>NC_090835.1:75351033-75660755 GCF_028021215.1 Eschrichtius robustus
GGAGAGACAGACAAATGTGAGGATTATCCTTAGTCCTTGGTTGGGGCTCTCTGAGGACAGAGGTGTGCCTTCTGGGTCCCCACAGCCCAATGCAGCGCCTGGCACAAAGCAGGCCCCACTAACGGTGCTGGGAGGCTCAGGGGTTACAGGCAGCCCAGCACCTCCTGGTGGATGAACTTGGGCAAACCACACAATCTCCACGGGCCGATTTCCTTATCTGTAAAATGGACCAACAATCCCCTCCTCGGAGTGCAGTTTTGGGGCGTAATAGGCTAATGCAGGTTTCGTGCAGAGTCTGAGCTGTAGTACTTTTTTTTACCCCTTGCTCGTTCTTGCTAGTAGTCAATCAGCTTTGTTAGTCTTTTCAAAGAACCAACTTTTGCTTTTGTTGACTTTCCTTATGCATTTGTGTTCTGTTTCGTTAATTTCTGCTCTTTATTAGTTCTTTTCTTCTGCTTTCTTTGGCCTTAATTTACTCTTTCTTCTAATTTCTTGAGAAGACTTCTTGGATCATTGAATTTTCAGCCTCTTATTTTCTAGTATATACATTTTAAGGCTACCAATGTTTCTGCAAGTCCAGCTTTAGCTGCATTCCACAAGTTTTGTTATGTTTGCATTATTATTCAGTTCACAATACTTTGTGTGTATGTGTGATATTATTGTTTTGATTCATGGAGTATTAGGAAGTGGATTGCCTAATTTCCAAACAGATGGGGATTTTCTCATTCTCTTTTTGTAATTGATCTCTAGCTTAATTTCACTGTGGTTGGAAAGCACACTCTGAATGATTCCAATGCCCCTTCCCACCCCCAGCCCCAGGGGCCCCCACTTCAGCAGCCAGCACTCACAGCCCAGCGGGGCCACATGCCCAGGTGCCTGCCCTGTCCCCCCGCCCTGAGCAGACACTGACCTCCACGATGTCCAGCAGCTCCAGGCGGTCAATGAAGCCATTGCGGTCCTTGTCATAGATCTTGAAGGTCCACTTCAGCTTGTGCTCCAGGGTGCCCCTCAGCACAAGGTTCAGGGCTGCCACATACTCCAGGAAGTCGATGGTCTCGTCCTGCATTGAGAGTGGGAGCTGTGAGGCTCCCTCCCGCCCACCGCCGTATCTCCCTGGAGCGCAGGTGTGAGCCCTAATCTAGGCCACCATCCCTGTAAACTCAGGGCTTTGCCTCCTCCTTGCATTCTGTGTGCCTCTGCATCTGTGCTTGTGCTGTTCTCTGCCCTGGGATCTATTCCCAGTCTCCATGCTCACCCACTCCTATCTGTCCTTCAAGGCTCAACTCAAGGGTCCCCTCCTCCAGGAAGCCTTCCTTCTCACACCACTTCAGCCACAATGATCTCCCTCTCCCTCTTCCGACACTCCCAGCACCTACCATCTATTCTACCCTTAAGGGTTTCGTGTGTCTCATTCTCTAGCTACATTCTATGCTACGGGAGAAAGGAGAGGGGTTTACATTGCTTTTGTCCCTCCTCCATGCCTAGCACAATGCCACTTCCACCCAGAGTCTCATATTTATGAATCAATGAAGAAATGATTAAGTCTGAATTTGAGACTAACATAGTTTTGACAGGAAATTAGAAAGCAGGACCTCACGTATTTCAGGGTCAGGATCTCAGCCCTCCAAATCAAAAATTGGAATTGTCATCTCTCCCAGGAGTGTCTGTCATTCCCATGACTTTTTTTTTACTATAAATTTTTTTAAAAATTTATTTATTTTATTTTTGGCTGCGTTGGGTCTTCGTTGCTGCACGTGGGCTTTCTCTAGTTGCGGAGAGCGGGGGCTACTCTTCGTTGCAGTGTGTGGGCTTCTCATTGCGGTGGCTTCTCTTGTTGCGGAGCATGGGCTTTAGGCATGCGGGCTTCAGTAGTTGTGGCACGTGGGTTCAGCAGTTGTGGCTTGCGGGCTCTAGAGCACAGGGTCAGTAGTTGTGGTGCACGGGCTTAGTAGCTCTGCAGCATGTGGGATCTTCCCGTACCAGGGCTCGAACCTGCGTCCCCTGCATTGGCAGGCGGATTCTTAACCACTGCGCCACCAGGGAAGCCCATTCCCATGACTTTGTAATCAGAAATGGCATTGCTGGCCCAGAGCCCCACAGTCCCACTGGGTCAGGTCACTCAGCCCCGGTTCAAGGGGTGCCTGGGTGGGCGAGGTTTGAGCAACAGAAGAACACGGCCCCAAATGAGGGAAACAGCAAAAGCCTGATGAAAAACCAAGAAAATAAGATGAGCCTACCTGAAGAGTTTTATTCAACATCCTTTATATAATTCCTTCTGGTCCTCCACACTCCTCACAATGTATTTACCTAATTGAGGTTAGACTGTAGCTATAATTTTAGTTCCTGGATTTTTATTTTAAAATTTCCCATGCCTTCAAAATTATTTAAAATCATACCTTTTCTTCTTCTTTTTCAGAGGAATACTGGGAAGTCCCTCTTGCTGAACATGGTTTTGATATGTGACACAATGAACATCTTTGTGCATATGTATTTTTTCTTATGTCTCTGGTAATTTCTGTAGGGTAGATTCTTAGCAGTTGCTGGTTGTTCCTCGCCCCCCACCAGTAGCCTTTTTTTTTTTTTTGGCTGTGTTGAGTCTTCGTTGCTGCGCGCGGGCTTTCTCGAGCAGGGGCTACTGCGGCGGCTTCTCTTGTTGCAGAGCACGGGCTATAGGCGCGCGGCTTCAATAGTTGCAGCACGCGGGCTCAGTAGTTGTGGCGCACAGGCTTCGTTGCTCCACGGCATGTGGGATCTTCCCGGACCAGGGCTCAAACCCGTGTCCCCTGCATTGGCAGGCGAATTCTTAACCACTGCGCCACCAGGGAAGCCCCTCTATGAATTTTTTAATTGAAATATAGTTGATGTACAATAGTATATAAATTCCAGGTGTACAATACAGTGATTCATAATTTTTAAAGATTATGCTCCATTTATTGGAGCATACAATATTGGCTATATTCCCTGTACTATGTATATTCCCTGTACTATACTGTCGTACAGTATATCCTTGTAGCTTATTTCATATGTAGTAGTTTGTTCCTCTTAATCCCCTACCTATGAATTGCCCCTCCCCACTCGTTCTACAAAATTTTATCACGTGTAGATACGAGTAACTCTCAACACAAAGAAACTCTCTTGTGTTACCTCTTAAGGGTCACATCTTTCCCCCAACCGTAACACTTGACAACCACTGATCTGTTCCCCATCACAAAAATATTTTCACTTTGAGAATGGTATATAAATAGAATCATATAATGTGTAACTCTTTTTTTCACTCAGCACAATGCCCTGGAGATTCATCTGTCACTGCATGCATCAACAGTTCCTTTCTTTTTATTACTGTATGGTGCGCCATTGTATGAATGGTCCCTAGTTTGCTTTCTGTTTGCTCACTGAAGGTTCTTTGGCTTGTTCCCAGTTTTTCTTCCCCAGCTCTACTGAGGTAATAATTGCAAAATAGCCTTTTAAAGAACACTGTGTAAGTTTAAGGTGTACAATGTGATAACTGGTTGTTCTTTAAAAGGCTATTTTCATTAGTAATTATTATTTTTTAAGCTTACTAAAAATAGATGTTAGGTTTCTTTTAAAATAAGAATTGGGTAGGAAAATGTGTGCAGAATGGCTGGTAGGGATCATCTGTTTTACATACATCATCTCCCTCAGGTCTGTCACCCCCATGTTATGGATGAGGAAACAGAGACTCAGAGGTTGAATAAGTTACCCAAGAAATTCCCACCCAGCAAGTGGCAGAGCCTTTCAAGCTACATGCCTTCTCCAGTTCATCAGGTTGGGAGAAATGTCTTACTCCATGCAAGGTCTGTTACTGTCTAAAAAATGAACCTGGTGTCTAGCACCAAGGGGAGAAAAACAAACAAACAAAAAACCACGGACAAATCCCTACTCTCCAGATCTCTAGATTCCCCCACATTCTTTGTCTAGAACCTTCTGTTCTCATAACATCCTGTCTCACCATGATACGGTTTCCACAAAGACCCCTCACCTTACCTGAGGCCCACTGTAGAGCAGCCTCTTCCTGAAAAGTGATCTCGCCTTCGAGTTTACTTCAACCCCCCCCCCCACCCACCCGGATCAGCTCTGGAAAGCTTCCAGCTGGGGCTGATCTCATCCATTGCACACGAGCTCTCATCAGCTTCAATTACCCACAGGGGCCCAAGATGATGGAAATGCCTGTCTACTCGAGAGCTGGAGCAGAAGTGACAGGAACATGATCTGCTCTGTGGGATTACCTGCCTCGTTTCTCCCTGAATGCGCTGCACTGGTGAACCAACCCTGACCCCCAACACTCCTTACATAAGGATCCCGAAGGACATTTGAGCTTCATTCTCCCTCTTCTTCCATCCAGTGCATCACAGGCAAGCACCAGAGACGAGTGTTACTACCACCACCACGAGGGGGCGTAGCAGCAGCACAGACCAGGCACTCCTACCTCCTTGCCTCCACCAAAACCCTGTTTCCACCACCTCAGATTTTGACGTGTGAGCAAGATATATGAGCTCTTTTGATTTTATTTGCCCCAGAAATCTCAGACCAACTGCCTAGAAACAAGACTTGCTGATACAAAGATTGTGCCAAGGTGGAAAGTGGAGTCGGGTGGAGGTTTGGAGACACAAAGTGGGAAAAGAAAAGAAAGAAGACTCAGTCCCTGACAGAGGAGCTGCAAACACCTGCCTGGAATGCTCTTCCTTACAGCAGGAGGCCAAGTAATAAATAGACGGTGGAGTTAGAAAATTATCAGCTGAGGCCAAACCCAGGGGATGAGCATTTGATGAGCAACAGGAAATTTACTTAGTCTCAAAGTATCTCCCTATAAGATGCTTATAAACTACAAAGGAAAAATAGTCACTTTACAGTGGTGGACCCTGGCAGAACACCATGCATCCAAGTGATCGAAGTGAACCACTCCACTAATGGGACAAACCAACATCATGTGCCCCCTGACATGATGCACTCAGGAGGACACAGCATCTCTTCTGGGGCATTTCTGACAGAAGTGTAACCTGAATCTCATCACGAGGCAACATGGGACAAACCCAAATCATTGGTCTGCAGTCTTCGAAAATGTCAGAGTCAAATAAGATAAAGAAAAGCTGAGATTAAAGTTTCCAAATTAAAGGCTAAGAAAGAGACAGGACAAGTAAATGCAATGTGTGATCAAACGGAAAAAAAAAAAAAAAAAAAAGGTTATAATGGATGTCATCAGGACAATTGACCAAACTTGAATATGGATTGTCGATTAGATAACAGAATTTATTACTGTTGAATTTCCTGATTTGATCACTTATTAGGTTAAGAGAATGCCCTTGGTCTTAGAAAATACACACTAGAATACTTGGGTAAAAGGTTGTGATGTCTATAATTTTCTCTAAAAAATATGTATGTATATTTATATGCATAATATACACATATATGTATATATTATATGTATGCATATATACATAAATACATAATACATTACACGGAGAGAATGATAAAGCAAATGAGGCAAAATGTAAACAGTTGGGGAATTTGGATAAATTGTACATGGGAATTAATTGTACCATTATAATTTTTCTGTAAATTTAAAATCATACCAAAATTAAAAGGTTGTTTTAAAAACAATTGATGAATATTATATGCTGATTTATAGGAGGAGATTAGGTGTAAGAGGTCAGCCATATTATTCCCAGGGGCTTCATAATCCCTTTGAGATCTTGAATTGTTATTATACTGAATTTTAAACGAATTTGAGGAAGATTGATAAATCTATGATAGTGACTCTTGCTATGTATGATCTATTTATTTACTTTTCTTATGACATTCAACACTTAGAAAAATCATTTTCTCTCTGAAAAAAACCCAACAAACTGCCTTCTGGGCAGGAGCACTTGCCTGGGACTCAGGACCACTGAGTATATGATCTTGGTCAATCAATTCACTGAATTTGGAATAACAACCTCTGCCTGTTCCCTCCCAGGGCTGCTGCTGCCTCAGAGGCGCGTGTGGAGAGGAGCTTTGGGAAGGCTGAAGCTCACTCTGGGCCCCGAGATAGGGTTCATCTCCAAGGAGGTTTCTGTTGCAGGGAATGACGCTGACCCCGCCCTCCCGCCCCCTACAGGCGATGAGGAGATGTGCACTGACCGGTACCAGGGTCAGGTTGGGACCTGAAGAAGCGTTCCCAGTGACTCTCTCTAGAAAGTGAAGCTCTCCCCCTACAAAGAAGTGGGGTACCCACCGCTTTCTCCAGATTAATTATCTAGGTCCAACCCACCACCCCCTCAATTTGGGGGACTGAAATAGGTATTTGAGGCAAACCTAATGGTTTAAAGTACTGCAGAGGCGCTGGACTGGATGGCCTTAAATAATGAAGGGATTTCAATGTTTGAATTCGATTCCCAGGTGCGCATTTACGAAATATATTATCTTCTTAGCTCCTGGTGCCATCCAAGGGCTGGAAGAAACCCTGTGGATGGATGATTTCATGGAATCTTTTATGGCTTGAAGAGTAGAAAGGGGCTTTTGCAATAATCCGTCCAACCTCCAAGTCCAGGAAGGAGCCTCCTCCAGCTTTCTGGGTGGGAAGAGCTGGCCGGTCTCAATTCGAAGGACCCCAACAAGGGGGCGCTCACGACCTGTTCCAAGATAGCCCCGCCCATTTAGGGCAGCTCTGGAGCCCCTTATCTTTACAGCCAGGGGTGCTCTGGTGGGTGCCAAAAACCAGGTCCTCCGGCTACGGAGCCCTGTCCATAAATACACGCAGAGAGGGCTGGACCGTGCGCCTTTCTGCAGAGTCTCCCCTCAGCTGTCAGGAAGAGGGCCAGTCACATGAGAGCGGTGAGGTGGAGGGGAGGAAGAGAAGAAGGAAAGAGGAATGATGGGGAGAAGAGTTTGGGGGAGCAGTGAGGCAGAAAAGGCGAGAGGGGATGGAGAGAAACGAAGCGCAGAGGAAGAGCAGGAGGACTGGGGAACGGAGCTCCCACTGAGGACGCTCCTTTAGCACCGGGATGAGACCTGAGCCATCGGTCCTCCCCCTCAGGGCGCCTTACCCCGTTCTTGTCGAAAGCTCGGAACATGCCCTCTACATACTGGGTGGCCTCCTCGTTGCCCGCGACCTTGAAGAAGCGCTTAAACTCGTGCAGGAAGAGCGTGCCACTGGGGCACTCCTCCACGAACTTCTTGTACCACTCCTGCAGCTCCGCCACGTCCATCGCGCCGTTCTCCTTTGCCTCCTCCCAGCTGAACTGCTGCCCCATCCTGGCCCCCGGGGACGTCAGGGAGCAAGGGTCTGTGCTTCCTCCCGGGTTTCTGCCAATGGATTCCTTAGGCGAGGGCCCTCTTCCTCCCTTTCCTCCTCTTAGCCAGGCTCTTCATCACCTCCTAGCCAACAGAACAGGATGGGCAGTGCAGGGGGCTGGCAGCGAGGGGGCGGGGCCAGGCCAGCTAAGCGCCCTAAGATCATTAGAAGATTCCCCTGGAAGGTCTGACCTCCAGTCAGCTAAGCTCCCCCAGCCCCACCCCTCCCTTTAGTCTCATCAACCACTCAACTAAGCTGCCGGGCAGATTCTGAAGAGGGAGAAGGGGAGGACACTGAGAGGTAGGCAGATGGAGGGGGAGTTGGGAAGACAGGCTGAGACCCTCCCATCACACATGTGCTCCCTGTCCCTTTCTGTTGGGCACCATGCTGCTCCAGGGAGGCCCATCTTGGAGATACAGCAGACTCTGAAGTCCAGAGAGGAAGCAAGGACAACTCCCAGCCCATAAAACAGAATCACTGGTGAGCTGGGGCTCGCCCTTCACTTGGCCTAATGAGAAGCAGCAGGATCTATGATGCAAAGGGCTCTGGGTGAGCACCTCTGTCCCCAGGCTAACTCAGTCCCCAGCATGATATCTGAAGCTCCTTTACAGATCACACCCCTGAGTCTTGGAAGTTCTCCATCTCTCAGTTTAAAGTACAAATACTTCCCTCCTACACCCTTCATCCAAGACCTATCAGCCAGGCTCTTCCCACTTTTTCTCCAAAGTATAAACACATGAGAAGGATCTGGGAGCGTGGCTTAACTTATCTCTGAAGGCTCTTACTTTTAAAGGTTCATGTGAATTTGGTTTTGAAAATTATTATTTTTTATTTATTTATTTTGGCCGCGCCGCTCGGCATGCAGGATCCTAGCTCCCAACCATGGATCGAACCTGCATCCCCTGCGTTAGAAGTGTGGAGTCTTAACCACTGGACCACCAGGAAAGTCCTGCGAATTTGTTTTTGAATCAGTTATATACTCATGCTTATGTTAATGGCATATAAAAATGACACCTCCAAGAAATCAGAAAACCTGGAGCACTAATTTTTTTGAGATTTTAGGGGCAGTCCTTCCAGTGTGTCTCATAATCTCAGGGGCAGCAGTGCCTGCCTCCCACTGGATGTTCATTCCTGAATTGCTTGTACACTCCAGTCTCGACCTCTCTCTCTCTCGCTCGCTCGCTCGTTCTTGCTCGCTCTCGCTCTCAGCTCCCTGCCTCCAGACGTCCCTAATCTCTCAAAGTTCTTCTAATTTTCTTGCCATCCCTGAAGGTGGAACCCCGCTTCCTCTGTCATCCTTTCAAGTGCCGATGGGTTTTTCTCCCAAATCCCACGTGCCTCCGGGTCTGGAGGTTAAGGCTGGTCTCCTCCTTGTTCAGTTGTTGCCTCTACCTTTCCTCTTTTCTCCCTCAGAAATGCCAGTGCCTTCGAGGCCACGTCTGACCCTCCCATCTTGTATTTGTCCTTATTGTCATCATTTACTGGTGACGTCACCATTTGTCCCAAAGCATCAGGTGGACAGCTGGTCCCTCCCACTCTGGCCTCAAAGCTTATCTCCCCAGTTCCCAAGAGCTTTTCTTCCACCCCACCTTGGCCCCCATTCACTGTGGTCCCTGGGCCAGCAGCTGCAACATCTGGGAGTCTGTTAGAAATGCAGATTCTCAGGCCCCTCCTCCCCTAGTGAATCTGGAACTTGGGGTTGCGGGGCCACAGTCTGTGTTTTAAAAAGCTCTCCAGGTGCTTCCACGGCACGTGAAGTCTGAGAATGTCTACCGGAGGCCTTGCTACCATGAATTTCTCTACTGATGGTCAGAAACATTCAAACACCGTCATCACCTCTCCTTCCACTCACTTACACTAACAGCTTCACTCCAGCAACTCACCAGCCCTGTTGAGACTTCCAACCCGTCTATCACTATGCTTTTTAACATCTGTCACATTCTCACTTTCCTCCTTATCCTTACACATGGCCCAGAACTCTTGTCATTTCCTTGCCATGACCTTGACCTTTGCGCCCCTCTCTCCCTCTAACTACTCGCTTGGCAAAACCTGACCCTGGCTACAGCTATCCCCGTAACTATGCGCTAACACCTCATCTGCACCCGAGGCTAAACACAGCTGGAAAAAGTCAGAAAATCGCACTGGCCACACACACTTCAAATAATGCCGGACAGTTGTACTGCACGCTCTCCTCTGCTGACTTGAATCCCTTCTCCCCGAGATGACTCTTCCACCACGCTTCCTGCCCTCAAAACTTCCCCTCGCTCCCACGTTCAACTGATGACCTTGTCACATCCTTCACTTCACAGAGAAGCAGATGCATCTGACAACCACCTCATCCTCCCATAGCAGACACACCTCTCCGCACCTGTGCTCACATACCCGGCCCCTCTTCCTGGTTCGATGGACACAGCGTCCCTTTCCCACTTCTCCCCCCGTCAGCTCCTCCACTTGGTTTCTAGATGTCACCTGCCTTTGCCTACTCAAGCACTTCATGTCCACAGTAATCCCTTTCTCTTCTGCACCCTCCATTTATCCTTCTCTAATGGACCATTCCCGTTTGCAGATGTGCTTTAATATCACCTTTATGAAAACAAGATTAAACAAAACAAAAATTCTTCCTTGATCCCACATTCAGGATCCCACTGTGACTTTTTTGGGCCTACCCATGTTTGCCTTCATGGGTCACAAGATTAATACTGATAATTAAAGATTAAATAAGGAAATATTAAAAGTGTTATTTTATCATTCATTGGTAAAAAGATGAATATAATCCAGTCCAGTCCAGGTTGCATTATATTAAGTCTTTCTTCTGGTTTTGAAAATTAAAACATTTAAAAGAAATTAAAAATACTGTGGGCCCGGGGACTTCCCTGGTGGCGCAGTGGTTAAGAATCCGCCTGCCGATGCAGGGGACATGGATTCGAGCCCCGGTCCAGGAAGATCCCACATGCCACGGAGCAACTAAGCCCATGCGCCACAACTACTGAGCCTGCACTCTAGAGCCTGCGAGCCACAACTACTGAGCCCATGCACCTAGAGCCTGTGCTCTGCAACAAGAGAAGCCACTGCAATGAGAAGCCCATGCACCGCAATGAAGAGTAGCCCCCACTCACTGCAACTAGATGAAGCCCGTGTGCAGCAACGAAGACCCAACGCAGCCAAAAAGAAAATAAAGAAAAATAAATATTGTGGGCCCTAGGTACTGGATCCACCGGCCCTGTCCTACTCCCCTCCAGCCACTGTCCTAACTTTGGCTCCCGTGACAACAAAACCCCTTGTGGAAGATGTTATTTTCCGAAACTGGCACAGCAGTAGGTCTGGTCTCCCATGTTCCTTCCATCAAGGGGAAGAGTCTATTTCTTGCTCTCTTCAAGCTGGATGGGACTTTATGGTACTCAACGAAGAGAATGGGCAGAAGTGACACTATGTGACTTCCGAGACTAGGTCATCAAAGGCGACAGGGTTTGTGCCTGGCTCTCCCTCAGGACTTGCCCGGGGAATGCAGCCACCATATTGTGGGGAAGCCCAGAGCACACGCAGGGCTTCCAGCTGACAGTCAGCCTCAACCACCAGGCTGAGGGAGTCAGTGAACCTGTAGATGCCTCCAGGCCTGGCCTTCCAGCACCTCAGCTGATACCAAATGGAGCAGACAGTGCTCCCAAACTGCAGATCTGCATGCAAAGTAGATGTCATGAAGCCATGCAGTGTCGGGCATTTTTTAAGGTAGCAGTAGATAACTGAACCTGTTTTGCATCCTCTCCATTTCTTATTCTCTCCTCAACTTACTCCAATTGGATACTCATCCCCATCACTCCATGGAGAAGGCTTTACAGTGGTCACCAATGACCTACTTTTCTTACTCAACCTGCCAGCAGATTCAGCACAGCTCACCAAGTGAGTTCTTCCTTCAAACACCTTAGGTTTCAAGGACCCACATGTGTCTGATTTCACTCCAATCTCACTGACTGTGCATCTCCTTTGCCAGCACCTCCTCCTTTTAAACAAATCTCTTCATGCTTGGGCTTCCCAGGCTTGTCCTCAGTACCATTCTCCCGTCTACCCACATGCTCTCCCCAGAGAGCTCATTCACCCTCAACATTACATACCATTTGTAGATTCCAGATTCATGAGCCCAGCTGTCTACTGGACAGCTCAACTCAGATCACAAACTTAGCAAGGCCAAAGCCAAAGTACTGATTTCCTTCCCAAATCCCTCCTCAACCCTTCTCAACCTCAGTCACGGCATCACCATTTATCTAGCTGCCTAGGCCAAAAATGAGGAGTCATCCCTGAGTCCTCTCTTTCTCTTAGATCTCATTTCAATCTATTAGTAGGTCATTCCATCAGCTCCACCTCCAAACTTATCCTGAATCCAACCACTTCCCATGCCCTCCATTTCTGCAGCTCTGGTCCAGGCCACGTCCTCTCATTGGTCCACTGCAGCAGTCCTAACTGGCCTTCCTGCCCCCATCTTCCCATCACCTCCCTCCTTCCAGTCCACACCCAGCAGCCAGAGAAGTGTGTTCTAAAGCGTAAATCAGACCCTAGCACTGTCCTGCCCCAAACCCTCCCACGGCTTCCCACTGAAACTCAGGATAAAATCCACACTCCTTCCCATGGCCGTGATGCACTATAGGATCCTCCTACTTCACCTGCATGTTGCTCTGCCCTATCCACAGACACACCGCACTCACTGGGCCTTAGCACTGATGGGTCCTGCTGCTTGGAATGCTCTTCCCCAGACCCTCACATGGCTGCCTCCTTCTTGACATTCTCCCCTCCTCAGAGAGAACTTTCCCAACCTCACCTCAAATAGCTACTGAAGTAATTCTGACATTATCCTACTTTATTTGCTTCACAGTGCTTAAATGCTTATGAAATGATCTTATTATTATTTTTTCCCCTAGCATGTCTTCCTCACTAGAATCTAAGATCCTTGAGGAGAGGGACTTCAACATACACACTGCAGAATTTCCAAAGCCTAAAACAGTGCTTGGCACAAACAAGGAATTCTTGGCAGAAACAAGACTTGTTGAGTAACTGAGCAAAGTGCTTGACACACGGTCAGAGCTGAATTCACGTGTACTACTCTTAATTTTACAAGACAACAGCTCTTGATTCCTTTGAGAATGCCTGGGTTAGCAGATTTTTTTTTCCTGTTTTTTTTTTTTTTTTCGTTGGCCGCACTATGCAGCATGTGGGATCTTAGTTCCCCGACCAGGGATGGAACCTGTGCCCCCTGCAGTGGAAGCGTGGAGTCCTAACCACTGGACCACCAGGGAATTCCCTAGCAGATATTTGTCGATGGGAAAAGATAGTGGGATTTTAGCACTGGAAGAGGCCTCCAGTAATTTTTCGAACTTGTCCCCATCTCATCACACCTGAAGACAGCATATGCAATCCACTGCTGTGGGTACCTGTGCTCAAGAGACTGTATGAATGAAACAGAACTCGATTTAGCCTCTGGCAGAGTAATCTAAAATTCAGTTGGCTTTTCATGTGGGTCAGTTGCCCATGACCTGCCCTTAAATACCGCTGAGCTGTTGAGGTATAAATATATCGTTTTAAAGAGGATTAGGACCCCACAGAGAACGAGAGCATGAAGTGAGTAACAATAGTAAGGCTTTAAGGAGGACAGGGTTAGGAATTGAGCAGGGATTTGCGAAGAGAACCCTGGGGATCGCAGGCATTCAGCCATAAGCCTGGCTCCAGGGGTAAAGACAAACCAGCGTCTGCAGAGCCTGAGATGGGCCTGGCGCAAAGCCCCAGGGTTAACTGTCTCCATGCCAGGGTTCCCATAACCCAGTAGGCCCCTCCTTGCTGGAGCTTAAACTCTCCTGTTGCTGCCTCAGACAGTCAGGACCAATGTCAGCCTTGAGACCACAGGGATCGCGCTGTGGGTTATGCTTCTTGCCTTTATTCATACACATTTACAACTTTTATTCTTTATTTTCCCCCAGTCAATCTCTTTACTTCTAAGCCTTAGGGGAAATGAGTAAGCACACTTTGCTAATGTGCAAGGGGAAATAAATCTGGATTTTAGGTTTGAATAGTCTGGATTTAATGTGAGGGCATTTGAGTACATCCTAGCCTTTAAAAATTAGGTTCTGAGGCTCTGTCTTCACTAACCTGAACTCAGACAAATCAGTTTCACCTTTTTCGTCTCAGTTTCATCTGTCAACTGAAAGGGCAATTGAGTGGGCAAGTCAAACTTAGTTTTCTCTCCTATAAAATGGGGATAATAGTAACTACTTTATTGGGTTGTTATAAAGATTAAATAAGATAATATCTGTAAATGCTTAGCATAATGTATGGTGGTTATTATAATAAGCATGCTACATGTTTTCTCATCTAAATTAAATTTTGCAACCACTGTAAGGTGTTATCCTCACCTTAGAGATACTCTGAAGTCCTTTCCAGCTGGTTTTTAAACAGTACAGCACACAAGCATCTGCAGTATCATCGAATTTGTTCTGCCATCTGGTAATAGCTGTCAACTGAAAAAAAAAGCACAATCTAAAAGTCGAGAGTTATGTTTTATTTAGCGGACAAAACTGAGGACTTAAGCTCGGGACACAGCACCTCAGATAACTCTGAGAGACTGCTCCGAAGAGGCAAGGGGGAGAGCCAGGATATACAGAGGTTTTTGCAATAAAGACCAGGTATTCGGAACATCAAAAGATTACCATTAATTAAAGAAAACCAGGCGTCTCGAGTTAAGGAATTCTGCACTTTTCTAAGTATGGGGAGATGCAAGTCTGGGCTCACTGAAATCATTCCTTTGATATGCACCTCAGCTATCTGGGGGCAGTATCCTGTGCTTCTCATCCTGAGTCTCCTCAGGGTGCACTGTCAGGGTGGCTGTAATGTGATGGCTTGATGGCTGCAACATCCTTTGTTCACTGATATGGCAGGCAATATTCTTCATTCACATAGCTAGTATTTATTGAATGTCTATTATCTGCCTGGTACTGTGTGAGGTGCTTTCCAAGTTACCTAATTCAATACTCCAACCTTCAAAAGTTTTATTTCCTACATTTTACTAATGAGTAAACTGAGGCTCTGAGAGGGTTAAACACCTTGCCTAAGTTTATAGCAGTTAGTGGGTTTGAACTCTTATCTGACTCAGGCCTGTTTTCTCTACTTGGCTACTGATGAATGTTGCAGTAAAGCTAATTTAATAGTGTAAGAAAGGAGGAAGGGTAGCTGACAAACAGAAATGTTACAAAAAGAGACTGATTTAAAATAATTGCTTTATGTATTTACTGTGGCATATCTAAGTGGCCAAAGGACATTAAGTAATTCTCTTTGAAAGCATCAAAACTAGGCACTGAACGAGTTTAATCTGTAGAGTCTACCAATAATTTAAAACAGACCTTAACACTATTTTATTTAATATGAAAAGAAACTATACTTCAGATCAGAGAAAATAACAATGAACTCAGGGCTTCACCTCAATAAAAAACCGTCTCACTTCCTACCTGCCTTCTGGTCCATCCCGAAATTAGGTCTACTTTTCTCACTACCTCCCGTCACCACCATGAACAGAAAGTTGAGACTTGGGCATTAATTCTAATTTTCAGAACATACATTTTACTCAGGAGACCCAATTAAAAACAAACAAAAAGACCCTTCTCAGTCTATCAGAATAAAGAAATTACCTAGTTTATATCAAGTGGGCTTCAAATATGCCAAGTACTTATGTCAAGGAAATACCATTAATTTTTGTTGTGTGTGTAGTTTATCTCTGTATTTATCTTAAAACAAGATTTTAATATATAATTTGAAGTGCTAAATAATCTGGTTTAGAGGCTACTTTAGTCTGAAAACAGCTGGAAGTGGATGTACACCTTTAAAAGAGAGCCACCGGAGGCAAGTATGCAGAAGTCATCCTATTATAATAAAGTGATTGATACTGTCTGTAAAAAAAGCACAAAAAAGGATTAGATGTGAGTCTACATTTATTTTTAAAGAATTATTTCTTTCAAAATGAAAATGAGTCACAATGGCTGCTTTGCTAGATACAGTTACTATTATACTGCTCTTGTTTTACTGACTAGTTCTTAATCCTGAGGCTTATACCTGGGATAAACATGCTTTAGGCATTTGTGAATGACACAGTTGACAACTGAGCTGCAAAAAGAATGAGGTCATGGGGCACAAGGCTGTAATTCTTTTCATGTTAATGACAGTAATGTAAGTCTGATACATTAGCAGTGTGCATTCAGAACACTCATACCTGATAGCACGTCGGGAAAAGAGAACAGGGACTCCAGTTTAAGGGTGGAAAACTGAGAAGTCATAACTACCCCAAAGATGTGAAGGAAACCACAAAAGACATGGGCCAGATTCTGCTGTAAAAAGGAAACGTATCACTCCCTTGGGGTTGATAACACCAACAGCCTCAGCCCACTGTCATCTTGCCTCTTTCAGAGCTTTAACTACTATTTAATTTTATGGAAAATTAGACATCCCCAAACAAAAAGAGTGCTATTCACCAAAAGAAAGAGGTCTTATCAGCATGGAACTTAATAAGGAAAAGTATTTACTTGTGCCTTGCACAATTTTTGAAAGCTGTTATTGCTATTCAATTTTTGGTATTTACTATAGTGCTGGGTGCAAAGTCAACAAAAGAATAGCTTATTGAATAAATGAATTACAGGATGAATGAAACGATACAGTAATTTCTTGAGAGCTCAAATTCCATTATAGTGACCCTTCCAGGCAGCCCTGAAAGGGTTCGGGCTACAGAAGAGTTCAGCGCATGCCACAAATGTGCTTGATCTGCTATAAAGTATATCAATTTTCAAGAATGTAATGCTTACATGAAGTAAAACCTGGAGGTCACCACCCCCAAACTAGCATATGCCAGCCTGCACTAAGGTAAATATCAAAAACTTTAACTGCTCAGTGTTAAATTAACCAAAGTTTCCTTCTAGGTCCCTCAAAAGAAAGAAATGTGTGTGAGGAATATTTGAAACACTCACTTTTAGATGAATGAAATGATACAAATCACAATCAGTACAAACTAATAATTGAACAACAGTGGAATAACAAAATATGAATTTGACTGTTTTGGTACAGAATGGTCCAAATGGTTTGCTCACATTTGTTAAAATCCGAACTGAAACAATGACATGTATAAAAGAATAGATAAAGTGGTTCCTGCACAATAGTCTGGTGTATCGTAAACTTCCAATCCCTGCTTTCTACTGATCAAGCCATGCGGCCTCAGGAGAGCAGTCAGGGTGACTTGAAACTGTCCTCCCTGGAGACTCCCTCCACTTGACATGCTCACTTCACATCCCAGCACAAGTGGTCACGCTGAGACTTTATGACTTGCTTTCTTCTTCCTCTGGTATTGTTTCCCAGATTGGCTTCTTGATGTGTTCTGGTAACTGTTCTAATTTTGTCTAAAGAGAGAAAAACAAAATTATAATATAATGTGGACTTAACTTTTCAGCCACAAATTGAATTTATTCATTCTGTTCCCTCAGGTCCTCTTGACTTTTTTCTTTTACCCTCTCATCTTGTTGTAGGGCTTTGAAACAGAGAAAAGAAAACTCGATGGTAGATTAACACTCTCACATACATAATCTATTTGCTCCTCAGTGATCTCCAGGGACCACCAATCAACGTGGAACCCGTGTCTAGACAACTGCTAAGAGGGAGGGAGGCGTCAGAGGTGGCTCGAGGAGGACATGGGCTGTGGGGGCAGCATTCTGTTGAGCTGCGCCCTGCACAGTGGGTGTAGACCCCAACCACTGTGGCAACTCTGCCTCCAGGTCCTCCCCTCCACCCAGTGGGCTGGAATCAGGCGGCAATGTATCAATACAACAATACACATCTCCCTCCAACAGAGGCAGAAATTCAAGTCATACCTTTGTAACATCCATGGCAACTCCTTCAGGTAAGTTTCGCTGAATATATTCCAAGTAGACATCCGCTGTACTCCCAGTGAGATGTTCTAACTAAAATTTCAAACATGAAATTGATTCATGCTATGCTGGTTAAAGCAGAAATTTTGAGGGTTTTTTTTTTTTTTTTCTGGTAAAAGCAGTAGAGTCTTTTCTTCATCTGTGAAATCTTACAGAATCCCAATTTAAAAGGAAAAAAGTGCAGATCCTCTGGTTGAACTGAACGAGGGGAGCAGAGCCGCAATGTCCCCTTTCCTCCCAAATGCCTTAAAGCCAGGGCTCCATGGAACCCAGCTGGCAAGCATGGTATCAAAACAGTGTAAAAGTTTCACAAAACAACTCAAAACAAAAGGAAACAAAAGACTAAATTATAAAATACAGTTAGTATAAGATTTTGCGTGTTCCATGGCAAGGTGGATAAAATTTTGGATTTTTCTTTTTCATTTAAGGGTAGGACTATGTCTTAATATTTGTACTCTCAATGCCTAGTACAGAGCTTCTCATATAAAACATGCACAAGCACTTGTTTTAGTAACATTTACCAATCATTTACTATGAGATGAAATATTCTAAGTGCTTTAGATAAACATCTCATTTAATCCTCACACTAACTGTATGAAATTGGTACTGTTATTATTTCCAACTTAAAGATGAAGGACTTGAGGCACAGGTCACACAGCTAGTAAATGCCAGTACTTGGACCTGGCTGTCCAACTCCAAAGCCCATGCTTTCCCTTAACCACAAGACTGTGCTGACCTGGGTGGCTGCACAAATGAATGATAATCGACGAATGAAAAACCTTAATGCTGCCCATCATGGACATGGAGAATTCAGTGAGCCCGTGAGAAGAATTATTAGAGCTGTGTGAAAACGTAGCTAGAATTTTTGAAATATAAGCAAAATTATTCCAATGCTAGCTTACTGTATAAAAATTAGTCAACATAATGTGCACTACTGAGTTAAAGTATGAACTACTCTGAAGGATGGCTTTACTTGACTTTGATTTTCCTATCGTGCTGCTTCTATAAACACAAAAAGACACTTACCTTCTCTACCACTATCTGGCATGGGCTGACTGAAAGGAAGTCTACTGGGCAACGTTAAAGGAAAGTTATGATGTGCTAGTGTGAAATTTGGGGCATTTCAAAAAAATGCCTGAATGTCTGAAATAAACTCACCTCTAAACATCTGTAAAGTGTTCTCATTTCATACTGAACCCTGTGCTTCTTGAAAATATGCACTGATTTGAGAAGAGTAAATCGCTCTATTTTCCTTGGAGGTTCATGTCTGGAAAATTAATGGGCGAAGCAACATACTTAAGCTAAGTGATGTTAAAACCTGAGTCACTGATATCAAAGCATGATTCCACGATTTTGCAGGTCAGGCTCACGCCCAATTATAGGCGTTAACTACCATTTTACAGACTTCCATTTGTCAAGACTGTCATCTCTAACAACTGCTGTCATGAAGCTCCGGCTAACATAAACCTGCAGACAGCAACAGGAACATTTGCCATCAACCCAAACACAAGCCTTGGCATGCAAGTGCACACACACATGCCTCCAGCTTTCACACCCTTGAGGTCTCGCACTGACCAAACATATGAACTGTGAGGAGCAGCACCGTGTGCTGGACATGGTTGTACTGTCTGCCGTGTATTACAGATACAGTGAAAAGCACAAAACCATGGTCTGTTACGGGAAATGTGTGAGCTCCTTCAGTTTTGCTAGAAAGCAAGACTGGCAAAGCTCCATATGGGCCTCGCTGAACATCAGAAAGAGCAGGTGACAAAACACAGGAGGTGGTTATACTTGACCTTGCAGTGACTTCAAGGCCATACGAAGCTCGCCTTGCTCATGCATGAAAGTACTGGGTGAATGGTGTTTCTTAAGGCAGTTTTGAAACAATGAATATAATAGCAAAGATACCAAATCCAAGAGGCCTGAAAGAATTGCTTGTTCACCTAATCCACCTCCCTGCCCCATGGAGATCCCAGACACGAGGGCTTCTTGGGCCTCCTAAGTCTATGCAATTTCTAGAGAAAGGATTCCTTCATTTTCCTTGTTCACTCATTCTAGTATTTAAAAATTCCAGTAGACAGGAAAGGATGATCCTGCTTAGAATAATATAACAAACCTAATCTCTCCCCATCATGAGTTTCTATCCCATTTTAAGAGCTCAGACCTAGCTGGGACTGGCAGCATTTTTGACTGATTGTGTTATAGCAGCTAACAGGTCAGATTAAGAAAGATCATACTTACACTTTAACAGAGATACCAAGTTCTTTAGCAGCAAGCACCGCAAAATATTCATAACTGTCCAATACAGCCTTATCATGGCCTTTTACTAAAACTGATAGGCGCTTATATAACGTGTCTGGTTCATCAGAAACGGTTATCTGCAATTTTAAAATCAAAAAGAAAAGCTTCAGTCATGGTTCCTCTAATATTTACAATTGGAAAATTTAACGTATTACCCTCACCTGAACAACTTCAGAGTTTACTAATAAGTGGGGAGAAAAATGCTGAGTAACATCTTAACACAGCTTAAATATCTAGATACAACCACATTCAGACTCCACAATGACCCTTAAGAATCAGTTAAAATACAGTTTGAATCAAAAGGATTTTCAAGCAACCTACAACATCACCAATGGAAACTTCGAGCTTAATAGTTATTAAACCCCAAATATACAACAGAAAAGGATTTGGGGTTCTGTTAATAAAAGTAGCCTGGTCAGAAGACCTGGATTGAGAATTAAACTCTGCCACTTAAAGCTGAATAACAACGGGCAGGTAATATAATCTCACTGAACTTAAGTTTTCTCACATATAAATAGGACAATACTTGTGCTACAGCTCATGGCATTTCTGTCGGGAACAAATAAGAGAGCACGGATTTAAGTGATTATAAGTTATAAAACATTGTTAAACAAAGGCGAGCTATTTCTATTCATATTCTTTTTGTTAGGTTTGTCCATGTTTATTTTGCCCGCTCTAATAGAAAAATTACTCATTTCTAACTAAAATGTCATGACACTGACTGTACAAATAACTTCTACCTCTTCCACCCTAATACTTAAAGATCTTAGAAATGATGGGTTTGACATTTCTGACTTTCTTCCAAGAGGTGAATTACCTTCACTTCAGTCATCCATCAAACCAGTAATTTGTATTACTTATCCAATGTTTCAGGGTTAAATTACTTTGCCCTTGAAAGGAGATCTACTTACTAACCAGGAAGCTAGATATTCACTCTCAATTACCCCAAATAGGGTTGTTGGAAGAAGAGAATATACTGATATCCTATCTCTTAAGTTGAGGGACAAGAGAAGGGGAATATAGCCCTAAAATGTATAATGACTTGTCTCTACAGGGTTTTAAAGATAATTCTGAATCTGTTACAAATATTAAAAATCAAAAGATTTTGCACAAATATTTGAATTTCATTTAGTTTGGAAAATTCAGACAATCTGACATCACTAGGTCTAATTTCCCACATGGCAACAACTGGCTACAGTAAGTAGCAGCTGTCTTGCTTATAAAGGGTACAGCCTGCCACTGTGCCCACCCTGTTACCGTTCCTTACAGGCCTGGCCTACGCAGGCATCTGACCTGGAGACCCAGGGTTTATATATGCTATGAAGTGAAAACACTGAACCAGCAGGCCATTAGGTATAACACAATTCCATTTTGGTGCTCATGGTGTGCACAGATGATTATATACAGACAAAGGTCTAGAAGGATACGTACCAAACTGTTAAAGGGGATTATTTTTGGGGGGTGGGGCTGGAAGCATTTGGAATTTAAAAAACTACAAATTATAGTTTGTAGTTTTAGGATTTAAAAAAACTACAAATAATACAAAAACTGGGTTGATGAAATCATGGCTTTCACTTAAAGGAAACAAGGTAACACAGCTGCTCCTGGATTTTCTCTACTTGTGATAATGCTCTCTCTCACAATAAAGCACTGTTCACTGTTCAATAAAGACTTGAAGCCTACAAAAAAAAAAAAAAAAAATTCCATAATATAATTCCAAGTATTCAGCATCATTAATTATGACAACTCCATACACTATGCTGAGCTAAAACCAAAAGACTACTCATTCCCACAGTTATTTGGGGTAAATACTTTATTCGATTAGCTCTTACCTTAATAGCCTGAACGTGACCATAAGCACTCAGGGACATCAGTGAATACTTTCCTCAGGTGCACTGTGCACCTGCCAGTATTCCAGAACAAATTTTTTTATTCATAAAGTGTTTGGGAAACAGCCCCAAGTGAAATAATGAGGAAAATTTACTGCTAATGTAGCTTCTTATGCCAAGAAATAGGGAGTGCATACCGTAGGCTTGGTCAAATCCTTGGGAACATCAACATGTAGGTTTGAAAACTGTACCCACTTCATATTGGTGCTGCTATGTGCGGAAACAAAGAGAAACCTAAGTAAAACAGCACAAGTGCCCATTTTCTTATTCAATTTAGCACATCCAATTATATACTTACAGAAGAAGGCCACCATTTTTGGCTGTACTGCTCCTGGAACTGCATACAGAAAAATTCCTCGAACCCTTAAAAAGAGGGGGATGTGTGTTAGAATTAAAATCAATTCCCAAACCATTCATAGTTTCCATTAAAAACCAAAAGGTGCAGGATGCTTCAAATAACAGGCTATCTCATTATTATAGATGAAGATATTGGGGTAACTAAATTGCCAAATTAGATTTCATTTAAAAAAAAGAGGACAGTGGTAGAGTTGATAATCAAAAAGGACTCTCAAAATACTAGAGACTGTATTTTTTATAGCTCAGGAGCAAGAACTTTTTTTTTTTTAAATTTATTTAATTTATTTATTTTTGGCTGCGTTGGGTCTTCGTTGCTGCGTGCGGGCTTTCTCTAGTTGCGGCGAGCGGGGGCTACTCTTTGTTGCGGTGCGCGGGCTTCTCATTGTGGTGGCTCCTCTTGTTGCGGAGCACGGGCTCTAGGCACGCGGGCTCAGTAGTTGTGGCTCGCGGGCTCTAGAGCGCAGGCTCAGTAGTTATGGCACATGGGCTTAGCTGCTGCGGGGCATGTGGGATCTTCCCAGACCAGGGCTGGAACTCGTGTCCCCTGCACTGGCAGGCAGATTCTTAACCACTGCACCACCAGGGAAGCCCAGGAACAAGAACTTTTTTAAAAAACAATTCTCACATTAACAGCTATGAATTAAATATGCAGACATCAAGGAAGAAAACATGTGACTTCATTTTCCCATTTTTTTTTTACAGATTAAATATATTTCAACATAATACTTCTTTTACTTAAATATTTTTGAGCATTAAAAAAAAGCGTCTTTATAATTTAATTTATGGAGCTGGAATAAGAATTCTAAAGTACCCTTCTTTGAAGCTTTCATACACCTTTTCCAGCATATTTATTTCTTGGCTTGGCTGAGACAACTAGCTTATAAACGTCTAATTTTATAAGTAAGTTGAAATACACATCGGAATTTACACCCATCTTATATACCACTACTGTGCCTCATACTGCAACAATACAGCGTTTCCAAATCCTTACTGTCAGCTCCCCCTGGTGGAACAAAATTTCTTGTTGTAGGAAACCTATGGTACTGTATGTAATACACATTTGCCACCTGTTTTTTTCTTAAGCTTTCCCAAGATTTAAAAGTGTAACCTGAGAAACTGGAAGCTCAACAGGATCCTGAAAAATACTTTAAAGATGAGAATAACAGTTTAGTACAAATGAAACTTAATTAGAACAGCAGAGGGTCACCTATGTTAAAAAAAAAAAAAAAACCTATTCTTAGCTAATTATCCTTCTTCCACTCTTCACCCAAGATGGAGGCAAATCAAAACTTTCAGTCTCTCTTGGATCAAGGGAGAAAAGCAAAAAGAAGAAAGGAAATCAAGCACAATACAAGGTAGTAAGAGGTACGTGCCATTTTCCACACATAATCACAGAGAAAATTCCCTCCCCACATTTATATCCCTAAGCCCACAATCCAGTTGTGTAGAAGGCCCACAGGTCTAAGGAATATGACACTTCCCAGGCATCTTTTCCCAGTATAAACCCCCTGCTTTTAAAAAGTTGGAGCCTAAAGTGCTGTTACACCCACAAACTAACCTTAAGAAGTTCTTAAGCTTTCCTTCCTTTTCTTTTCTTTCTTTTTTTTGAGGGGGGTGGAGCCTGTTCTGGGTAAGTGGGTCTTAAAATAGTTCAAAATTTCAACCTCTAACAGCGCCTGATTTAATAACGGTGGTTCTCAAAGTGTGGTCTAAGGACTTCTGAGGGGCTCCTGAGACACCTTCAGAAGGGGCCCGGGAGACTAAACTTACTTTCATAATAACAGTAAGATGTAATTTGCAACTTTCCCACTCTATTCTCTCACCAGTGTACAGTGAAGTTTTCCAGAGGCTGCAGGACGTGTGATATAGCAACAGATTGCAGAAGCAGCTATGAGAGCCAAGCTGTCTTCTATTAAGCCAGACATTAAAGAGATTTGCAAAAACATAAAACATTGCTACACTTCTCTCTCAATTTGTTTGGGAAAATATAGTTGTTTTCCATAAAAACGTTAATTATGTTAACATGTAATGAGTTTATTTTTAAATGAACAAGCATTTTTAAGATTCTCGGTTGTATTTTCTAATAAGCTAAAAATCGATAGCTAAAACCCACAAAACCCAAAGCTCTTCGGAGTCCTCAACCATTTTTAGAGTGTAAAGAAAGGGGTGCTGAGGCCAAATAACTTAAGAACCGCCGCTTAAAGTTTTGCTTTTTCTCCAAAGAACCGAGCAGAGGATATCTAACCCACTCCTCTGACTTCAGCGATTCTCATCTAAATCTCAGAAACCCGGGTATCCAGAAGGTATCTCAATCTGGTTCCGTGGGAAGCGTCTAAGATCTCGTGCCACCTAATTTTCGCGAGGTGAACCTTCTTGACTTCTCTGAGCCTCAGTTTATTTCGCAAACGTGAAAGGCGGGGTCTGGAACGTGCGCTGTTCAATATCCTTTCCAGGCCTGACAGTCTACGATTTTTCTAGTTCCTGTCTTTGCCCTGACTCATTAACTTATGTTTTATCCTACGAGATAATTCGAGATAAAATCAGCCCTTTTCTCGCCACCTTCCTGCAAACAACGGGCCGTGCGTAATAAATATCGCGGAAAGCTCCAGATGTTAAGAATAACAGGGCTTCCCTGGTGGCGCAGTGGTTGAGAGTCGGCTTGCCAATGAAGGGGAGGCGGGTTCGAGCCCTGGTCTGGGAAGATCCCACATGACGCGGGAGCAACTGGGCCCGTGAGCCACAACTACTGAGCCTGCTCATCTGGAGCCTGTGCTCCGCAACAACAGAGGCCGCGATAGTGAGAGGCCCGCGCACCGTGATTAAGAGTGGCCCCCGCTTGCCGCAACTAGAGAAAGCCCTTGCACAGAAACGAAGACCCAACACAGCTAAAAATAAATAAATAAATAAATAATAAAAATAAAGGAATTCCTTTAGAAAAAAAAAAAGACAGGTGGCAGCCAGACGTAATGGTTACCGTCCTTGTTGGGCCGCCTAGTCCCCCCAGCGCACCCCGTACCTGCCAGAGACGCCGTCCCAGTGGCCCAAACGCCGCTCGCACCACCATCTTGCCGTTCCCGCTTCCCAGGATCGCTTCCGGGGTCACGGAGGAGTCCTCTGACCATAGAGTTCTGCAAAAGGAGAGAGTGTATCCTTTGTGTTCCGGCACCGGAACAACCATAGAGACGCGATTCCACGCTCTCTGAGGGTGGGACTGTGAATGTAGCCGGCCTCCTTCCGGTCGCAACCTGACCCCTACGCCTTCCTGTAATAGTTTCAGCTCGTATCTGGTTACCGAGTTCTGTCAGCGCTTTCCTTTTCAAATCGTGTTTGTCCTTTGCGGTTCCTGTTTTGTTGGAGGCAAACACAACAAACACATGCTTGGAAAAAATATAAGTAATATATTGACACTGGTTATCTCTGAGCAGTGGATGAATGGTTGATTTTTTTTCCTATTATAACGGAGCAAAGGTCTCGTGTGCCCGTGGCTCGCAGAAAGCCAAACTGACAGCGGGAGTTCGTAGCCGAGTAAGGATTTATTACAGGGCGCCAAGCAAGGGAGTAGGAGACAAGCCTCAGATCCACTCCAACTTAGTATTTGAGTTAGGGGGTTTTTGTTTGTTTTTTAAAGGAGAAGATCAAGGAGACTGGGATTAATCACCTTGTGACATTTCTGAATTGTAGTTTTGGGAGTCACAGTGTCTCTGTTTAAGATTCCCTGGCCAGGTGGTCCATGACTCGGGATCTGTTACCTCATCTTGCCCTGGAGAAACAACCTGAGTTTGTACTTAAATGGTGATAGCTATAACAACAGTAGCCTTGGCAGGCTGCCCAGTGTCCTTTTCAGAATCAGGCTCCCTCTGTCAATTGTGACATTCAGAGTTGGCTAGTCTCTCTTAGCCAGTGGAGTTTTCCTATAGCTCTCCAACTCTGTTGCTGCTTTTGAAGCATCAGTCTCTCCTCTGGGATGGCTCCTCAGCCTGCCTCTGCCCCCTTGAGCAGCCTTATCTGGGTGAGGGTTCTGCAGCTGCCAGTGATGGTGATCTTACAGCTTGCAAACAACTTTTCCCTATGTCACCTAATCTGATCCTCACAAGAAGACGTGCATCTTGTCCTAATTTAATAGGTGAGGAAACTGAGGCTTAGAGATGAAATGACTCATTCAAAGTCATATGGGTGAGTTAGTTACAGCTGAACCAATAACCATCTTCAAAATCCTAGTTCAGTGCCTCTTCCACCCCTGCAGCACCCCAGGTGCTGACTTTGTAATAAGGTCCAGTTCTACTAAGTAGAACTCTTAGTAGTCTCTTTTGGATGTGAGGCATAGAGATCCCCATTTCGCCATGCTCCTGCAAGAAAAGGAGTTTATTTTTTATTTTTAAAGACATGTATGGCCTGAACTGCTCCTGCAATTGGAAAAGTGGGCTCAAAGCAGCCTTAGGGACTGGATGCCCTCTCCACCCCTAAGGCCAAACATGGTCTCTTTATTGATGGGCTTTCTCTGCTTACAAATAGTTGGTGCTCCCTCAGAATTCTGCTTGCTGCCTTTGGCTCGCCAAGTTTCTCCATTCATACTCTCAAATGTGGGAATTGGATTTGGTCCCCTCATTTTCCGGGGCTAAATCATGTCATGTGTCATCAAATGGACTATGGGCCTAATAGCTTGGGGTCAGGTGCTGGCGCTGGTCCAATTAGCTGGGGGTAAGGTGGGAGTCATTGTGAGGGGCAAACTCGGGTTTTGCCAACAGTGGGGCTGTGGAAAGAGCCCTTTGGTATGGTGTGTGGGCATGGACAGTGTGGAGGTTTTTGTTAACGTGTAAAAGTTCTTAGTTTATTAGCGTGGACAGTGTTCTAAAGCTTGGCCAGTCCATTATGGGTCTTTTCCCTACGACCTAAGCCTTCAAACCTCTGAACTAGTGTAAATGAGCAGGAGATCAAGTTGATGCAAGTCCACCTTGCTTTATATCCAGGAAAACTAAAAGTGTGTGCATCAAACATTTCTAAGTTATATCATACTTTGATTGCACCGGTTGTTCTGTTTTAAAAGACAGATCTTCTCACTTGATTGTGATGGTTTCATGGTTATACACTTATCTCCAAACTCATCAAGTTGTATACAATAAATATGTATAGCTTTTTATGTGTCAACCATACCTTAATAAAGTGGTTGGGGGGGAAAAAAAAAAAGAAATAGCAAGACTGCCAAAAATAAAATTACATAAGCAGAGGAAGTAAGGAAGTAATGACCCCAAACAGCCCAAAGAGAGATCCGTGTTGTATGTTAAGGATATGTGTGCTGGAATGCAAATCAAGCATGTATGGCTGCTTGGAAGCATGTATGGCTGCTTGGCCTTTAAGACTCAAACAGAAACATTAAACACTTCCCTTGGGGGGCTTGTGGGAGGAGGACAGCTCTTTTCAAAAGATTCTCTCTCATATAAAGAAATAATCAGCCCTTTGGCTCTTTTATACAGGGATATCTGAGACCCAAAGATCACTATGGTTCACTTAGGAATATATTATTCAATTTCTTAACATGCCTTCCTAATTATGTTTTGTTTATACCAACATTAAAACTCAGCCTCAGTCCACAGCTGGCTGGCTGTGGCTGAGGAAGGTAGACTGGTAGTCTATGGAATGCAGAATTGAATTTAGGTAAAGTCAAAAGAGGTTTTATTTACACACACACACACACACACACACACACACGGATAAGCATACCTGGAAGATTAGAGAGATAATTAACAAATAGTTGCTGAGCACCTGTTATAAATTGCTGTGAATATGTGGGTGATGGTGAGATGGTTCAGTAATAATAATAAAGCATGACCTTTGCTCTTCCCAGTGATGGAACTGGATCTGTTCCCAGGTCCCTATATGTTTTTTCTAAGTATTAAATTCCTTGGCAGGCAGGCAGGAATGATGTCACAGTCATCTTTAGCTACTCAACTGCCCCGTGTATAATACAGCATGGAATAGTGCCTGGTACGTGAGTAATGAATGAGACTAAAACAGTAGGAAAAAGTCTTCAGATTGGACACCTGAGCCCCTGGAAGCAGAATTTAAATTTCCAACACTGGCTAAATGCAGTGTTTGTAAAGGAAGAGCTATTTTCTTTGGCACATGACTAACATTGCCCAAATTAAAAGTATAAAACCCCAAAATAACGTAGAAGATCAAGGTCTTGAACAGGTATGCCCTACTTAAATTCTGTATGAAATCTAGAATTTCAGATTTCTCCTGAACTTTGCTGTTGACCATTAAAAAGTAAACACACTTTGTAGAATTTGGAAATCCAGATTAGCAATGCCTATAAACCAGGGTGGACTGGATTTTGTTGGTGGTTCCCTGTGAGATAACCCATGTGTAATACTGAGCTCCCCCATACTGCATTGTGAGTAGTACGGGTTAGAGGCCATCAACCCTTCAAGTGGCTCATCCACAGCTTGAGAAGCAGAAATATTCATCTTGGCCTCCAGGGTAGGGGTGGGGGCATTTATATGAGCATTAAATCTGATCAACATGGGCTTCCCTGGTGGCGCAGTGGTTAAGAATCTGCCTGCCAATTCAGGGGACACGGGTTCGAGCCCTGGACTGCGAAGATCCCACATGCCACGGAGCAACTAAGCCTGTGTGCCACAACTACTGAGCCTGCGCTCTAGAGCCCATGTGCCACAACTACTGAAGCCCGCGTGCCACAACTACTGAAGCCCACACACCTAGTGCCTGTGCTCTGCAACAAGAGAAGCCGCCGCAATGAGAAGCCCGTGCAACGCAACGAAGAGTAGCCCCCTCCTCGCCGCAACTAGAGAAGGCCTGCGCGCAGCAATGAAGACCCAACGCAGCCAAAAATAAATAAATAAAATAAATAAATTTATATATATTAAAAAAAAATCTAATCAGCAGCCCTCTAAACCTGTCTCCAGAAACAAACTAACAGTAAATTAGCATTGAGAAGTCACTTCAGCAGCTAGAAAGAAGGAATGTTTAAGCCAAATGAAACTCAAAAAGATAACATTTTATTTTCAGAGCAGCTGATGCAATATTGAATCAGGTTTTCACAAATAAATATGACAGTGTCTACTTGGTTACATCTCTGTTTGATGAATGCCTATCTGTAAGAACTGTAATAAATTTCTGAGGAGGCTAATGACCGGAACCTTTTAAGTAAAATTCTCCTGGCTTGCTTTCTGAAAAAAAAGTATTGTGGCAATTAAAATAAAATGCTCATCGCTCAGGGGGAAAACCAACCTAGAATGCCCCAGTTGTTTTTGTTTTTAAGGAATGCACCTTTTGAGGACAAGTCTATAAAACATCTTTATTTATTTGTTACATATGATGTTTAAATATAACTTTGCTTTCAAGCTTCAAACTTTTTTTTTAAACCCCTGGGAAAATAAGACTTTTGGTTCGCCTTAACAAAAACTGACCTAGGAAGAAACACTTTTAGCAAAATGTATTATAAAATTCACTAGAAAATACTGTCCTCTTTTTGCCAAAATGTTACATAAAATCCTTATTAAAAATACACATGTTACAAAAGAAAAAAGTATGAATATGCTATACATAGTGCTTTTGATATGGACCAAGGGACCTGCATTCTGGGGAAAATACAGTGAAGCACATTAGATATTATGATGTCAACTTAAAATAGTGCAAACCAGAATAAATTACATCCTAAAATGGGAAGGCATGCAAGTCATTTCCTACGAATAGAACACAATGAAGCCAGAACAGGAAGCAATCACAACCACTATTTAAAAATGTTTTCCTTTTTATTACATTAATTTTTTTCAAAAATACTTTTCTTTACAATAGAACTCCTAGAAAATATTTACAACCTTCCTCTAATAAAATAGAACAGCAGTTAAATATATTTGAAAATAAGATGGGTTTTTCCATAAAATATATCTTTTAACTTTTTATATACAAGCTTTCTCAAAGAGGTCTAAATTCACTAATGCAAAACTATCTGATAGTAAACAGTAACTGTGTTGACGACAAACCATTGGGAAGAAAAGTTCTTTAGGGTGGGGGGGGGAGGAGCCAAAACACAACACATACATGCAGGCAGAATCATTTCAGGAAAAAAAATAAGTGCAGTATTTTACTATGAAGTCAATTCTTTAAGTTGATATTGTGAAGAAAAATACTAATTCAGGAAAGTGAACTGTCTCATCAAGGAGGAGTTCTTTGGTTATTTCAAGTCAAAAATGCAAATGCTATACTGCATGGAAAATCAAAATTAAATTGTGCATTATATTTTTGCCTTGGCAACTCAGTTTATTTTAATGTTTTAAACTGGAACAGCCGGGCAAGTCTCCAAACAGAACGAGTACATTTGCTTTATAAACATTTTTCCGGGTGTTTGCTCCTTTGCTAGATAAGCTTTCATAGACCTAATAGCAGAACCATTCCAGAATCCCTCTCAGACACCCACAAGTGGAGGGAAGTAGTCACTGGGACAGATGGGATCAGCCGATACTACAGTTGGAATGGTTCTGGAATAGTTCTGCCACAAGGCTGATGCCCTCCCCAGGCAGTTCTGAACTCAGAACATTGAATAATTTGTCAGAAATGGCAGCAAATGAAACACTTTTTTTTTTCCCCTAAAAAAGGATAAAGGAGATCTTCAAGACCTCTCTTTCTGAAAACCGAATGGTGGCAATGAAAAGAACCTTTGTATTGATCTTCCGTCCATGGCTTTCCTGAGATTCAGAGGACACTGCCTGCGTGGGGCTGCTGTGGGTCTTCAGTGTGTGCTAGAAGCTTTTGCTGAGACAACTTAAAGATGCTCCAGTCCTATCCTCGTGCTTCCGCTGACATCCTCTTGTACCATCAAGCTATTACTGTGCCAGCAAAGTGCCCTGGCAGGATTGCCACACCTGCAGGAGCTGGGGCATCAGAAGCGTCAGCTCTGTGCTGGGGCCGCATCCCAGCCTGAAGGCGCACGCACTCATTTGCCCTGACGGAGGCCATGGAGGAGTCTGACTCAGCTCAAAAGCCTGAGCTCGATGCCATTTTTGAAGGATTACAGGTTTATTACCTTCAAGTACAAACAGCAACCCTGCCGGCAGGGACAGGAGGAGACAGAGCAGGGGTATGTAGCTTGGAGAGTTCTAGAAGGGCTTTGGTAAATGACTTTAATGAATACATTCATTGTTTGAATGCAAACACTGTAGCTGAAGTGGTATCTGAAACCATTTTTGTTGGCCTTTAATGCTATTTCCCTTGTATTTGCCATCAGATTTGTTAGACAACCCTTTTCCTCAGAGTTAGCGTCAAGGTAAACTTCGGTCCAGCACAGGCGAATGGCAGCAGAATCCTAGTGAATGAGGTTTCACAGTACTTCCAAGTGGCACAGAGTAATTTCAGAACTCCACTGACCTTTAACAGTGTGGCAAAAAAGAATCAGCTCTTCTGATCTAGTTTTTGGGCCTCTTGGCATTCCAGGGACTTTAATCTGTGCTCCTCCACCAACCTCCCTGAAAACAGCCCTGGCAACTTAATAGTTGGGGTTATTTTCCTCCAGACGGATTTCCAGTCGGTTCAGGCCAACTGGAAAAGAAGCATGTGAAATTTAGAAGATCTGAGTTCTTGGAAATCCAAGGGATCCTGCTAACCCACGAATTGGAGTCAACTGGTCTTCAGGGAACTGGGAAGAGGACGCACTTGCTCCATGAATCACCTTCTTAGTAAATCACGGCCAGGGAGGGAAAGCCTGAAATGACACAGCACTCAGTTTTCAGAAACAGGCTGAGTGACAGGCAGGGCAGGGAGAAAAATGACTTTCACGTTTGGTCAACTCTTCAAATGACGTGTGTGCTAGAAGAAAGCTGTGGAACACAGGGCTGCCTTTGCTCACTGGAAAGCTACTTCCTAGCATGGTCTCCCGGCAAAGACGCCAAGTTCACTGCGAACTGCGGAATGAGGTCAGCACAAAAATGACTTTTGGTGGGAAAGGATGGCCCAAGACCCCAGCACAAAGAAAGTAGCCTGCTTTACACACACACACACACACGCACACACACACACGCACACACACACACACACACACACACACAGACTCTCTCACTCACTCGCTCATGCAAGCTTTGGGATAAAAGGCAGCCAGGATGGTTGGCATCTGAAAGCAAAAGAACATGAATGTCAGGTTCATTCCCAACCAGGAATGAGTTCATTCCTGGGAATGTAGCCCAGATGAAACACATCTTAAAGTAGGATTGTGCCAATTATTTATTCCCCCCCAACCTCCCACAAAATTATTTTTAAATAAAAGGAAAAAACCCCGATTTTTTTTCTAAACCTGAAAAAAACGACGACTTTTTAAACAGGTAGTTTAAAATGGTTACAAAACAAGCAGGCAGTCCAGCTTTCCTGATGAATGAGGATGGAGACCGTGGGTTTTCGCTGTCTCCAAGCGACACACAGGGCTTTAGAGTTCCGTGTCACCCTGAAGCAAAACTGAATCTTGATCATCCAAGAGGAGACCGGTGTCCACGACCTCGGCCTCTTCCATGACGCCTCCTAACTGCTGGACGACGTCGTCGTCGAGGATGTCCACGTCCTTGATGGGTTTGATCAGACTCAGCTGGTCCAGGGGCAGCAGCCCCGGCGGCCCCACCGGCCCCGTAGTCCTCTCAATCGTGGCTGCCATTTCAGCTGCAAAAGCCGCCTTCTGGGCTTTCTGCCTCTGCTGTTCCTCCTGCTGCCTGTGAGTTTTCATGTGTGCATTTCGGCTTTTGATCTTGAAGAAGACTCTATAAAAATGAAGAAGAAGAAGCATGTGAAATTTAGAAGATCTGAGTTCTTGGAAATCCAAGGGATCCTATAGGGAAGAGCAGGTGCATGGTCTGCTGTCTGGTTTGGGGTGGCTCTGACAGAGTTCCCATCTCCTTAGCTCCCAAGACCTCCTCCCCTGGTGACCTGTTACCTCTCTTCTCTCCAAGCGTTCCAAGGAAAGGGGATGCGGACAGGAACACGTTTACAGTGTGTTGGGCTTTCTCTCTGTGACAAGCTTCTCTCTGTGAAAGCTTTCCTGTCCATCTGTGGCCTGGGGCACGAGCATTTCTTTCCTCCTTATCTTCCCCGTTTCCTCTCCATCACTGACCAAGCCCTCTCGACCAACCTGAGAATCCCCGTATCATGCTGCCAAGCTCTGTCGGTTCCCACCGTAAAACAACCCATCCTCTGCCTCTGGCCTCCTGTCCCTGTCGTTCCCGTCAAAATTCTAGAGGGTCTGCCCGCACACACGTACAGCTCCTCTTTCCTCCACACTCTCCAATTGCACTGTCGTCCCCTCTACTTCAGTCCAAGTGCTTGAGATTGCTAGTGGCTGTGTGGCCAAATCCAACAGCCCCTCTTCTGTCTTCATCGTACTGGACTTCTGAGCTGCACTGACCATTCCTCTTTGCCCAAGATCCCGTCTCGTTTTGGCCATCATATATCATAGTTCCCTCCTGTTTGCTTTAGAATGAAATAGTGGTTCTCAGCTAGGGGGGATTCTGCCTCCACAGGGAATATCTGGCAACGTCTGGAGACATTTTTGATGGTCACAGCTGGGTGGTGGTAGTGGTACTTCTGGCATCGAGTGGGTAGATGCCGGGGATGCTGCTGAACACCCTACAATACAGAGGGCAGGCCCTCTTCCCCAAATAAGGAATCATCAGGCCCAAAATATCAGTGCCAAGGCTGAGAAATCCTGGGCTAAGGGGTCTGCCAACTATGGTCAGTGGGCCAAATCCTGCCCACTGCCTGCTTTTGTAAATAAAGTTTTACCAGAACGCAGACATGTTTAATTGTTTATGTATCGTCCATGGCTGCTTTTGCACTAACATGGCACAGCTGAGTAGTCGTGACAGAGACAGAATGACCTGCAAAGCCTAAAATATTTCTTTTTTTTTTTTAAGTTGAGAATTATGTTTTTGTTGTTGTTGTTGTTGTTTTGGCTGCGTTGGGTCTTTGTTGCTGCACGTGGGCTTTCTCTAGTTGCGGCGAGCAGAGGCTACTCTTCGATGCAGTGCGCGGGCTTCTCATTGCAATGGCTTCTCTTGTTGTGGCTCGCGGGCTCTAGAGTGCAGGCTCAGTAGTTGTGGCGCACGGGCTTAGTTGCTCCGCGGCATGTGGGATCTTCCCGGACCAGGGATCGAACCTGTGTCTCCTGCATTGGCAGGCAGATTCTTAACCACTGTGCCGCCAGGGAAACCCAGCCTAAAATATTTCTATCTGGACCTTTTTCAGAGCAAGTTTGTCCAGATGTTAGACGGCCTGTTTTTAGAGAGGGAGGGTGGCATAAATATTTATTCCTGAGCTCGTAAATGGAAAAAAAACCCTGATTTCTAAGACCCGTGTCTTAGAACAGAGTTGATGAATCACCACTGGACATACTGAAAACTGTCTAATGTAATGAACATAATTTCAGCAGCTAAAAAAAGGATTCTGCACACATGTGCCTGATGTTATTCCTCATCTGGAAAACCATAGAAAATATTTCTGTTTTCCATAAAAATCTTAACTGGAGTTATGGTAGAAAAAGGTCCCAAGCAACATAAAAACAAGACAAGAAAAACATTTAATGGAAATCACCAAAAGACAACCAGAGCTTGAAATACTTATTTCTGGTTGTTAAAATGTCCTTTGTCGCCACCTAGTGGAATAAGGAGTTGTCGCCTGTTGGAGGGGAGTGAGTGAAGGGAAGATGCTGGTTCCTGAGAAGAAACTGGTGAGACGCCCCCTTCCCTGCCTCTCCCACCCCAGGGCAAGTAGGGGGGAGTCCGACTGAGGAGGTTTCACTATGTCAAGTAAGTAAGCCCGATGATCAATCCAGGGGCTCACTTATTCCTTGCTGACATGAAGATGATATCATGTCCTGGCTCTGAAGGACATTAGAGCCCAGAGGAGGGGACCCACGCCTAAGTCTGTCTCCCCATCTCTGCAGGAAAAGAGTTGCTAGTTCCAACTCACTTTGGCAGGTGCCACTGACCTATGGCTAACAGTACCTACCCCATCGGGCTTAAGATTAAATTAATCAATACACGTAAACATCCTTTAAAACAGTGCCAGGCAAATACTGAGTAACTGATAAATGACAGAATTATTAAGATGCCTGAAATACGCCTGAAATATTCCATGAGGATGAAGATTATAAACAGAGGTCCCAGCTGGCCTCATTCATACAACTAGGGATGTTCCCTTGGTAGTTTCAGCAGCTACCTCGTGGGCATCTCTCCAGGTAACACTGCACGTTTGAGACATTGGAGGTTACAGGAAGAGAAACTCGGCAAGGCTCCTAAAAGAAGTTACTTATGACAACCCTTCTTGGAGGCAGACTCACTGAGAAGTAAACTGGAATTCTATACTGGATGCTGTGGGAGGGAACTGTGTGCATCTCACCATCAGTGATAAATAAATAAGCAAACAAAGGAAACCACTAGGCTGGAACAGGGGTCAGAAGCCCAGGCTCTGTATTTGAACACATAGGGTTTCAAATCTCAGTTCTGCTCTTACTGGGGGAATGACCTGGGGCAAGTAAATTTACCTAATGTTCAGTCCTTATTTGTAAAAACAAGGATAAAACAGTATCTGCGCCACATGGAGTTTCTGTGTGGGGATTAAATGATCTCATGCATATGCAGTATGTAACAAAATTAGGTGCTTAGTAAACGTTATTTAATGCTGTTATTACCACCTACTGTCAATTCCCACTTTTCATTGTTTTAAATTACACTTAAAATGGCCAAGATGACAGATAGACCTTACCTCATGAGTCAACTCTGATCAATTGGTTGTGCCAGCTTGAAGCATTAGGATTTAAAGGATTTGAAAGGATTTGAGTCTTATCTTAATGTGGCAGCAAAAAGTATAGCAATTGATTAGTGATGTCTGCCCTGGGTGCAGGAACGAGCAGTATTGGTAGGAAAGCCATCTCTGCCACAGAGAGTTCCTGATTAGATGTTTTAGCGCCATTCTCAAATCACTCGGCAGGGATGCAAAGAGAGCAGTCAGTACCGGTGAATATGGTTTGGGTGTGAAGGGAAGAGGTGGGAATCAGAGTCCCATCCATCATTTCTGGAAAAGAGTGCAGTTATGTCACTAGAGATTTGCTCTCTGATGATGTCCATCCTTATTAAGCTTTAGGACATCGGAATGACCATATTCTGAGTCAGAGACAAGGTCCACCCACCATGAGGCACCACGTAGACCCCAAGGATGATATGAGGAAAAACTGGAGAGTCTGGGTTCTTTTTCTACCTGGAGACACCTCAGACCACCTTGGCCCAGCTCCTACAGAGGCATTATTCATCACACACTTAGATTCAGTCCCTGGCCCAATTCTACCTACTTGCCACACTCCTTGCAGGGGAAAATGGTGGTGGGGTCTGTCTCGCCGCTGGTGGTGCTGTGAGAGGGTGAGCTCTTCACTGAGCAGTACCCGCTCTGGGCACTGCCAGGCTTCTGCTTTCCAGAGGGAACAGCACCCCGAGCTTTAGTCACCTGGTTGGTGCCACCGTGGATGCGGGCGTGGCCGTTCAGTGCCTGTCGGGAGCTGAACACCTGGGGAAGAAAGGGAGTGACATGACATCTACAGTCCTGAAAAGGAAATTAGGGTTATTAGTTACTCATTGGTAGAACATGTGATACTCGAAACAGTGGTTTTACATAAGCAAACTCTGGACAAATGCCACAGAAAGTAGAGATCAAATACCACAATCACAAGTGCTGTGCCAGTGAAAAAACCCATCACTGTTATAACCAAAGACTAGGGCTCAATCCAGTGCCTCCGTCTCACAGGGAGGCCATTGGGCCATTTCCCCTCTGAACACCTTATTGTTTCCATCTGTAAAATGAGAGGGTTTGGACCAGCTTTCAAACTTTTTAACAGCCAGAAGCTACCTTCCACCCCTTTTTTCTTTTCTTTCTTTTTTCCTTTCCTTTCCTTTCTTTACTTAAAAAAATCAGGTCTTATTCAAAAGTTCAAAGCAGAGGTACTCTGGCTGAAATAGACAGCCCCCCAAAATTGAATCTATTTGCTCAGCTCTATCTCCCCGCTAGGAATCCCTCGAACCCCAAGAGACACAGCTTGGAAGACACTGACTAGCTGCTCTGATATATTCTATATGTTATTTCTAAGCCCCAATCAGTAGCCCAGTGTTGAAGCAACGTTTCAGACCCCGACATTGTACTGCAGGATGAAAAAAAGGGGAACGACCTGGTCTTTTGAAGGTTGGCATAATGCACGGTTTCCCAACCTCAGTATTACTGACATTTGGGACTGGATGAATCTTTGCTGTGGGGCTGTCCTGGGCATCACAGGATGTTCAGCAGCAACCCTGGCCTCTCTACCCACCAGATGCCAGGAGCATCTCCCTAGATGTGATAAAAATGTCTCTGGACGTTGCCAAATGTTCATGGGAACAAAACCATTCCCAGCAGAGATCCACTGCTGTAAAGGGATGTAATCCAGACCCCTGAATTCCAAGAGCCCTGACTTCCAGATTGCTAAATGCATCAGCTAATGGGAGTACCCACTGAACTGTCCAGCCACAGATGGTCACTCTGTGTTAAGTTCATGAGTTCTGTTTATAGTCTTGCAGGGAAGAAAAATCTTTCGCTGATTTAGCAACCAAAACCTCCATGTTTAGGCACTGAATAAAACCAACATGCTTTTTTCCCTGTTGTTTTTTAAAGTCACGAAAAAATATTCACCTTGCTGAGCATTTTTGATCGGGTAAAGTAAAAGATTTCCCGCTCAGGAAAGAATTTACTGTACACCCAAACTATGAATTGAGGAAGCATCCAATTTCTAAACAAATACACCAAGGATACTGTCATTTAAAGTCACATCTTATAGCTAGTGGGAAGCAGCCACATAACACAGGGAGATCAGCTCGGTGCTTTGTGACCACCTAGAGGGGTGGGATAGGGAGGGTAGGAGGGAGATGCAAGAGGGAGGAGATATGGGAACATATGTATATGTATAGCTGATTCACTTTGTTATAAAGCAGAAACTAACACACCATTGTAAAGCAATTATACTCCAATAAAGATGTGTAAAAAATAAATAAATAAAGTCACATCTTAATCATCCCCTAACGGAAGTGCTCTATACAACATGGCAATGATGGAGTGAAGCGTCCAGCTCATTAAACATCAAAGATAGAAACAAGCTAGCAATTTCTTATGTTCTCTTCAAAGCTAATGCAAAATGTATGTATCATTTAAAAAATTTTTTTCATTTTTTCTTAAATGTAAATCAAGTGAATTTCTGCTTTAGGATCTAAATATTTTAAAGCCTGTTGCTTTCTTCATCTAAGTGACGGACTGAATAAGCAGCATTCAATGCACTCTGGAAGACAGTATTATCCTATATAACACACAAGCAAACATAAGCACTAACTTGGGGAAAACAGGGCTTCATATGAAAGGAGCAACATTCTAATTTTTTGCATAATACCTCTAGAACTTGCCTGCACAGGTGTGCCCAGCTTTAAGAAACTTGATTTGGGAAAAGTTCAACAATTCAGACGAGTGGGGTACCGGGCGGACTGAGAGTCCAAAGTTAACAATTAAAAAAATATATCCATTAAAATACACAGAGAGCCTTAGATCAGGCCAGTACAGATTCTGTAAGGCCATCCTTTAGTGCTAAGAATGATCAAATCGTGAACTGGTTTTATTTTAGCTAAATGATGCTTCTAAAGTACTTGAAAAGTACTAGGTTAGGTAATTACACAGACACCTTTTTAGCCTGTTTACATGAATAATTTGCTTAGTAAATCTTGTTTGCTTCCCCCAAAGAGTACAAAGATAAACTTTAGCTAAATCTTTGTAACTATGCCATAAAAGGACACTCCTTCTCTGTGGGCTCTCCCACTGCATTTAAATGCACGTCTCCAGGCCATGACCTGTGTGACACAGCCCAGGAGGAGTGGGGAGGCACCAAGTAACGAGGAGTGTTAAGTTCTGGAGGCCAAGGTCCATTGCAGAGCCTGAATCACATGCTCCCTGAGGGCAGGGACGGACCTGTGTCCTCCAAGCACGTGGCACAGTGCTTAACAGAGAACACACACTCCAGAAATATCTACGGGCTGAATGAATAAGTAAATGGAGAAGGAAAGAAAAGCATGGCCACATGGACTTCCCTCTGCCAAACGTTCACTGCTGAAAGTACACCTTTTGCAAAGTGCATCATCTCTTAAAGCCGGGCACAGCTGTATGTACGGCTCTCAAGAGTCCCAGATCCCTAGAGGGCGCAGAGACACTTACAGCTCCACAGTTGGGCATTTCACAGATGAAGGAGCCTGAGGGCTGGCCCAGGGCCTGCAGGGGCGGCCCCTCTGCGGAAGCCAGGACCGGGCCTGGTGGTGGCTCTGGAGACTTGGGCAATTCACTCTCCTCTTCTCTTGTGGATTTCCTGTCTTCTTCTGGGTCCTCCTCCTCCTCCTGTACCTCTTCATCTTCTTCACTCGTCTGGTGTTAAGGCAATAAAAGCAAAAGGGGGAAAATCCCCAAATGGCATTTTTAGTGATGAACAGAACCCAGGGGCTAGGAGAGGAGAGAGGGGCTGGACGCTGGGGCTGCATCGGCTTCTTTGTGCATAAGGAAGGGCTGGCAGAGGCCTCTGGGGAGGGATACGGTTTCTACAAGGTTGGTCACTGGACACTTGGAATTCTGAGGGCAAGGAAGTCCCCCCAGCCCACTTTGGGTCCCCTCATCACTTATAAAAAAATATCCTAAGGCAGAGAGGAGAGATTTCTGTATGTAGAGTTTCTCCCCCTTGTTTGAGACCCGCAGACCTTGACACTGACTAAAACTCAGGCAGGATACCCCACTTGCAGCAGCTCTGCCTCCCCAGAGCAGTGAGGAGGGTTTTCAAGCAGTAATGACACTGTGGAGCCCCTCTGGACAGAGACTAAAGACCTATCAGGCTTTGTTTTTAAAGGTCTTCTAACACACTTCCTTGCAAGATGCCCGAGATATTGATTTGACCTGTGGAAGGCACATGACCCATGGCATTCTGATGCACTTCTTCTCTGTTCTTGTCAGAAAATAGGATCAGAGACTGAACCACAGTGGCTCTGAAAAGGAGCAGAAATGGAAGGGGATATTCCCTTTTATTTATCATGTGCTATTTTTTTCTTTTTTTGGTCTCTGATCATGGGCACTCTATGAAAAAAAATAAGAAAAATATTTCTATGAATAATTATCCTCTTTGTGACTGTGTCCCCTCCCTCTGCTTCAGAACAGCAACGAAGTGGAGAATTAAGCAGAAGGTCCTGACCTTCCTCAAGGTTAACAAGACAGTTAATGGAATAGCCTGGAGGAGGTACCTGGGCTGGGTGGGGATGAGGGCCAGGGATCTAGGAGGCCCTCTTATTGAACTAACTACCTTACTCTGCAATCTCAGTCCTCACGGGGGTAGGGTGGGGGGAGGGTGTGTGTGTAAGGGATGCTTGCTCCTCCGGGCCTAGAAGGACTGAGGACCAGGGATGGGAATTCTGTGTTACATCAACCTCATTTTAGCTTCTATTTTACAGCACTTCACGGTGTACAAAGTGCGTGTGCTATGTCACTGAATAGGCTGTAAAAAGTCCTCCTATTTTACAAATGAAGAAACAAAAGGGATGTCCGGCTGCCTTCCACCCTGATGGGTCATTTGTCTCTGCTGGGCTCTCTGCACACCCACTGCTTAAAGCATGTGGGCTGGGGGACTTCCCTGGTGGCGCAGTGGTTAAGAGTCTGCCTGCCAATGCAGGGGACACGGGTTCGATCCCTGGTCCGGGAAGATCCCACATGCTGCGGAGTGGCAAAGCCCGTGCGCCACAACTACTGAGCCTGCGCTCTAGAGCCCGCGAGCCACAACTAGAGCCCGTGTGCCACAACTACTGAAGCCCGCGCGCCTAGAGCCCGTGCTCTGCAACGAGAGAAGCCACCGCCATGAGGGGCCCGCGCACCACGGCGAGGGGTGGCCCCCGCTCGCCGCAACTAGACAAAGCCCGCGCACAGCAACGAAGACCCAACGCAGCCAAAAAAAAAAAAAAAAAAAAAAAAAAAATGCACATGGGCTGCAGTTTGGTTTACCCCAGACAGCGATGTAACTCTGGGTAAGCCTACAATTCTCAGAACCTGGAAGCCAGAATTTCCAAGAAGAATAAAGATTTCTGAGAGTAGCAGTACCCTGGGATCCAAAAACCACCAGCTTTCTCTCTCCAGTTTGGATTGGGGGTGGGAGAGAAAGATAATCCCAGTAAATACGGGCATTTAGCACACTCTCCACTGTTTCAGTATTATCCTTATTTAAAATGGTATATATGCATATTTGAGACCATGTATTAATAGAGTATACTTAAGAAATGGTCCCAGTTTCCAGTGGGTAAATTAGGATTAATCAGTAATGATTACATTTGCTGAAAGACTTCAATGAATACAGATGTAGGCTTAGTACATTTTACAGAGTGATTTATGACATAAGCTTACAGATCTCTTACTAGTATAGAATATACAGGTTGATATCACTTAAATGGCCTTATTCTCACATGAATCAACCACCTTCCAATCTCAAGAGAATTTCAGGTAAAATCATGTTATGTCTAACTCCACGGGTTCGCTCCATTCCTTTACAGAACTGGAACTCTGTGGTCTCAGGTATCAGGTTATTAAGTAGACGGAGGCCTACAGCTCACCATTTAAAGTAAATTACATGGTAACTTTCAATGACAATGGCACTTATTTCACAGCAGTCGTTATACAATTTTCAAGTTGTTATACAAATTTATACAATTTTCTCACCATGCTATTGTTTGAAAGCTCTTAAAAGTTCCATAGAGCCATTAAATTACAGATTAAATTATACTGTCCTGTGATTATATATGTCTCATGAACGTAGACAGGTTTACTTCAAACGGCAGTCTACGCATGTTCACAAAATGATTTATCATCAAGCGAAAGCGCTCACCAATGTGACTAGAGATGCAAAGATCCTAACATGTAGCACTCTGTATCAACAAGTTGGCCATTTCATGATGTATCATGAAAGGAAACATTTGGTATTATTCAAAAATTGGCAGAAAAGTGGGCAAGTACAGAGCAGGAAGATGGTTATATATTATACAAAGTGCTCAAAACCCTGAGTCCAAATAAGAGTTTCTTGAGGGGATTTTTATTTCTCAGGCCTGCAAATGGCATTTGTATTATGAGAAATTTATAAGTTAAAACACAAATGCTCAACAACCCAAATTTCTTCAACGACACAAATTTGAGTGTTACAGTCACTGATGAATGATGATGGTGATGACAACATACTGAAGGCCTGCTGTGAATCAGGGACTACACACACACACACACACACACACACACACACACACACACACACACACAGCTAGTTCTCACAAAAACCCTGCACAATTTTTTTTTTTCATTAAAAAATTTTTTAAAATTTATTTATTTAGGCCACACCATGCAGCTTGCTGGATCTTAGTTCCCTGACCAGGGATTGAACCTGGGCCCTCAGCACCTCGGCAGTCAAAGCACGGAGTCCTAACCACTGGACCGCCAGGGAATTCCCTACAAATTTCTATTTTTTAAACAAATGAGAAATTGGCCAGAGAACTAATTTTCCCCAGAGCACACAGCTGGTAAAGAAGTTGAATTGAGATTTAAAACCTGCACCGTCTGATTCTAAAGCCTCAGCCTTCGCTCCCTGCCTGCCTGCACATGTCCATAGATGCACATCTGTCCGTCTGGACATGGCTTAGGTTTTCAGCTCAAACACAGAGCTAAACCTCTCAAAACCATTGAGAACCAGCCCCCTTTCCGTGTCAGAGGGAAGGAGGATGTTTCCCAGGCCCCTTGTCAGTGGATCGCACTGCAGGCAACTCAGGTCTGGGACCATGGAGGAGCTGTGCCCTCGGAGCCCTGACCGCTGTCTTCCAAAGTCAGTTAACTGCCTCAGCTGGTTTCTTCAACGGTGCTGAATTTTGCTCACAGCCAGACCCACAGATTCGCCCTGAGTGGAAGCAGGAGCCTGGGCAGGGAACAGGAAGCTGAGGCCAGCATTTCCCTCTCGCCGCCTCAGCAGAGCCCACCTTGGCCTCCTCTTCGGCCTGCAAGGGTGGAAGGGCCTGTGACAGTCTCAGGCCAGAAGTCAAGTCACCTGCTGGATGAGCTTGTGCTATGCTGACCTCCTGGCCCCTAAAGAGCAGTCTCTCCTCACCCTCCTTCCTCTCCCCTCTCCCTTGAAAAGTCCCTGAGCTACCTGACTGTGCTCCATCTGGGGGGAATATACTCCCTTTAATAAAATATTGAGGAGAGCTACCCAGGTCTCCCAGGCAGGCCCAGAGGACAGAGAGCAGGACCCCCTCCTAGGACTGCGCCTCCTGCACCTTCCCCGTCCTTGCATGGTCCCAGTTCTTCATCTCCACTTGGCAAACTATCCTCAGAAGGTTGACTGTGTCTTCACAGTGCCCTAAAGGGAGCTGTGAGCTACCACGCTGGCCTTGAATCAAGATTTTCTTGTTTTTTGGGGGGCCTGAGTCATCTCTGCACATTAAGTTCACAGGTCACAAGGTGTGGCTGCACCTGACCCAGCCTAATACCGGCTCCTGGCAAATAAGTCCAAGGAGGTGTGGTGCCTGGGGTGACGTCTTAACCTTTCCTCCTCAGGCTGAGGCTACACGCTGGCTCGGGCCTTTCCACCCACCTGCAAAGCGCTGCTGGCCCAAGGTGGCGCCTGTGCCTAACGTGGTCACACCTTCCGTAGCAGCCCTCCTCTGCTCAGAATCTCCTGGTTCACCCCCTGTCCTCCCAGGGAGTTCGTAGAGGGATTGTTGCCATGACCCAGAGCGACTCCTACCAGGGAAAAACGTTCACTCATTCATTCAACAAACGTTTACTGAGTGCTGATATCGTGTCAGGCACTGTCCTAGGCACTTGGTAACACCCAAGTTGAAGAGACATCAACTTGCTTTGGGAAACCATATCCTCTGATTTTGCTCTCTTCCAAAACATGACTCTGACAGAGCCCAGAACATTCCAGAATTGGAAGGGACTTCCCAAATCATCTAAACCATCGGCCCCCTTTTACTGGTCAGTAAGCTTAGGGGCCAGGTCCTAGGTCTCCCAGGCCAGGATTCTTTGAGCTTCCTCATTTACTGTCCATTCTGCTCATTCAGAAAGCAATGCTCTGCGTGACCTTGGGCAAGCCCCGTCCCCTCGCTGGGCCTCAACCTTCTGCCTGAGGACTGGTGGAGCTGGATGAGACAGAGTCCCCAAAGGCCGTATCTAAGGCTTTCTGGACCTCATCTCATACTACTTTTAAAGACTCTTGGGGTTCACGGTAAACTTTCTCCTTGTGTATGCCACATCTTCCCACCTATAATATATGCTACTGGGGCAGGGGGCAGAGGCCGGTTAACAGCCCTGGGTCACCCATGGCACTACAGACATAGTGGGAACTCAATTGCTTTTAGTTGATTGAACCAGAAGAGGCCACATTGCTTTTTTTTTTTTTTTTTTTTTTTAAAATAGTGAATATGTACTGCTGGCCTTCTTGTATAAGGGCAATCAGCTTTTTTTTTTTGGGGGGGGGTGTTTAAAATTTATTTATTTATTTATTTATTTATGGCTGTGTTGGGTCTTTGTTTCTGTGCGAGGGCTTTCTCTAGTTGCAGCAAGTGGGGGCCACTCTTCATTGCGGTGCGTGGGCCTCTCATTATCGCGGCCTCTCTTGTTGCGGAGCACAGGCTCCAGACGCGCAGGCTCAGTAGTTGTGGCTCACGGGCCTAGTTGCTCCGCGGCATGTGGGATCCTCCCAGACCAGGGCTCGAACCTGTGGCCCCTGCATTGGCAGGCAGATTCTCAACCACTGCGCCACCAGGGAAGCCCCCACGTTGCTTTTTTAAACGTTAGCCACAGGTGAGAAAAAGGCTATTCAGATATACGACATCACTACTTAAGGCAGTCAAACAAAACTCCTGATCATAGGAAACCCTGAATATAGAATACTGCCATCTCTAATCAAAAGAATGGCAATACCATTCTATTCTACAGATGTCTATTTTTTTTCTGATATTTGGGTCCAAATATAAATTTATATATGTGTATATATTTCTTAGCTAGGATCAATTCTTAGTTAGGAACTTAGGCTTTGAAGCATTAATGAGTCCAAGTGTTTTTACGCTTCTCTAAGAGGATTTGCATTTGCTTGCTCTTAAGTGTTACACCAGGGAATCAGGCTCAGACAACACACTCACCAGGCTTTTGACCATGGCTAAGTTACCTAGGCTCTGTGCCTCAGTTTCCTACCTCATAGAATTGGTATGAGGAGTAAAAAAGTCAATATGTGTAAAGTGCCTCCTAGTACAATGCCTGGAATGTATGAAGCACTATGTAAATGTCTGTGAAAGAGATTAACCCACATATGTGCTAGTAACACTTACATGGGGGACACAATTGGGAATGAAAGTATAATTACAAATATTCACGATATTTATGAATTCCAAGCACATTCCCTGATGGTTGCAGACGAGAGTTTAGTAATCTGTTGTAAGACGTAATTTTTACACACACATACGTGTTTTCCACAACATGTGAGAAGATTTCCCTTTGGCTGCGGATGCAGAGAAGAGAGTTAACCGCAAGGACAAAAGTGGTAGTAATTTCCAAAGCCACACATAAGGGGTTCAGAGAAAATTTCGATCTAGTGATGTCTTTTTTTAAAGCTTCTTTCTTTCTTTTTTTTTAAAATTAATTAACATTTATTTTTGGGTGCTTTGGGTCTTCGTTGCTGTGCGGGCTTTCTCTAGTTGCGGCGAGCGGGGGCTACTCTTCGTTGCAGTGTGGGGGCTTCTCATTGCAGTGGCTTCTCTTGTTGCGGAGCACAGGCTCTAGGCGTGCGGGCTTCAGTAGTTGTGGCACGTGGGCTCAGTAGTTGTGGCTCGGGGGCTCTAGAGCGCAGGCTCAGTAGTTGTGGTGCATGGGCGTAGTTGCTCCGCAGCATATGGGATCTTCCCGGACCACGGCTCAAACCTGTGTCCCCTGCACTGGCGGGCAGGTTCTTAACCACTGTGCCACCAGGGAGGTCCCTAGTGATGTCTTTAGTAGGTTCGTCATCTTAATATGCAGACAACTTTGGATTGTCTGCTAATGAAGGAAATCAGTATCAAGGATAAATGGTGATGTGAGGATGAGAATAATCTACACACTGCTAACCAGTTTCCCAATAACTGAGAGTTCCTGGCGCCATCTAGAGGTCAAAGTTGCTCCTTGGGCATGCTTCACAGAAGCTGTGTAAAATCCGAGTGCGCTTAGGTCTTTCTAAGGCATGTTAGTTCTCTGGTCAGGAGCATCTGTGACTGTGGAAGCATCAGGAAGTGCTATCCCAGAATGTCGGGGTGCCTCTTATAAATCACCCACATCAAGGCTGGAACCACCACGGTTTAACTCCCCTGGTGCCTACCTGCCCTGGAACGCAAGCCAGCCCTCATCTCCTTAACTGATCACTGGGCTGCGGGTCAAACCCAAAACTGCCTTCCCTCTGCCGAATTATCCCAGGAAATCAAGGCCTGAATCTCACCTGGGAACTGGCTGTCACCCACAAGTGCCAGCCACTTAGGGACCTGGGCGTGGGGCAGGAGCAGGGCCTGAATAAGCAGCACCTGGGCAGCTTCACTCACCACACAATCGTCGATGATTTCCGAGAGCCGTGTCCGGTGTTTCCTCCCCAACCTCATGATTTTTTTCCATGTGTAGTAGTACTCCACACACTGAGCCACCGTCTTGGACTTCACCTGCCGGGAAAGCCACCTCAAGATCAGCTCCAGCAGTGGGCAGGGTGCAAAGCAGCAAGCTTTTGTGCAATTTTAAGTTTGTAATAGGTATTAGGTTTATGCAGTTGAATAAAAACATATACATGGTGAAAAATCTCCTCCCCACACCCGTTCTCCATCCATCCATCCATCTGTTCCCCCCCTACCCCTGCAACACAGCTGGCCCCTCTTATTCATATCTTGGGTGTCATGCCAGAATTTCTTTACATATATACCAACAAACACAAAAATATATTCCTCCCCACCATTCTGCCTCACAAAAGGTAGCACACTCTATGTACTGCTTTGCATCTTGACTTTTTTCACAAGATAGCTTGGAGATTTTTTTCACATTCGTCCATAGAGAGCTCGTTCCCTTTTTTAACCTATAAAGCAGCATGCTTTTTCAAATGCTTGAATGTATTTGGCTCTCCAACTTGTTGACCTTCAAAATCTATTTATGAAAAATGTTCCTTAGTAATCGAACAGGAATATAAGACAAAAGTTATGATGACAAGAGCTTAGTGTTTGCAGAAAACAAGGCTTGCCCTGTTCTCCCCAAAAGGGGCAAAGATAAATGTGTTTTAAAGAGAAAAAAATTCCTTTGTTTAGTTCATAGTGCTCTAAGCTCAAAGTGGGGTTCAATAATGTGGGTTTTCTGGAGGTAGATAAAAAGGCTGGCTGTCCCCTTGGGGGCAGGAACGTGGCCACCTGCATAGTGAGAATGAAAAGAGTACCTTCAGAAGTCTGGTCTCCTCAAAGGTGGCCCCTTCACGTCCACCTGATATCATGAATTTCTACATTAGAATCACCCAGGGAGGGAGGATAGAGTCCCAGAGAACCCTTGTTTTAAATCCTGCATTGCCTGGCAAGCACGACACATGAATCCATCACCAGTCAACAAGGTGCGGGGCCTTTAGGAATCAGGCTGAGGACAGACCAGTCCTGGGGAAGGTGACCCAGGAGAGATGCGAGCCTGGGAGCTGCTGGGATAGAGGGCAGCAAAGAGTCCAGTGGCCTCCAGGGCAGAGTAAGGCACATGCGAATTCAGATCTGAAGACGGAGGCAAGTTGGAGAAAAAGTCCACCTATTCTGATTCTCATCCAGTCAAGGCCCAGGATTAAGGACAGGAGACATGAACCCGGGACAACACTGAGGCCCAGCCCAGAGCCAGTGGCAGCTGTCACCTGGGACCCTGTTCTCTGTGGACCTGAGCATCTTAATAACTCAGTATGGCTCCATCATTCATCAGTTTGCTGAAACACTCTGAATCACTGTAACTTTTAGCCTAAACCATCTCTCAGCCAATTAAGGTCTATTACGTTTATTATGTGCTGGATAAAGCGCTATTTCATCTTTGTTAAAGAGCTCTACTTTGCTGTGAAATGCTATATATGTAACATGTTATTGTTGTTATTATTATTATTATTATGTGGCCGCACCACACAGCTTTCGGGATCTTAGTTCCCTGGCCAGGGATCGAACCCGTGCCCCCTGCAGTGGAAGCTTGGAGTCTTAACCACTGGACCGCCAGGGAAGTCCCTGTAACATATTATTTTTATTAACACTGTCCTTATGATCAGGGGCCCAACACCAGAAACTCTGCTAGGGGGACGGCTCATGTTCTCCCTTCTCCAATCCCCCCTCCCCAAATTCTGTCAGAAACACTATAGATCTGTCAAACACACATGAAATAATTTATATAAATTGTGAACCAGAAGCCTCAGGTCTATTTATTCTGACAGAATGTGTGAATTACACATTTTAATTAAGATAAGAATACCCCTCCCCCCCCACTGCCACATCCAAATAATCTATATTCTCCTCCCCCCACATCCCTAACACCAGGGCCAAGCCATCCATAACAAATACCATCCTTTACCAGCAAGAGATGGAAGACATTCTTTTGGTGAGAGTCTTAAGCCAGTAACCAAATAATTCTATATATCTTTAGGTGTACAACTTCCCAAATTTGGTTTCAAGTGAGCAATGGGAAAAAGAATACTTACCATCTTCTGTACAAAAATAAAGTCTTTGTTGTAAGTGGCTAGTGCTTTATTAAACAGTTTTCTTTCTAGGGAGGTCCACTTGTCCGAACCTACAACAAAACACACATTTCATAAAAAACAGCTCAGTTCTTCTTACTTGTGGTTGCTGGTTCACTTAGTTAAGTTACAAACTACAACTGTTCAGCATGTGATAGAATACATATCACACTCCTTTCTGAACAGGAAGTGCAGTGTAATGGTTAGGAGCCCTGACACCTGGGTTCAGATCTCAGCCGTGGCCTTGACCTTGGCAAGTTATTGAGCCTAAGACTCAGTTTTATTACCTACAAATGGGAATAATTCTGATTGTCTCCACCTCTTAAGATTTCTGTGAAGGTTAAAGAAGGTAATGCCCAAAAAGTGTCTAGCTTAGTAACTGGAAAATCATGAATGCTTAATGGAGTTTAGCTACAGTTTTTATGTAATTAGGATGAGCGCAAGCATTCACGTAGCAAGTGATCCTCACATGTGCTGGATTCAGCAGTCTTCACCCTCAAGATGTTCACAATCTAGTGGGGAGAAAACCAGGAGGCCCTGCATTCAAGGTGATGATTGCGAGGATGAAGGGAGGGGTCGGGTGCCGATGGGAACCCCACTGTGGGAACACCACACTCAGGTAAGGGCAGCCGGGAAGGCTTCCAGGTGGAGAGAACACCTGAGCGGGGTTTAAAAAGACACAGAAGCAAGTCAGGCAAGAAGGAGATGGAAGGGAATTCTGGGGAGAGAAAGTGGCATGTGCAAAGTCAGAAGCAAGCAGTGAGAGGACACATGTCATTCATTCGTTCATCCATTCGGCAGATACTTATTAGGTGTTTACTACATGCAAGACACAAGGGGAAAAAAAGCTAATACTTATAAGTGCTTACTATGTGCCAGGCTCTAAAGTACTTCACAGATAGTAGTCATTTGGTTCTACAGACAATCTGTAAGATTGGTATTACTGCTACCCATTTTACAGATGAGGAAATGGAGGTGTTCAAGAAATAAGCAGTAATCCAGTACGGCTCAACTACAGGGTTCCAGCAGAGGGAAAGCAGATGAGGCTGGGAGGTGAGAGGGACCGGTTCCTGACAAATCTGCAGACCAATGAAGAAGAGGCCCTGCAGTGCCGGGCTGGTGCATCTTGCCTTGCTGGCTGAACTTGACATTCATGTCAAAGCAGGATATGCAGATGTTCACAGAGAATGGTACTGGCCTATTTCCAAGGCAAGTCCTATTTCTGGGGGCTCAATCACTGTGGCTGGTTTGCAGAAACTCAGCCTCACTCTAATTTTTTGAATTCCCTGTATCTCTGATTCTTTGGATGGTACATGGCTGGGCTTTTGATAAGCCTCTACTTTTCAGAGCTGTAATCCCCCAAACTATAGCATTTTTCCTTCCAACCAGAACAAGCCCAAGATTTCCATTTTGCTATGGTTGACGGAGGGGCTAAAGTAAGAAAACCTGAACTGCTTCTTCCCTCAAAAGGCTGAGCCCAAATCACTCAAACAAGTGAAACCACGCCTGGCAGGCAGGCAGGAGGCAGACAGCCTTGGATCCTTGAGAAAATATGTGACTCAGTGATGTCAGCTCAGATTTCTGAAATAAACACCTTCTCTGTGTGACTCCCTGATGGGTCCTTAAGCCAAGAGCTCTGGCTCCAGATGCAGGATATGCTCTCCACAGCTGGGCTGCTTCAGGCCTCTATAAAAGTAGGGCCACCACCTGATTTCTTTGGTTTGTGAGTTTCTCTCTTTACTTCTAGAAGGAAAGCAGCTTTCTGATTAACCCTCGGAAGAAGGAAGCCTCTTCCACAGGTTCTGGAGACCAGGACATCTCTGGTTGCGCAAACCATCGTAACAGGGAGAAGTGGGGCCAGAGGTTTGGAGAGGCTTTGCTAGAGTGGATGTGAGCAGAGCAGGTCGGTGGGGTTTGGAGCTCTGGAGCACCTGCATCACCATTCCTCAACTTCTGTCCAACACTCAAGGGCTTGGGGGTCCCAGCTCCCATTTGCTCCCATTGCCCAGAGGCAGAGACAGAAAGAGCAAAACAGAAAGGCTGAACCAACAACTGAAAAACCAAAGAGGAGTCATGGCTCCTTTTAGGTATCCATTAAAACAGCAAAGAGAGATCAGAGAGGCAGTGGTGTAACAGGACCATGATGGGGACATGTCACACTAGCTGAGCCCCTGGACAAGCATATAGGGAGGTTGCTGTGCTGCCCTGATGCAGGTCTAGTCTGTGCAGCTCTGGGTTGCACCTCACATAGGAAGTTAGGGAATATTTTGCTGATGAAAACGCCCAATTAGATGAATGAGAATCCTTTCCACCCTCAGCCAGATCCTACGTTTCCCAAGTCAGAGTGCAGCTCTAAGCCCCCGTGAGACACTCACAGGGCCACGCAACCTTCTCAGGCCAGCACCCAGCCTCTATGGTGGACACACTTTCTTCCACCCCACGCCAAGCTTGTCATCTGATTACTGCCCAAACCGCAGTGTTAAGTCCCCAGGTCTGTCTACTTGTGAGAGGTATGTCCCTACACGTCCCCAGATGGCCTTCCAGCTGTAACCCCACAGAAGGTGAAGTGACCTCCTGAACCATCTGGTATGGGGGATCCTCAAGCCTCACGGGGGAAGGAGGCCTTCTCCCCATCAACTCTTTGGTGGTTTTTAGGGCTGCTGCTCTGTGATGGGGTCTTCAGTCTTCCCAATCCCAGAGTGTCCACTCCACACCACCAGTCCTGGATTGGAAGTGGGCTGCACCCTCGCACTTTCCTCTCTGTGCTGCCCCCCACCTGAGGGCCGGGGTGGGGAGCATGTGCTCAGACGGTGAGAGATGGCTCCTCTACGTAGTCCTAGGGTCTGCACTTTAGCACACGTGACTGTGCTATGCGTGCGTGTCTGTCCAACAAGGGTGCCCACAAACTGAGAGGTAGAGGTGGGGCCAGACAAGCCCATCGGTTCTCACGCTCCATCTTCACCGCACCCTGATCATGGGATCGCCCACAGGACTGAGAATCCACTCCTGGGCTCTTGGGCTGAATTCCCAGGCTGAAGCCTGGTATATAGACACAGTATCTGAATGCGCTTGCCCCAAATAATAAAGTCACTGTGCTGTGATAAAAGGGGTGACTTTAATCAGGAGACCACAGGCTGCGAACCTGGTTCTCCCACTCACTCCTTCTGGGGCCCCTGCAAGTTTACTTCTCTGAGTCTCAGTTTCCTCTTTTGTGACTTGGGGATCCTGACAGTCATGCTGTGACTGGCAGCGTTTAGTCCTAAGTATGTGCACAGAGAATGTTTTAGATCTGGCCACTCGGATGGCAGATTCCAAATCAGCCTGCAGCCGTGGGACACACGCTGTCCCCTGCTGACGTCTGTGGGCACTCAGGAAGCCTGCCGGTTCCTGCAGCGTTCCCTGTCGTGTGTGGGCTCACCCACAGCCTTACTCTGGGCCACCTGTAACTTGCAGCCTTCTCCTCCCTGCCCCGAAATCCTCCTGTAATCCCGACAAGGCTCAGCATCTCTCCTCCTGGGTCTGTCTGGCAGGAGCATTTTCCTCATTCTTGGACAAGGTTTTCTAAGCCAGCCCTCCTTGGATTCTATTTCTTGAACAAAGTCCAGGATAAAATGCAAAACCGAGGCAGGCGCCTGCCCCAACTCCTCACCTGCCCTCCCCCTCTGAGATCCCTGCTGTCCACTCAGCATGTCCCTGGGGTCGATGGGCTGATGACACACCCTCCCCCGCCCACTCATCCATTCTCCCTAGGGATTCCTGGCTAGTGGGCTATTATCAGCAGGGGTCCCTAACAAGACGATTAAGGCTAATTACAAAGAGCCTAATTAACTGGAGGAAACTGGTGCTGGAACAGTATCCAGAGGAAAAATGTTCTGAGCTTCGGTTGCTGGGAAACAGGCTCCGGATGGTGGCGAAATTTGGGGCAATCTATAGCGAATGCAGGCAATTAAAAAGAGACATGGAGGGGTGAGAGAAAGTTTGGGCACAGTATGTTTTAAAGAGGGCCTTTCTGTCTTCCTTTCAAGCTTTTAAAAACTGTTCTTGATGCTGTTGTTATAGCAGTTACATAAGAAAGACACGTTCATTGTAGAAAAAGGAGGACCTGTTTTTACACCAGATCTTCATTTCTGTGAAAGGTTTTCCATGATGGGTGAAGGCTGAGTAATTTTTTTAGGGGTGCAGGAGAACTGGGTAATACCAAAGTTCCCTCCGGAGGCCAAAGGCAGGGAGGCCTTGATCTGAATCCAGAACCTGAGCTTGTCCACTAAGCCTCTTCTCCACAAGTGCCATGTCAGGCAAAGCAGCAGAGTGAGTATTAACTCCGTTCCTGCCCTTCAGGGGATCACTCCCCAGCTAGCGACATGGGCTAAGAATGCCTGTGAGATGACTTCACAGCTGCACTTCTTGCAAAGGATTCTCTGGAGAACGTAATTCTGTCTCTTCACCAAACTGGGGCAGCTTCCAAGACAGAGACCAGGCCTCCCCGTGACTGAACGGGTATATTCCCTTCAGGTCTCTCCCATCTCCGGAGTCAGGTCAGGGCTCAGGACCCAGTGAGTGCTTGGGCTGTGGTGGGGGCCCATAGTAGCCTCCGCTGAACCCTTGCCAAGGCTCGCAGGGCCAGGTCTGACACCCCTCCACTCCACGCCCATCTGCGGGAACGACCGGCTCAACGGAAAAACCAAGGACGCCGGAAGCCCTCTGATCACAGCCAGGCATCCTTGTCACCCTGACAGCCCCACACTCAAGCCTTCCCCACCCAACCCAACCGCTGCCACTCATGGGCGGAGGGTGCGGAGAGAGGGCTGGACCAGGCACCTTGGTGTGAATTAGAGAGCCTGGGGGCCACTGCGACAGCCCCCTTCCTCTGAGGATCTTAACAGGGCTCTTCTGGGCTTGCCAAGCTGCCCCCAGATCTGGGCAAGCTGCCCACCTACACTGATGTCTGTCCTGGGCCCCAGCACTGGTCGCTCTTTCTTTTTCTCACTGAACTGCTTGGGATGGGATGGGATGGGATGGGATGGGGTGGAAGGGCAGGTCAGGAGGGAAGTGATTTTCACAGGCTCCTGTCTCTGTCTCCCCCCAATTCACAGTCTGCACCCCTGAACCCAGTCTTGCCACCTTCCCTCCAGGGCACAGGCCGGGGAGGTCTGACCTCTCTCTAGACAACTGGGAGCCTGGGGTGCAATTCCAGGGCCGGAGTCGGGCGGGAGTGACACTGGCCACAGCCGCAGAGCTGGAAGCAAAGGGGGTTTCAGAAGACAGTGTCCCGGCGAGGCTGGACCTGAGCTGACAGTCCTGCTGGAGAGCAACCCAACAGGGCTTGGCACAAAGGCCAAGGCAGGACGGGGCCACGGGGGTGGGATTCACAGACACCCGGAACCAATCAGAGGGTGGGGCAGTAAAAAGGAGGGCAGAAGGGGGTCGCGGCTGGTAGCTGGGGCACGTGACGGGGGTAGACTCTGTGGCCTCCTCTGTGGTCTGGAAGGGAACCGCCAAGGGGATGGAGTCAGGCCAGACTTCAGAGATCTGTGACCTTTGTCCTTTGTGCTCATAATTCTAGAAGATTCTTTGGGGCCCAGTCTGTGATCACTTCCTGGAGAAAACAGATGACTGGCAGACCTGGGCGAGCACCCTTTTCTTGGGGACACACAGCTAATGGGACACCAACCCTTCACACCTGACAGCCCCACCTCTCTTGTCTCCAAGGGTCAAAAGGATTCTGGAAGCAGCAAGAGTGCTTCCTGGTCTGCTTGTAGGGGAAGGGTGCAAGGGATGGGCAAAGGATTTCCCAGGAACCCCCAACCCCCAAAGATCAATGAATTTTAGCAGAGTTTAGGGCCTTCTAGTTTCAAAGCTTTTAGTACTATTTTAAGGTTGTTGTTTGGTGTTGTTTGGTTTCTAGCCCATAGCTTTCCCACCTTTTTTATGTCATGACACACACTAAAAAGATCACAATACCTGCTTGGCATGCTGGGAAGAACTGGAGGGGATTTGGGGACCAGACGAGGCTGCTCACAGCTGGAGCTGAGCAGCCCAGAGGCGCCGGCCACCCCAGTCGCCCCGGGGGCCGAGGGCAGCCACAGCAGATGCTAGGGAAGTCTCCCCGCTAAGCAGAGAAGCCTGACCCAGGCTCCAGGAGGCTGGACGGCCCGTCAGGGTTTAATGGGCAGCAGACGACGCTGGGAATTAAGAGGATTGAATTGTTTCCATGGCAGATTAGAGAGAACTCCCACATCTTCTACCCACACTTGGGGCAGACACCAAGCAGGAAATGATGGAGACAATATTAAGAAACTGGCTCCTTGAGGCCACGGGGTTACATGATGGATTTCTTATCCAATGTGTCCATTCTGTGCTTGCCTAGTGCCAGCAGCAGCCTGTGTGCCGGGAGCGATCTACAGGCAGGCATCCCGGGCTTGCTGTGCTCAGGTGAGTGGCTTCTGAGGCCTTTCCACCCTGTGATGACAGGCAAGAGGGCCAACTCGGGAGAGGAGCCCGTTCTGCAAGGCAGACGGTGGTGGGGTCACAGGGAGCCCCTGAGAACACGCCGGAACCTGCAGAACAGCCCTCACCTGAGGCCACATCTGGCCGCCTGGACCGAGGACTGGAAAAGGTATTTACTGGGTCCCCAAGGCCACTGAAGTACTTAGCACCCATCTACGCAGGGTCCCCCCAGGCACCAGGGACACCTTCAAATGATTAACAACCAAGGGGCATTGGAGGATCCAGCCCTCTCTGAAACAGAGAACCCAGGCAGGTTCGTGGAGACCCCCAGAATGGACAGGGCTACTAGTTAACGGAAATACAAACGTTGACTTCAACTTCATTGTCACCGCAGGCTCCCCAGCCTGTTTCATTCTCTCTTCACGATTCTCACTACATTCAACTCTCCAAGGTGTGTCCTCCTTCCCTTGTATTGGTGATGCCATTGTTAATCCACCCTCTCCTAAGAGAGACTCGTATGTGTATGTACGTGTATGTGTACGTGTACATGTATCTGTGTATGCACACGTATACATGTGCACGTACACGTCTTTCTCCTGCCATTAGTGATCTGTCATTTAATAACTGCCTACCCCTCAGACTCCAAACTGTGGACCCTGTCTACATCTGTCACCATCACTTCCTCATCTTAGTGCTCAGCACAGTTTCCTGTACATACGAAGTGCTCACTAATTGTTCAACCAATGAATAAGAAAGCTACTAGACTGTGCCAGGCATTGGGTTCCATATACTCTCTCCAATTGTCACAAAATCCTGCAAGGGATGGAGTATGAGCCCCATTTTACAGGTGAGGAAACCAAGGCTGCAGAAGGCCACGGGGTGCAGGCAAGATGTGAACCCACGTCTACTGATCCCAAAGCCCAGGGGCCGCTGCGTGCTGTTGCCTCTGTGGTCTACCCTCTGTGGCTCTTCCTCCGGGTGCACCGATCTCACTGCTGTACGTGCGGGCCTTGTCCCCTGTCGCCCAGCTCTTGGCACACCCATGAGGGGCAGGAGCCCAGACAGACAAATGCCCAACAGAGACCAGCCAGCGGACACAGCTGCCCCACCACCTACGCCCCAGAGGCCTTGAGAGCACAAGTGGCGCTGAGGACAGAACGGGTGCTATCTGTTATTAAAAGGGGACACAACCAACACGCAGACAGCCCGCTCTCAGGAAGCAAGGGGGCACAGGGCTCCGGGCAACCTACCGGCATAGTGGTAATTTGCTAAAGGGTGACATTTTAACCTGACTGGCTTCCGCAGCAGCAGCACTTCCAGAGCAGCCTGCAGACCCATGGGAGAGAAAAGGCGAGAGTCAGTCACGGGGCTTGTGTCCTCAGAAGACCATCTGCCTAACAGGGAAAACGAGCCAGCATTGCAGGGCCCGGGGTTGGGGGGCTGGAAGGAAAATCAGAGGAGACTCCCCGATTTGGGGGTCTTCCTTCTGGTCAGCACCCAACAGGACTCGTCATTCTAATACCTCCTCCGCCCATGCCTGCAGCCAGCTGGTCTTGTCAGAAAAACACAGGTGGCAGCCAAAACCCCACTCCTTCCTTGGTGAGGGCCCCAGCTTCAGAGATACGGTGGAGCCTCCTCTGTTTGGAGGCTGAGTCTCTGAGGAAATGAGTGGGTGATTTGGAACTGTTTTTTGCAGAAAAATCACATGTTTCATTACAACTGAACATCAACAGCTGTATTAATAATAACTGTACTACACATTGTCCTTCCAGGGAGCCTTGCTAAATAACCCTTTCAAATCTATGTCCTTCAGCCTCACTGACTTTGTTAAAAAAGTGGTGCAGGTGGAGTTGAGCTGTGGATGGTTTGGGGATCCCAAATCTTGCTACTCCAAGTGTCGTCCATGGGCCAGCAGCACGGGTATCCCCTGGGAGCAGGTTAGAAATGCAGCACCCTGGGCCCCACCTCCAGAATGGCTGAATAAGAGCCTGCATTTTAACAAGACTCCCTAGGTGATGTGCATGCACGTTAACAGTTTGAGAAGCACGGCTCTGCAGCACTGATCTTAAAAGGTCAAGGAGAGTTCTCCAATGTTCCAGAGAACCCTTGAAGGGTATCAGTAATCTCATGAGAAGGTAGTATTGGGACATTTGTTTACTTTCACATTTTCATAAAATCAAAAAAGCAGGAGGTTAGCTCTGGTATAAGAATCATGTATTTACTAAAGGGGAAGCTGAGGCTAGTGACGAAGTGCTCCAGCCAGGGGTCCAGGTTGAGCAGGCAAATGGTCAGCTCTGATTCTGGGAAAAGGGCACCAAAGTTCTGGTTTGGGGATGCCAGGGAACTGTGCCAAAAGTGGAAGAATGACACCAGATGGTGCACAGCGAACACTTCACTTTGGTTAGGGGAGCAAACGGTTCTATGAACGTCAAAGTGTGGCTGATTTCCAGGTAGGGAGGAATGACGAGCAGAGTATGACAGGCTATTTTAGGCCAAGTCTTGCTTCGGGAAGGCCTTCTACTTCCATCACTGCAGACCTGTTTCCTGATGTGAATTACAAGACTGCTGAAAAGAAATTCTAGTTTCCCAAAACAGATGTTGCCATCATTATTACTTAGGAACAGATGTGTAAACAGAAATCCAACTGGAGGTTTTCTGCAGGCTTTCAAATCCTGGCCTACTCTTTGAGATAAGGAACATGGGAGGCACACCAACTGGTCATCATCTTAAGAGTTGGTTGTGGGGGGCATGAAAAAACACAGAAACTTGGTAAAATACTTTTCAGAATTCCGACATGAAGCATATGAACTGGGAAGCCTCCTTTTCACAGCTCCTTACCATCACATCACCTTTGGCCTCGAAGAGAGAGTGCAAAGCAAATTCAGAATTGGTCCCTCCACCTGGCAACGCACTTGAACAGCACAAATTCAGGAGATTCTCCACTGTTGGGAACAAAGAGAGGCCACTGCATCAGAGAGAGCTCAGGGTCACCGGGAAGACAAACTGATCCTGGAGCCAGAGGCCCCCGGGAGAGAATCCAGCCCTTCCTGCCCAGTTCTTCCCGTGCTGCCAATACCTCTTTGCTGGAAGTCATGGTTTTCCAGCTCTGGCCAGGGCTTCCATACCAGTGTGGCCTTGTGTGTGTCCTGGGCCAGGGCAGAGACATCCTGGAGTTCTGGGATCTCCGCTTGGAATCTCAAGCCAATGTTGATGCGTCTTTAATCACAAGAAGAAAAACAACAGTGTGGTCTTCAATTTGAGACCAAGGGCAACTGTCAGGGACTTGAAAAAGAAGGAAACCAGTTCCTTCTGCAAGAAGAATGCAGGGGCATTTCCTCACAGTGTGATCTGAAGATTCCAGGCATGGCCTTTCCACTGGGATAAGGAACAGCTTTAAGATTGGGGAGAGATGCTGTGGGGAGCAAGGGAGAAGCCTGCCTGGGGCTTCAAAGCTCCCTATAACTGGGAGAGGGAGGGTCCTAATTGCAAGGGAACAGCTGCCCAGAGCACGGCCGAGGGTACCACTTAACCCAATGGGACAAATGCAAAGTGCTTATTCCATTTTTTAGCCCTTTCAGACCACTTTCACATAAATGATCCCATCTGAACCTCACCAAGACCTGTGATGTAAGCAAGGCAGTGATAATTATTCCTACTCAATAGATGAGTTAACTAAAGCTTACAAAGGTTAACTTGATCAAGATCAAATAACAAAACGATGCTGGAACCAGGTTTCCCGATTCCTGACTCAATCTACTCACCACTCTACCATCTGGCCTCTTCTGTGCTTATCCATGAAAATAACCAGCTTTCTCTTCCATTATACCCCCCAACTCAAGTACTCAACAAGGCCACTTGGAGGATCAGCCAAGAATCTTAGGGAGGGGTTGGGGGATCAAGGGCATTTGGATGGAGCCTCGTGGAGAGATAGGCACCCTGAGACAGATGTCTCAATGTCACTGGGGATGTGAAGGCATGTGGCCCCAACCAAGCTGGCTCATGGAGCCACAGATGGGGATGCCTGGTTCTCCAAACACAGGGTCCTTGCTTTTAATGTGTTTAGTCTTTAGAAAAAGCCTTGAAATACTGGCAGTTACAGGGAAACAACAGTACTTGAGAAATACCACGATCCTACATTTTCTACAACTTCTTGCCCAGTGGCCACTCTGATCCCAGAAGCACTAGCTACACTTCTCAGAGCTCCCCATCTCTTTTCTAGGCTGAGCCTTCTGTTCTAAAGAATAATTGGCTTTTCCTTACGGTTCGACATCAACGGTCTGCTCTCCAGGCCCTGGGGTGACTGTCACGTTGCTGCCATCGATGCTGTCTGAAGCACAAAAACCAGGGGTCACTGGTCAACAGAGAAGGGTACTGAAGAAACTAAATGAGCAGTTACCTAAACAGTCATGACAGGGCCCCTCTCCTACCCAACCCATGCCGGAGTTACCCCAGCAGCCTCTGAGGAGTTGGATGGAATGTGGAGCAATGTGGCTTAGCATTTCTCCACTTCTCACACAGGGTAAGGAGTGGCCAGCTGCCCCACTCTGGTCTGCTAAGCTTTTATTTATTTATTTTAAAAATTATTTAAAAATAATTTTTGGCTGTGTGCTCAGGGCCCGTGGGAGCCTAGTTCCTCGACCGGGGATTGAACCCAGGCCCTCCGCAGTGAAAGTGTGGAGTCCTAAGCGCTGGGCCACTAGGGAATTCCCCTGTTAACCTGTCTCATTTCTATGAAACTATTCTTGCTCCAGAAAGAGATCCTGGCTACAGGCCTCTCCTGCTTGAACTTTTTTTTTTTAAAATAAATTTATTATATATTTATTTTTATTTTTAGCTGCATTGGATCTTCCCTGCGGTGCATGGGCTTTCCTAGTTGCGCTGAGCGGGGGCCATTCTTCGATGAAGTGCGCAGGCGGTGGCTTCTCTTGTTGCGGAGCACGGGCTCTAGGCCCGCGGGCTTCAGTAGTTGTGGCACGTGGGCTCAGCAGTTGTGGGTTGCAGGCTCTAGAGCGCAGGCTCAGTAGTTGTAGCGCACGGGCTTAGGCGCTCCGCGGCAATGTGGGATCTTCCCGGGCCTCGGCTCGAACCCGTGTCCCCTGCATTGGCAGGCGGATTCTTAAGCACTGCGCCACCAGAGCAGCCCTCCTGCTTGATCTTTACACAGCATGCTAAAATGTGAAGGTGTGGCCTTGCATATAATCCCATTTGTACATCTACTTAGTACATTTATTTTGGGTGTCTTACACGGTTATCCACAGCACACTTCAACTGTTTTTCCTTATCCCAAAGAAACTCTGATTATCGCTCTACGCGTTACTCTCCGCGGCTAGACTGTGTTTCCCCTGAGGAGAGGTATTCTAAGTATTTCTAGCACCTAGCCCACTGCCTGGTACACAGAGTCGAGCCACCGCCAAGGTCTGTGGAAAACGAGACGACAGAATGGGAGGCCTCCTGGGGCAGCACCCAGCACAGTCGGGGTGCCGCCCCCCGAGGTTGCGGAGGCGGGGACAGGGGCGACTCACTGGGGCGGCAGAGCAGCACGCGAGGCGTGGGCGTCAGGGGCGTGAGGGGCAGCTGCGGATGCGCACCGGCGCCATGGCCGGAGATGAGCACGTTGCTGAAGAGCCCCGAACCCTGGCGCACCGGGCTGAGCATGGGCGGGGGCGTGTAGGGGGGCAGCTCGTGGGAGGGGTCGAGGAGCAGGTGGTCGCCCAGGACGCGCGGGGAGCGCAGCTGGCTCTGGTACAGGGTGGCGGCGGAGTGTGAGGCGGCGAGGTTGGGGGTGTAGGAGGGCGGCGGCGGGATGAAGAGCGGCTCCGGCCGGTGCCGGAACTTCTTCTTCTCCGGCGCGGTCTTGAGGGCTTCCTCGGCTTTGGCCAAGCCTGGCTGATGCGTCTTGGGAATTTCCTACAACGGGAAGAATGATCCGATTCAAATACTTGGGCTTTTCCCACAGGCCCTTTCCACAGGTTGAGGGAAAGGGGACTGCTGTCCTAACGGGGACCCCTCCTCCCTTCCACTTGTCTGACCCCAGCATCCTCCGCCTTCAGAAACGGCCACATCCACCTCAGACGAGGCGAGATCTGGTGGCTTGATTAGGGAGAAAACTTTGGTTTTGGAGGAAATCCCTCATGTCTGGAGAGGGATGGGGGTGGTAGGAATAGTGGGTGGGCAAGAAAGAATAAATTCACATTCTTTATTGCTTATCACTGCATTCCCATCTGGTGAGTGGAATCCAGCTGAGTGGGCCCTTTAATTCTCCACTGCTCCCCGGGGACAGACATCGGGGACAGATAACACATGTTCTGAGAAGGCGACAGAAGAATCTATTCAGGGAAGCTGGGCAGAGGCTGTGGGGCAGGAAGAGGGGGTCAGGCCTTGGCCAAGGCTCCCAGGGCCAGTGACCCACACTGGGCTCTTCTTCAAGGTAACCTTAGGGTTGAGGAGAGCCATCCCGGATCTTTGAGGCCCGTCTCATGTGCTCTCCTAGAAGTGGATCTGGTGAACCGCCCCCCCTCACCACCCCTCATTACTGCTCCCAGCACTGGTGGCTTATCTGTGGCAAACCCTTCTCATAGGTTGGTTTCCTGTCAGCAGTGTTAGTTTATTTTATTCCAGCAGAACCAAGCATCTTCTGGAAGGAAGATCTGCCACACGGATACAGATATACTAATAAGTAAACACACGCACGGAAAGAGATAAGCAGGGCATGCCAAAGCCAAACACAAACAGACTTGGTTGTGTGCCAGCATCAGCCCAGAAAAACCGAGAGCTGGGTGTGGCTGGAGAGGCAGCCGTGCGGTTGGGAGGGGCTGTGAGGATACCTGCAGAAAAGTTCTGGGCAGTCTGTGGTCCCCTCCCAGGCCCTGCAGGCCAGTGCTTGTCACAGCTGTGGTCCCTGGCAATCCCTGTGCCCAGGGTGGCGCCTGAGTAGGAGGCAGCAGGGGGTGATGGGAAGGGTTGGCCATGGTCATGTGACCAGCCTCCTCCAGGCCATGTGACCTGCCCCAGTCACCCCTCAGCTCTGGGCTCCTCTCCCTCAGGGCCCCTTCTGCTGCCTTCAGCACTTCAGGCTGCCCCTCCTGTCTCTCCCTCAGCTTCATCGGCTTCTGGGGTGCCGTCCCGGCCCCCAGGAGGGGAGTCTAGGGAAGCAGAAAGGTGAGGAAAGGGGAAGGGGCAGCGGGGTCCTCCAGGCCCCCAGGGGGCTCTCCTTAGGTCAGAGAGCCCCAACCTGCTTTCTTTCCCCACCAGAGGGCTCCTCACCACCTGAGGCTGAGGTGGAGAGAGGGGGCTGAGGAATGGGAAGAAGGTGCACGTGCCCCCCAACTTGGGGAGCAATCCTGACACTTCACACCCGGTTCTTGGGTAACTGATGGGGTCACCTGAGGACCCTGAGTGACTTCAACCCTGCACTGGAATCCAGACCTCTGACCACAGGGCCAAAGGTCCCTTTCGGGCGTTCTCTATTTGAGCCTCTGGGTTCTGTTACAACAGCTCTAAACTGGGACTTTCCAATCCTCCAGGCAAGGCTCTGAGACCCTGGGCCAGGGAAGGCCCCCGGGATATCAGACCTGGATGTCACTTGGGAGGAAGCATTTACAGAGTTCCAGCCAAGCTGGAGACAGGGCCAAGTGCTGAGAGGTTTTAAAAGCTCCCCAGAGAGGTGACAGTCACTGAGGAGGCCAACACCACCCCTGCCCCCCAACCCCAGATCAGGGAGAAACTGAAGTTCTGAGAGGGGAAGGGTCTCGGCTGTCTGCATCCCAGATGGCTAGGAGCAGAGTGGGGATTAAAACACAGGGCTCCTACTTGGACATTTTGATTTCTTTATATTAAGTGTCAGGACCTTGCTCACACTTACTCAAGTCCTACCTACATGCTTCCATTTTGGCTTATCTCCTCACAGTATCTCTCTCACCCTTCCCACAAAACCAAGTTCACCTCTGCCTTCAGAACCCTACTTGGAACTCCCCTGGTGATGATCTTCTAAGCAAACTCACATCAAACTTCCCTTGCCTCTTCCCAGTCCCTAATGACCTTAGCTCCCCAGGTGTATTCCCCACCAGCCACACGCAGGGCATTGCTGCCTTGCTCTATCTTGAATTTGGGCGGGGCTGCTGCCTGGGGCTCTGACCCCTGTGTGACTACAACCTTACTTTCTCCAGCTTCAGGCTGAGAGTTTCCAAAGGGTAGAAACAGCATCCCTCCCGCCAAATGAGGAATGTCCCTGGGCAAAGAGGGGGCTTGGCTGTGTCATTTCATCTCTCTGCCTGTTGCTGGCCCCCAAGACCTGCCAGCTGATGAGAATCCTCACCTCCAGAGGTTCTCCATCTGTCTTTCCTCTTCTGAGCCCTGATATTACATAGAAAATCAAAAAGGCTCTTTCTGGATTTTTCTAGTTCTCTTAATTATCCTGCCTATCCCTACTCTGGCCCAACCCCACTCGTGCCTCCTGGAATCCCAGCAGCTACCTATTCTGTGAGGACAAATGTGACTCAGCACACTACTCTGTGGGGAGGGGACAAATCTGATGTAGTGAATCACATGGGTTACAGACTCCCCAGGGGAGGGGAGGAGGGAGGGAGAGAGGGGGAGAGGGAGAGAGAGAGACAGAGAGAGAGAGAGAGGGACAGAGAGAGAGAGAGAGGGACAGAGAAAGAAAGAGAGAGAGAGAGAGAGAGCGAGGGAGAGAGAGGGAAGGAGAGTGAGAGAGATCTCTGTCCCAGAGCCAAGCTAAGCTGCTTGGGTGAAGCACTCGGAACTTGAGAAAGAGAAGAACAGTGAATAAGAAACACAAATCTCTTTGCTTTCTTGAGACTGGGGGGCAGGTGTCTCAGGGGAATTACTTTGGGAATCTTAATGAATCCGGTCCTCTGAGGGTATTTATTTACACAGGGGTGATACTGAAAATATTAATCATCTGGTAAGGCTGACTGACCATCAGAATGGATGCCAGCGCTACTGCCTGGAGGACCTGCTGTGCCAGGGGTTGCCTCTTTGGTTGCTGGATTTGGGGAGGTGTGGAGATCCTGGGGGAGGGGCCAGGACCCTGGGCAGTAGCTATTTATTATCTGGGACAGTACTTCCATATTTTAATAACTGTGATCACCAGCTGAGTTATCACCTCTGTTTAATCTAGGAACATCTTTGGGTCTCTCAGAATCTAACCCAGACCATTAGCCTGGTAGAGTGCCAGGTATTTACTGGGTGGCACGCAGTGCGGACACGGATGGGATTCCCAAGGTGGCCGCGGGGGGCTCAGCCCGGAGAGGCCAAGCCACGTCTGAGCTCAGGCCAGTGGCCCTGGCAGAGCTGTCCCCATCTCCAAGAAAGCGAAGGGATGTCCCCACCCCAGGCAGGCAGGGCAGAGCAGCAACTCACAGCAGGCGGGTGGGGGGCAGCCCCTTGGGGTGAGTGTGGGGGAGAGAGGGTCATCCTCACGAGCACGGGCATCTCGTCGTCCGACATCGAGCTGGCTGGCTTGTCTCTGGCTGAGGGGGCGGCAGCGACGCTGTTGGCGAAGCCCTGAGAGCTGGGCTTGGGCGGGAGAAGCTTGACAGGGACAGACACGGGCATGACCATAGGCGTGAGGCTTTCCGCCTCGGGTGGGAGCTGCGGTGGTGGCGGAGGCGGAGGCGGCAGTGGCGGCTGAGGCGGAGGCGCCGGGGCCTTCTCTCCTTCCTCCTACACAGACAATAAAGGCTTTGATCCTGGGCTGAGAGCAGCTCTCATGGGGGGGGGGGGATGCACTTTGCTCTTCCTGAAATGTTCCTGGACATCATGCGTGGGTGACAGAGAACCGCTGCAGGGTGGTTTCCTTCCTGCCAGCCTGAGTCCCTCGGCTCCAGTGATGCCCGTCGGCAATGGACAAGGCACTTGATTTTTTTCTACATTAAAAAATCTTGACCGTGTATCACTTGTATATTAAAGCAAATAGTGAAGAAAAATTTTTGTGTGGCTGTCATTGCTTTTAAAGAAAAGGACATGGACTTATAATCAGACCAAAAAAAAAAAAAAACCACATAAGCTCTTGTGCAGGACCTTTCAATTCTATGGGCCTCAGTTTACTCATCTGTCAAATGGAGGAAAAGCTCTTTTAACTGGCATGGTTGGGAGACGGAGTGACCTGGGTCACATCAAAGTTTTTGGTGAACGGAGAGTTAATCCCATAGATTTAAATTAAGATTAACAGCATTCAAAGAATTGAGAAAGTTCTTTGAATTTTAATCTAACTCTAGAACTGCATGGGTAGTTCACCACGAGGGTATCCTACCTGGATAATCCTAAGGGCATTTAAAGGTCTTCGGACGCTAGAGTCTACCACTAGTGCCCTGGTGAACAGAAAATGCTGGCTGGGAGCCCGATGGTCACACTAGCTTTCCCTGGCCATTGACTATGGATCTGGAAGGCCCAAGGGACCCTGGTCTTGAGTACTTCAAGCAGCAGAAGTTAAAAACAATATTGCATCTACATGTTTTCTTTGCTGTCTTCTCCAGGAGCTGGAGAGGATGGGATCCCCTAAAAGGATTTCTACCACCTCAGTTCTGGACTCTTGTTCATGAAGCCAGTGGAAGCAGAGACTGTGTGACCTGGCTGGCTCCCAGCGTCAAAACTTGAGTACTTCCGTTAGGGAACGACTATGCCTCCTCAGGTTCCCCGAGTGGGGCTCACATCACTCTCTGATGGCAGCAAAGCAAAGCAAGCAGCACATGGCCTGGGAAGGACCGGGGGCTGACTCCTGCTCACCTGTTTGAGGCTGGGGGAGGCCCTCATCCCCCCGTGGGATCGCATGTGGCCGTTCAGGGCAGGCAGGCTCTTGAACTCCTTCAGGCAGATGGAGCATGTCAGCTTGTTCTTGGCATCAAACTGCTCCCCAAACACTCCTTTTGGTTGGCCACTGCTCAAGGGTAGGACCAAGTGGAGAGGACACACACGTTGATGAAGGGAAACAGTGACTCATCACAAGACCTCACACCCCACAATGAACCCATTTCATTCATCCAGAGCTCCCATGGCCATGGCCCTACTTGTATCACCCCAATTCCCTTCAGAGAACTAAGCCCAATTTGCAGATGGAAAACTGAGGCTCAAGAGTAGGAAAGGGCGTGCTCAAGATCACGCAAGAGTTGAACCAAACGTCTTTCTTCATTCCAGGCCTTCAGATGCTGGGGTTTTTCCCTCCTCTGGCTTATGACCCTTCTAGAATCAGCTTCAGCTCTCCTCTTCCAGAAGTCTTCCCTTAGAGACATGGGTCTCGGTCTTCTGGTTCAGCCACCAGGTTGCATGTCTTAGTTTGTAAGGTTCTGGCTAAGTCTTTATTTACCAAACCCATGAGGGGAGGAAGCAAGACTGTACTATTCACTGGGGCATCCTCATAGCTTAGTTCCATGCCTAGCACACAGTAGGTACTAAATAAATACTCACTGAATGGACAGAGGGCAGAACATGGGCTTTGGAGTCCATCCCAGCATCCCTACTTTCTTGATGTGCAACCTTAAGCTCTCTGAGCCTCAGTTTTCTCATTTGTAAAATAATAATGATAATAATAGTTAACAGTGGTTGAGTGCTTACTATGTGCTAGGCACATGGTAATCACACCAACCCTCACTGAGCTACTTTTATTACATATGATATAGAGTAATAATAAGCACTCAAAAACAATAGCTGCTATTATTATTCTTATAAATTTCTTTGAGGAATTGACTTTGAATTTGGAAATGAATCATGAGACAATTCAGGGAAACCTTCCAGTCTCCCAAAATGCCAACAAGCCTCCATGCATCCATCCTACCTTGAGTCAGGGGACCCTGGCTGGGCTCTGCCATCAGGTAGGTGCATCTGTTTTGAGCCATGCAGGACACCGGAAGAAAGAAGAAAAAAAACAAATGTGTTTCTGATGGGAGGGGTCCTTGAGCAGTGGGAACCCCAGGGCCTGCACACTTCTAGGATTCTTTCTGCTCTCTGCCTCACGCTGACCGGGCACACAGATACGCACGCCCTTGCCCTTCCACACCTGAGGCTTCCAGACTTCTTTCCCCTGATGTTCCCTGGCTTGGGGCCACGCCCCCTCATGGAGCCCCGCCAGCCACAAGCCCACCGGGACTCAATCCCCCACCTCCTTCCTTCCTGTTCTCCCTCTCCACCAACTCTGTACACAGACAGGCTCCATTCCCGAATGGAGGGCTGGACGACACAGCCTCATGCTGGGAGACCTCAGCTTTGGCCATGTCATCTTATTCTTATATTCACAAAGTCTCTCAGTTACTACAGGCCTGAGTCCTAAACAAAACAGCGTCAAGGGGACTTCATGCCTGGTCTTCAACCTTCATCGGAGCCCTCTCTCCATCTACCCCAATCCTATTCAAGGTGCCCTCCTCCCCCGACCCTGTTGTCACTTGAGTGTAGCACTTGGGACACGCCAAGGCCTGAACGGTGCCCAGGACACAGTAGGCAGTTTTGTGATCAAATACATTTTGGAAATAATCAAGGGTTAATGACCATCACCCTCAGGCTGAATCTGGCCTGCAGACATGGTTTGCTTGGCTGGACTGTTTTAAAAAATCCTAAGAATGTCATTAGATGGGACATCTGCTCTCTAGCCCACACAGTCCTTATTATCTCATCCCAGGCCGTTTCGCTTATTGACTTTACCTGCCTGGATCCTGTGGGCAGCTAAGGTTTTCACCTCTGCAACTACACAAGGTATCCCCTTGGGGAGATGTGCAGTGCACATGAGCATATTAAAGGCTCTGAGAAGCCCAGCAGCACTGCAACCTGTTTCACTTTAAGAAACCCCGAATTCGTTTATCCAGAGAACCCATTCCCCTCCTCCCAGCAATATCCATTCAACATTCTATGGAACTCCTATTCTGGGCATTAGAACTTGAGAAATGCTATCATAATGTGGTCTCCCTCCCAAAGGGGGAACGATTTCATAGGAAATTCCCTAAGGATACAGACTTAAGGGGCACCAGACACGGTGGTGGTCCCTGGGCACCTGATCAGGCCTTGACCGTTACATGCATCATTCAGGACCTGATATGGTGTATTGGCCATCTCCTTAGTGAGACTGTAAGCTCTATGGGCAAAGGACTGAGTCAAAATTGCTTTTGTATTCCACTGCATCTGGTTAACGTTTGTGGAATAAATAAAGAACAGAAGTGTTGGAGGGGTTTGGAGAGCGGACTGGGCACTGCATAGACTCAGCCCTGGCTGGCCCATGGGCACACTGAGACACCAGGAGAAACAGCCACTGTGAGAATACCTGGGGCCACACGGCACTGGGAGACGGCTGCTGGTGCTGAGGCCCCATGTTGTTGAGGTGGATGCCACTGGGGGACAGGAGCGGCCGGTGGGGGAGCGCACTGCCGACCCTGTTCAGGTCCGAGCTTGCCGGGTCACCCATTCCTGTATCTGGAGGCCCCAGGTCCCCGTGGGAGCTCAGCATGGCCTGGGCCTGCCTGTCGCTTGGGTAAGTCTTGGGCTGACCGTCCTCAGGCTGCTGGTGCTGGGACAGGTGGCTCTGCTGGTACATGGGGTGGCCGTAGGGCTGCTGGGGCTCCTGGTAGTAGTACTGGGGCACGGAGCCCAGCTGAATCAGCTGGACAGCGTGCGCCTGCTCCGGGGTGTACTGGTGGGGGTCCCTGTGATAAGAAGGGGGCTGCAGGTGCATCTGTGGCTGCCGCGACTCTGGCAAATGCTGCATCATGGGTGAGGACTGGTAATACTGAGGTATCTGCATCGAACCCTGCCGCTGCTGCAGCTGCTGGGGCTGCGCTGGGCGAATCTGCTGCTGCTGCTGCGGCTGCATTTCTTGCACTGACATCCGCGGCTGCCCGGCTGGCTGCTGTTGCTGCTGCGGGTAATACTGGTGCTGCTGCAGCTGCTGCATGTGCTGGGACAGCATCTGGGGGGCCTGCAGTGACTGTCCTCCCTGCACTGGCATCTGGGCCAGTGGCTGCTGGTAGTCATAATACGGGTGCCCTTGGCTTGGGTGTGGCCCAACCTGAAGAGCGGGTTTGGACAGCCCGCCAGTGAAACCCGGGTGAGGCTGCTGGGGCACCTGCTGGTAGTGGGAAGGGAGAGCCGGTGCTGGGGTCTCCATGGGCTTCTGGGACAGCAACTGGCGGAGGGCGCTTTCAGGGGCTCCGTCCATCACCGCTGACTGGGTGTGCAGCACCTGGGCCATGTTGTTGACCTGAATTCGCAGGTTTTGGTTGGCAAACACCTGGGTGAAAGAGTCTAGCTTGTGCAGGACACCGCTGGTGAGCTTCTGGGTCCGGATCTCGCTGGCCTGGGAGTAGGTGTACTGGTAGCCATCGGTGGGCTCCGCCTGGGCTGGAGACCCCCACATCATGTTCGAGTTGGTCAGGTTGCCACGTAGCTGGACATGGTTTCCAGGCCCTGCATGGCCTGCCCACCCTCCCTGCCTTGAGGAGTCCACTTGGCCAAGCGTTTTGGAGCCAACAGGCAAGCCCAGACCATCCCGAGTGTCTTGAGGGAAGTGGGGGGAGATGGGTGATGCCTGAGGGGCATCCATTCCAGCCCCAGGGACTGTATTCCCATAGTTGTGGTTCAGCCCACCGTGGACGCCAAGTGGTGGCTGTTGGTAGAAAACGTTCTCACCACCGTGGGCCACGTGATTGGTCTTGTACAGTTGCTGATCCCCCATGGTGCCTGCTTCGATCGTGAACGTCCAGCCACAAAACCATAAAAAAAGATCAGTGACACAAACCCGAAAGGACTGAAACCCTGAGAAGCAGAGAGAAAGCGTCCACACTACTCCACGGCTGACATGTCCATGACTGTGGCTGGAGCCAGGTGTTCCTGTTGGCCTCTACCACGCATGTGCAGGGCGGGGGGTTTTACATCCTCACCCGGGCTGAGGTACGGACCAAACACCACCGTGGTGAAGAGATACTGCTCACACCTGCAAGACGAGATGCAAAGGACAGGAAAGGATTTACTTGGATGTTTTGCAATGAGCAACTGTATCTACCACAACCCATTATGGAAATAAACACAAAACAGGAGCCTGGATTAGAAATAGCCAGTTTCATACATGTCACTCTTTTACACTGATTCTGCAGATCCTGACCCCCATGTGAGATATGAACTCTCTTACTTTCAAGCCATTGCTCAACGGCTCATTAGTTCATTGATACGTTAATTCATTGTTTTGCTCACTGATTAGTTCATCCATTCTCCTGGAACCCTGCTACTGAAAGCCCAGCACTATTCTAGGTCCTGTAGGGGATATAAAGAAGTTTAAGACATTCATTAATCAATTCATCTGGTCAAAAAATTCTTATTAGACATAGACATCTACCAAGTGTAAGGCACAACGCTAGGAAATCATTAAGACATGGGCCATCTCTCAAGGAGCTTACGGTTAGAAAAGGCAATTGGCCACATGAATAACTACAGTACAAGGAGGAAAGAGACGCATGTAATAAAATGGTAAAAAATAACAGATAAGGAACTCATAGTCTGGAGAGTGTATTTCTAGCAGAAGAGCAGAACCGGAAACAGTTTCAAGGAAAAGCAGTACACGTGTCAGTACACAGCTACCTGCTTCCTTGGGGTCCCTGCTCAGGGAAACATCTGTGCACAGTGCTGACCAGCTGGTCGGAAGCGTATGATGTGGCCTGACTCAAAATAATAGGCTGAGCCAATCAGATTCCCTCTCTTAGAAACATGAACTAGGAAATTTTGAGTGACTGGTCTAGTCTGATTTGAAGCCATACAGGTTCCTCTGTGAACTTCAAACTGGGGTACGTCAACCCCAGGGAGTACACGAAGACTTTCCAAGCACTATACACACACATTCAAAGCTTTAAGAGAATCAATTTCCAGATCCTCAACTTCCATAAAAACCCTTTTCTAGAACTGATGGGTGACAGAATTGCAGGACATTTGGTCCTGTCCAAAACATCCATAAGACATTGGGTCCATAAGATATTTGGTCCACGTCAAGAGGTCCCTGAAATTTGGTCTTATCCAAAATGTCCATAAAGCATATTTGGCCCATGCCAAATGGTTTTGGACAGGACCAGATGTCTGCTAACCAGTGACAGAGGTGCTACACCTGCTCTTTCACAACAGCCCTCCTCCTTTACAAAAGAAAGACAAACTTCTTACTCATCCCATCCCAAATCTTAACTGGGCTTATGCCCCAGGGATAACTCCCCCAGCCGCCACACGAGAGGGCACAGAACATTGAAAGTGAGCAACACTAATAAATAAGTAGTAAATCTTCTTTGCAAGCTGGGTGGTTTCCAATTCTTTTTTTCATTAGGAAGGCCTAATAGAAGTAATTAAAATATAATTGTTAGTGATATATCACTATGTGATTTCTGGTACATAACTCAGAAGCAGATCAAGAACTGAGTAGACCCTGCTTTAATAAAACTTGTATTTTTATCTATTAGTTTATGTGAATGAGGGCTTTTCACTGTTTACATCTATATAAATGAAAAATGGAAATACAATCGACACTGATCCTTGTCTCATATCTCATGCAACAAATAGTATTCTTCCATGGATAAATAAAAAAACAGAAGAGATAACCTGGCACCAGCAAGATTCTATCTCTGGACCTGGGTGATAACTGCACGGGTGTGCTCCCTCTGTAATAACCTGAGCTGTACACTCAGACCTCGTCACATACATGCATGTATGTTATACGTCAATAAAAAAATTACTTAGCCAAAACATGGAAACAGCCTAAATGCCCATCAACAGATGAATGGATAAAGAAGATGTGGTACATATATACAATGGAATATTACTCAGCCATAAAAAAGCACAACATAATGCCATTTGCAGCAACACGGATACAACTAGGGATTATCATACTTAGTGAAGGAAGTCAGAAAGAGAAAGACAAACACCATATGATATCCCTTATATGTGGAATCTAAAATATGGCACAAATGAACCTATCTACAAAACAGAAACGGACTCACAGACATAGAGATCAGACTTGTGGTTGCCAAGGGGGGAGGCGGGGAGAGAGAGGGATGGACTGGGAATTTGGGGTTGGTAGATGCAAACTATTACATTGAGAGTGGATAAACAGCAAGGTCCTACTGTATAGCCCAGGGAACTATATCCAATCTCCTGGGATAAACCATAATGGAAAAGAATATTTTAAAAAGAATGTCTATGTGTGTAAAACTGAGTCACTCTGCTGTACAGCAGAGATTGGCAAAACACTGTAAATCAACTATACTTCAAACAAACAAACAACCCAAAAAAACTCCAAAAAGCAAACAAAAGAACAATGTATTTACATGAAAAAAAATTACTTTGAAAAGTCGCCAGCATCACCACCTAATGTACATTTTCAACGTAATTTTAGTTTTTATGTTTATTAATTATTTATCCAAATTAGAATATATTTTATGTTGTTTTGATTGCCTGCATACTATTAATAATCATAATTATATATCAAACACGAAGAAAATTTTAGTATTTAGAACTTTCTGATTTCAGGAAATTTAAAAAGTTTTAACTTCATATGAAATTGTTACAGAGAAATGTGACAGGGAAACAAACGACAGAGCTTTAAGCACAAAAACATATTACATATATTACATTAGGGTAAAATTCCACAGGGGAAGTGAAACAGAAGTAAAATTTCAAGGAGAAAAAGGAACACTGACTATTAACGAAGCGTGTGCTCATGCGTTTTTAAAATGGACGATGGTGGGTGTCAAATTCCTATGGTGTTTAGATTCCACTGGATACATTTAAAACAGTGATGTAATCGTTTTACTTAAAAATATCAATGTTTACAATGTACTGGAAATTGCATCTTTGGCAGACGTATGATAAAAAACGTAGATGTAAACTTAAAAATGCGTGAGAGGGTAAATGGTTTTACAAAATCCTTTTATGGGGGATTTTAAGCAGAAAGTTTGAAGACCCCTGCAGTAGGCCCCCTCCAACTGGGAGCAAGCCTGAGTTGGTCTCCGTCCCTTTTGGAATGACAAGAGAAGGAAATGGACAAATTCAGGGTGGGGGGGTTTGGCTTGGTGGAATGAATGCTGGAACAAGGGAAGCAGTGGGACGGGACAAAGGTTGGCCAAAGATGGCTGGGGACAAAGGTTGGCCAAAGATGGCTGGAGCAGATCCTGAAGGTGAAGTGATGTGGGGAGCCTTGAGGACTCCCAGTGACCACTCCCAGCTCAGAGGGCCTGAGCTCCTGATCAGCTGCCTACTCCACAGCTCCACTTTCAGGTTCAAAGCAAACTCATTATCACATCCCCTAAGTGGATGCTCCGCCATAGTCTCGCCCTCGATTCTTCCCTCTCTCTTAACCAACCACCACAACCCAGCAATTTACTTCCTAACGTTTTCTTAACTCCACCCATTTTTCTCTGGTTCCACTACTATCACCCTAGTCCAAGACACCGTATCTACCTTCTGCACTCTTCTGATTGGTCTCCCTGATTTCAGTCTTGTTCATTCTCCAGACAGCAGCAGCAGAATAAACTTTTCCAAACATAACTCTGCCCCCATCAACCCACTGTTTAAAACCCTTTCATGGCATCTTAGCAATCTTAAAGACCAAAACCATTAACAAGGCCGACAGGGCTCCGCGGGGTTTGTTCCCAGCCTCACTATGTGCCCCTCTTCTCCTTGCTCTCCAACACCTCCCCATCCCCACCCCCAGCCACTGTGGTCTCTCAGTTCCTTGAACCTGCCAAGCTGCCTCCCACGACAGGACCTTTGCACATGCCGGTCCCCCAATTTGGAGAGCGTTCCCCTTCCCCACTCCAACTCCTCATCCAGCCAAGTCCTGGGCAAACTTCAGCTCTCAGCCCAAACTATACTTTCTTGGAAAGTCTATCCTGACACCCACTCCTAAGGCTACATCAGGGTCATTTCTTTTATGTTCTCATAAAACCATATTTCTTTCCTTCAGACCACTCTTCTCAGCCTGTAATTGTACTTCCACCAGTGCAATTATTTGATAAATGGATCTTTCTTTTACTAGGGCAGGGACCAAGTCTGTTTTGACCTATGATTCTATTCTCCAAATCTACCATAATTCCCAGTATATGGTAGGCCCTTTGATAAGAATTTGTTGATGGAGTGGTAATATTGTTGAATGAATGAATCAATAAATGAAACATATAATAATGATCAAGTGTCCCAATGAATTGATATACAGAAAAAGATATTAAGCGTAGGTTGAGCAGATATTAAATTCTCATGAAGAATAGCTTGATTTTACCTGGGTCCTGATGGACAAATAGGGTTTACAGAGGTGAGGGGACCAGGAAGGGTATTTCAGCTGAGGGAACAGCATGCACTAAGGCATGGAGTCAGGTGCAGGGGTCCATGCTGGGGACCATGTCCTTGTCAGGAACTCACTGATGATCAGGCTGAATTTGTATGGTCAGGGATAAATTGTGAGGCCTTAAAATGATGTCCAACAGTGTTATCCTGTGGGTATTAGGCCAGGCCGCCTGGCTTAAACCTCGCCACTTAACCTTCCTCGAAAGCTTTGCACCAAGTCACTTCCCCCAGGAAGAACTACTTGTTGAAACTCATCAAACTCTGACCATGATCTGATTCTGTGTTCCTCCATCATGCCCCTGTGGGGGGAATGGAAGCTAGATAACTTTACTTCTGTTGACCTGTCTGCTTTGTTGTGTTCCCAAACTGCAGGGTGAGAGGGATTACTTTGTGTTCTGAGCTACAGGAATCTATTCTTTATTTGTTCATATTTTCAGAACTGGGAATGTAGTTTATTTATGAAGAACCCTAGAAAGTAGGGAACCCTAGGAAGTCAGAGGGGGGCTCCCAAAGTGTGGTTCCCAGGCCAGCAGCATATAACATCACCTGGGAACTTGTTGTAAATGCTGATTCTTGAGCCTCACCCAAACCCACTGAATCTTGGGGGTGGGGACCAGCAGTCTGTGTTTTTTTTTTTTTTTAAAGATTATTTTGATGTGAACCATTTTTAAAGTCTTTATTGAATTTGTTACAATACTGCTTCTGTTTTATGTTTTGGTTTTTTTGGCCACGAGGCATGTGGGATCTTAGCTCCCCGACCAGGGATCGAACCCGCACCCCCTGCATTGGAAGGCGAAGTCTCAACCACTGGACCGCCAGGGAAGTCCCGCAGTCTGTGTTTTAATGAGCCCTCCTGTTGAGTTTGATGCCCTCTCAAGTTGAAGGCTGCCTTAGAGGTCAACTCCCCACATTCAGAGGAACAAGCTGAGGCCCAGAGCTGTAACTGCTGGACCTAGAACAGTACCTGACTCACAGTAGTAGGCAATCAAGAGTCATATACTCCTGCCCTGCCACAGAGAACGGACTTGAGGACACAGCGGGGGAGTGGGACGCCGGGACAAAGTGAGAGTAGCATCAATATATATACACTACCGAATGTAAAACAGCTAGTGGGAAGCAGCAGCACAGCACAGGGAGATCAGCTCGGTGCTTTGTGACCACCTAGAGGGGTGGGATAGGGAGGGTGGGAGGGAGGCTCAACAGGGAGGGGATATGGGGATATATGTATGCATATGGCTGATTCACTTTGTTGTACAACAGAAACTAACACAGTATTGTGAAGCAATTATACTCCAATAAAGATTTATTAAAAAAAAAAAAAAAAGAATCATATACTGAATGAAAGAGAGGGAAAACGACCTCCCTAGGAAGATGTATGAAGGTAATAGCAAGACCATGTGCTACTTATTTTACATTAAATTTATGTATTTTTTGAATAGGTACTATATTCACATGGTTCAAAATTCAAAAGGTATAAAAGAGCATACAAAAGACTGAAAATCATCCTAAATAAATACTTGAAAATAAAGTGAAAAGTTAGAGCAAAAATTTTAAAACGGGTATCTGCCCAAAGTCTTCCTCTCAGCCTTGTCCCCAGATACCCAGCCCCCCTCCTGGGACAGTCGCTCAGGTTCCTGTATATTCTAAAGATATTTTATGCTCATACAAGAATGCTTGTACATACCCCCACCCCTACCCCCTTTACACAGGCAGTAGCACACAGTTCAGCATCTTGTCAAAAGGCTGTTTTAAACATATCATTTAAAACCTGGAAACTGTTCTTCTTGGTGGATTAGTCAACCCCACAGGACTGTTATAATACCAACTCAAGATTCATGTCTTTGTTATTTTTCTAATAAGGTAACTGCTTTGCTCATTATGTACAACACTTCCCATTGGGTAAATGGCACCAGGAGCTTTTTCATTCATGAACAACTTAACAGAACTACTGCTTTCACATTTCTTTGGTCAAGTCCTTCCTTATTAGAGCAAGACTCCAGGATTCTGGATTCAGTTCGACAAAAAAATTGTCTGCTCAGAATCTGAGATGCTCTCTCTGATCCCCCTGAAGCATTAGAGTCAAACGACCTGCTTCAGAGCCCATCTCCCCACTGTCTGTCCAGTCATTCCAAGGCAGGGACAGCATCCTACCCATCTTGGGTCCCCAGTGATTGAGACACAGCAGATGCTCAATAAACACTCATTGAGCTGAAATGCCAAGCCAGACAAATGAGACCCAAAGCACTTCACCCCTAGATTTCCATGCTTCTGACATGGACCAAGGGCCAGAATTTACTATTTTCACAGGGCCCTACAGTGCCAGGTTCATGGAATGCTGTACATAATAATAAGGCTCTACAAAGATGTTTTAGCAAAGGGCTTTTCTGTACAGGGCCAGCTAGTAAATATTTTCAGCTTTGCGGGCTAGCTAGTAAATATTTTCAGCTTTGCGGGCCATACGATGTCTGTCATAACTCTGCAGTTGCAGAGTGAAAGCAGCCATAAACAGTATATAAATGAATGGGTGTGGTCGTGTCCTAATAGAACTTTATTTATGGACACTGAAATTTGAATTTTATATAATTTTCACATGTCAAGAAATAGTGTTCTTTGTTTGATTTTTCTTCAACCATTTAAAGATGTAAAAAACCCTTCTGGGCTCACAGGCTGTACAAGGACAGTCGGGGGCTGGATTTGGTCCCAGCCATAGTATGTTGACCCCTGTTCTAGTGCATCAAAGTTCCTCTCCCCTCCCCCCGCACCCCCAGGGGCACCAGGAGACGGGGCACAGTCTGCAAGGAAGATATCTGTCCAAAAGGACCATCCTTTGAACCAGAGAGAGAGACGGGTGGGGGGAAGAGAGGAAGTTGACTTTGGCCAACGGCTCGGCAAGACTTGTTTGCTTATAATTCAGAAGGGTTAACACCCTGCTCCCGCCAGACCACCACTTCTTGTTTGGGGAAGAAAAACCAAAAAGATTTTCCTTTTTCTGACACTGGGCCGTCCTTCAGAGACTATATACACAATTCCCCAAGTGACTTGGCTTCGGTTTTCGTCAAGACTTCCTCTCAGGTCTGTCAAAGGAGTTTAACTTGGAGTCTCCTGGGATTCTGCTCCCCAAAAGAGGCTAAAGCCAAGGGCAGTTCTCCAAGACATGGGTTCATGATTCATGGTCTCCTTTATAGCAACGTTGTTGTTCTAAATGTTCTCTGATTAGTCTTCTAAATAAAGCCAGTGGGTGTTCCATAATCCAGTAACCCAATTACTGTGGACCAGTTCTGCCAATGCCGGCGATTAGCGCCGAAATCTTCCTCCACGTAGAGTGACTGGCGCATCCTTGTTCCTTCCCGCCCCACTGCTCCCTGCCCCGGGTCTCACGCTGACTCTCAGCCCCGGGTGGATTCCCAAGGCTTCCTTTGGACACCAAGAGACATTTATTTATTTCTCCATCTTTCAGTAGCACCCTGTAGCATCAATTGCTTCCTCCGAGCCCCAGGAACCAGGAAGAAGCCTGCCTCACAAATGGAGAGTTTGGACCTTGCTTCCTGGGGACAGCTCTCCACCAGGACAGGGAGATGGGAGCTATTTCACTTTCTGGTGTGCGGATCCTCAGTGACAGCGCTCTCTCCTCTGGGCCAGCAGTAGTTCTCTACCAGGGAATTAATTAACATCGTCTTCCCCCCGTGACTGCCACACACCGCTTCCCTCCCGCCCTAGCTGGCATGGAGCAGTGTGAATGATGCTGAGGACACAGGGGGAAGAGTAGGGGACTCAGGAGTCTAGGGTGGCTTCCTGGAGGAATGGTCTGAGTGGGCCCTATTGATATATTCCCGGATACAGTTTTTCAAAGCACCCGCCCTGACAAATGGCTAGGCCTGGGTGGGGAGATTAAGAATATGGGAGTAGCCAGAGGCTGACAAGAGGTCTGCAGAAAGAAGGGAGGACAATGGAGACACCTGAAGAAGTCACACGTGAGTCCCTGGGTGACCCGAATGCTGACTACTTCATAATCACAAGTTTCTCCTACGGAGTTGCTGCCAGGAGAATTTCAGGAGCAATGTGACCGTATCCTGAAGACCTACTTTGTGCCAGGAGATCTGACTAGGTCATGACGTCTGGCCTCAAAGCCCAGAGACTGGCAACTGTACCCGACCTTATCCTCTATATTCTTTCCTGCAAACTCACAAGGAGGACCTACTGTGCCAGGACTCTGCTAGGGGAGATGAAGACCCACAAACGTGTGTCTTGAGGCCTACAGTCTTGGGGGGCAGGTGCCAGGCTTCCTAAAGATCCATGAAATTTCACAAGGAGGAGGCGGAAGAAGGCCTGGCAGGGGGGTGAGGTCACACCACTCAGGAGGCACCGTGGGCAAATCCTTGCTGCTGGGGACTCAGGGAGGGTCTCAGCGGGGTGGCCAGCTGGAGTGGTTTGGGCCAGGGTTGCAGGGAGGATCCTCCGCTCCTGCCCCCAAGGACTTGAGGCTCAGGCCTTGTGAATCAGCACTTGGAACCAAGGAAAGGATCACCCTCCCTACAGCTGTCCTGGGCAGGGTAGGGCAGGGCAGGGCTGGGAGATTGGGGGGCTTCCCTCTGACACAGCCCCAGGGAGTGTGGGGTGAAGACGGAGGGGAAGGGGGTGGCTGGCGGGTAGATCTGGCCTCACTGGCTCCAGCCCCAGCATCAGGGCAAATTATAAACCTAAGAAAACGCAAGTCAAGCACCTGAGGGCTCTGCTCCTATCACTCAAGCCCCACACCCAGCACCCTGGGCCGAGCTGCCAGGAGGGCCTCCAGTGGGTCAGCAGCACAGACTGGCTTCCTCTGCAGGGGACGGGAGTGGGGCGGCCAGCACTGTGCCCTGGGACTGCATCCCCAGTGCTGCCCAGGATTCCAGGTAGGCTGTGTGGTTAGAGGATCAATTCCCAAATGCAGCAGCTGGCTTGGCTTTGGTCTGTGACCTTGAAGACATTAGACTGTACAAAAAACAAATGCCCCTTCTTTCTGGAAAGCAGCTCACAGTTCACTGGGTAACAAAGTCTGTGATGCTCCCTTGTGTGTGAAATAACTGCATGAAGGTTCCGTGCTCGGGTGTCTGTCAGTCTCTCTTGGCCCTTCTGTCTGCGGTTCAGATGGGAGGTACCCCGGGTTATGATGTCAGTGCCACACTTGGACATCCTGTCAACACAGGGCCCCATCCTGGGGCGATGCCATGGCCCTTCTGGCTCAGGGTTCTAAGACTTTGGGGGGAATTCTGGGAGTCAAGAAATAAGCCAGAAAGGAGGACCTCTGACGTCTGGGGCTGGAGGCCTTCCCACCGGCACTTCCTGAGTCACTCCCTCCTCCAGGCCCCTGTGGACCAGGTTTTGGCGGATCATCCTCACTCAGCCCCCACCTTCCCAGCGGGGGTGAACTCGCCAAGGGCAGCTGGAGGCCCCTCTTGCTCATCTCTGGGACCCAGCCTGTGCCTCACATCTGGCACTACGCTAAGCAAGCGTTTGCTGGAGGGAGCCAGAGGACCTCACAGCTCCCCTCACATCCCCCGTCGCCCTGGAGCCCCTGGACTGAGGTTTGACTCAGTGACTTGGCTGCCCCTGGCGATGTCTCCTTTGTCCTTGTGCCAAGTGAGGGAGGCCGGCCTTCTCAATCAGATGAGAGGGGCACGCTGAGCGAGCTCCCAGGGCCCGTGGGAAGTCGCTGAGGGAGGGGAAGCAAAGGGTGAACAGACCCAGGGATCGAATTGGGAAGACATGTTGCAGGAGACAAGCTGATGGGAGCTGTCGAGACCAGTTTTGTCAGGAGGGTCTTGTTCCAAATGATAGCAAGCACCAAGATTGAGGAAGAATGCCTGCTTTAATTTACGGATGCTTCTGGGAATTCAAGTATTATTACAGAAAAAAGTTGGAAGTGAACATTCACCTGAGATTCCCGCTGTTGAAGTTCTGTGTGCGATGGTGGGAGGACCACAGAGCTTGGCTTCCGTCTACCCAACAGCTACTGAGAAGCCTCAGGGAATCAAGAGGGTGTCTTGCCCTTTTCTGGGTTTGCTCCCTCCTCTGGTGATCCTTTATATCCCTCCTGGGAAGCCCCCAAGCCTGTCTGGACTCGCTCAAGACAGATATCCCATTGGTCATTGGCCCTCATCATCTCACTGCCTCAATTTCTTGCCAAAATAGCCTCCCTTGGCTGCTATAAGACAAGAGGGCTGAAGTGATGCATCCACCAGGGGCCCCGGCAGCTGAAGTGAGCGGGCAGACATGGGGCCCCTGGAGCCTGGGGGCCTCAGGGAAAGTGAGGACCAAGCCCTGGATGAAGGATCTGCAGGCCCAGACACGCGTCCTTCTGTTTGTGTGAAACGTCACTCCTCCAGGCTAGTCCTCAGACCAGAACCAGACCAGAACCTTGGGTGTTCTATTTTTCAACCAATGCTAGATTTTAAGCTCTATAGGAGCAGGACTGTCTTCATACCTCTGCTTCTACATCTCTCTCTCCCTTCTCCACTGTGCCACGAGCAGTGTTTGACTCAAAGCAGACCCACTCAGTGTTTATGGAATGCAGCCAACAAGTTTGTCAAACATCTCTTTCTCTTTTGCATTCACAGGTCACATCTAATTAACTGATGTATCTACAGTAACAAGGACAACGGGCACAAGTAGGTTTGGGAACATAGCTGATGCTCGCTCAGCCCCCGACCTCATTTGGGGAGTGGGTGCTACGTGTGTGGGTGTCTGGAAGAAGGTGGTGAGGTAGGAGTTGGTTAAAGACCCCTGTGTCTGCATGTGAATGTGCCTTGGGAGCTTTAATATACTACAAAAAAGCATGATGTCAAAAAATCTAAAAACAATAAATGCTGGAGAGGGTGTGGAGAAAAAGGAACCCTCTTGCACTGTTGGTGGGAATGTAAATTGATACAGCCACTATGGAGAACAGTATGGAGGTTCCTTAAAAAACTAAAAATAGAACTACCATACGACCCAGCAATCCCACTCCTGGGCATATACCCAGAGAAAACCATAATTCAAAAAGAGTCATGTACCACAATGTTCATTGCAGCTCTATTTACAATAGCCAGGACATGGAAGCAACCTAAGTGTCCACTGACAGATGAATGGATAAAGATGATGTGGTACATATATACAATGGAATATTACTCAGCCCTAAAAAGGAACAAAATTGAGTCATTTGATGAGACGTGGATGGATCTAGAGACTGTCATACAGAGTGAAGTAAGTCAGAAAGAGAAAAACAAATATCGTATATTAACTCATGTATGTGGAACCTAGAATAATGGTACAGATGAACTGGTTTGCAGGGCAGAAGTTGAGACACAGATGTAGAGAACAAACGTATGGACACCAAGGGGGGAAAACTGCGGTGGAGTGGGGACGGTGGTGTGCTGAATTGGGCGATTGGGATTGACATGTATACACTGATGTGTATAAAACTGATGACTAATAAGAACCTGCAGTATAAAAAAACAAACAAATAAAACAACTAATACTAAACTTTCTTTGGGTTATTTGTATGGAAATATGTTAATATAAATGTTTCAGACATTACATGAAATTTCTAAAAATCTCATATGTTCTGGTATAATGTTATGTCATAATTCTAGCATTACTTTAAAATGTATATCTCAGAAATAACTAAATTTCCTTGTCAATTGCATTATTATGAACTTTCATCAAATCTTTAACCGTGGTCATTTTTAAGCCTTTTGTCATTTACAGACAGTTCTGGGTGTACTCTGATGCTTTCGCAAAAATGTTCCTATAAAAGGGTTTCATCTTCAAGGAATTCATGGAAAAGACTCTGACAAGTACAGGTTTCTGGTAACTGACTGTACTGTTGAACTAAATGAATAAGCATTTTCAGAACTCTAATGGAAAACTGAAGAATTCATAAAAGTGCTAACAAAAGATCAAGATGAAAAAAAAAATTAATTACATGGGACTGAGTGAACTGATGAGGATGATTATTTTTGTGACTTTCTGCTTGAATAAAAAAAAAAATCCCACAAGGACTCAGAGGCAAAAAATATACAAATCAATTTTCACTGCAAAGTAAAGGAGCTGTTACAATGGAGGATTACTGGACTGAATGTCAATTATGACATAGTATAAGTGTGTTTCATGTTTGGTAATTGCAATCATTGTTGCTTTTGTTGTGGTCATCCATTTACAGTGCTTGGTGTCAGTTTATTTATCTCTTGTAAAAATAAAATACAGTGTGTGTGTGTGAAAAGAAAAAGATGTGGCACATATATACAATGGAATATTACTCAGCCATAAAAAGAAACGAAATTGAGTTATTTGTAGTGAGGTGGATGGACCGAGAGTCTGTCATACAAAGTGAAGTAAGTCAGAAAGAGAAAAACAAATACCATATGCTAACACATATATATGGAATCTAAAAAAAAAAAAATTGTTATGAAGAACCTAGGGGCAGGATGGGAATACAGACACAGATCTACTAGAGAATGGACTTGAGGACACGGGGACGGGGAAGGGTAAGCTGGGACAAAGTGAGAGAGTGGCATGGACATATATACACTATCAAATGTAAAACAGATAGCTAGTGTAGATAGAGCAGCCGCATAGCACAGGGATATCAGCTCAGTGCTTTGTGACCACCTAGAGGGGTGGGATAGGGAGGGTGGGAGGGAGGGAGATGCAAGAGGGACGAGATATAGGGATATATGTATATGTATAGCTGATTCACTTTGTTATAAAGCAGAAACTAACACACCATTGTAAAGCAATTATACTCCAATAAAGATGTTAAAAAAAAAAGAAAACAAAATGCATGATGCCACTGAATGACACCTTCCTGCACTGTTCTCTGTGCATTTCTTCTTGTTTTTTTTTTTTTGGCCACGCCGCATCGCTTGTGGGATCTTACTTCCCCGAACAGGGATTGAACCCGGGCCCACAGAAGTGAAAGCACTGAGTCCTAACCATTGGACCGCCAGGGAATTCTGTCTCTGTGCATTTCATGTGTTAGTTATGTGTCTTCAGGTCAGGCACAGACCCTCTGGGGGCCAAGAGCTGGATTCCCCATGGTGCTCAGAGCAGAGCTGGGTGGTGTAGGGCCTCGGTGAACATTTTCGGACATGAGTGGAACTCTTTTTTCCAAAGGCCTTTGAGGTAGGATTTCTGACAAAGCTGACATCTAGACATCACATTTTAGGAAAAGAATGAGGAAAGGCAGGTCTCTAAGATCTCCTTTAAGTGCCTGTTTAACCCCCGGAGGAGCTGTTCGGGATAGAAACCGTCAGCCTGAGCCCCCAGCTGCTCCTGGCTGAGCTGAACCCCCCAACAGTTTAGGGGGCATGTGGCACCCACTGCTTGCAAACGGGGGAAGAGGCCAAAGCCTATGACTTGAACCCAGAAAGCCTCTGTCTCAGCAGATAACTCTAATCTCCTTCACAGAGAACACCGGGGGACTATAGGTATTTACCACCTCCACTTCCTGACCCTCAAACAAACGTCCATCCCTCCCCCTGTGCTCTAACTCCTCCCTCTTCACTCAGCTTAAATACTGGAGAAACATGGGACCCCCAAGAGCTCACCTCCCACACTTCCAGTAGGCTATCGATTCCTGTTGCCCTCTCCTCTATAGCATTCCCTGACCATCTCCTCTCATCCCCACTGCCCGATCCATGGAACAGTCCTTTATAGCTGGTCCTGCCCCCTCCAGCCTACTGTCCACCCGGCAGCCCTGTCCACGCCACCCTTCTGCTTCAAACCACCCACGTGCCCTCTGCCCACAGGAGAAGCATCCAAAGAGCTCAGACTGGCACAAGGGGCCCCTCATGATTTGGTCTCACCTCCCATTCCAATGATTTACCCAACCATTCACCCATATACCCCCGGAGCGCCCCGCCTCCCACCCTTGGAGCCACACAGAGTCTCCAGAATACTGGTCCCTCTGCCTAAAACCCCTTTTTTCCCATTCTCCATCTTCTCAACCTACTAGTTCCTGTTCAAACTTATCTTTTATGAAGGCTTCCTTGATTCTCAGCCATTCAATGTAACGAGGTATTTACTGAGTGCCCACTATGTACCAGGGGACACCATGAGGGGGTTGTATGACATGGTGTCAGCTCTCATGGTGTCAGGGGCTTGCCGTCTGGGGTGGGGGGAGTGTCAGACAATGACAAATCTATGACCGCGATGAGTGGTTATAATAGAGGGCTGTGACCTCAGCAGAAAGGTCAGGGAAGGATCCTCTGCGGAAGTCATGGTGATACTGCAATCTGCAGGATGAGAAGCACTTAAATAGGGAAAATAGAGTGTGGAAAGCTGCCTCCCAGATAAAGTCAAGGATAGCACAGGCAAAGGCCCTGTGGCAGGTGGGAACACAGTGGACATAGGAACTAAGAGAAGGCCAGACTGGCCAGGATAGGAGCATGGCAATGAAAATGGAGAGGGGGCAGGGGCCAGACCACCCCAGGTTCTTGAAGGTAAGGAGTTTTATCTTTATACCAAGAGCAATGGGGAACAATTAAAGTGTTTGGATGTGTGTATGTGATGTATGATGTATGTATGTGTGTGTGTGTGCATGTACGCATGTGTGACTGATCAGACTTCCATTTTGAAAAGGCCACAGGATAGACCAGAGGTCGGCAAACGTTTTCTGTAAAAGGCCAGAAAGTATATGTTGCAGGGTTCACAGCCAGGAAGCAAAATCGAGGCTATGATGTAGACGCTTATATAATAAGAGAAAAAACAAATTTCTACAAACTTTTTGAGGGAACTCAAAATATAATAGTAATCGAGTACAATTTAATGTGAATAGATCTACTAATGAGAAGAATGGACTTATTTTTTTAGAGGGATAACGTTTTGCTTAATTGGGTTCAAAGTCAGTGCCCCGTATCATCAAATGTTTACATGCACAAACCATTTTTAGCTCACGGGCTGTACAAAATCAGGCAGTGGCTGGATTTGGCCCATGGGCCATAGTTTGTGGACCCCTGGTCAGAACAACGGACTGGAGGAGGGTGAGTGAGGACATGGGGAGCGGGACTCAACTTAGCGATGGTCCAGGCCAGGCAGCTTGGATGTGGGTGGTGATGGAGGGGCATGTGGGGGTGAAGCTGATAGGACTTAGTGATGAGATGGGCAGGGGGATGTGGGAGGGAGGAGTGTCAAGATGATGCCTAGATGCGCATCTGCGAAGACGGAGCACCACGAAAGCTGTTTCACTTTGAGACCTACAACAGGAGCTGTCACAGAGGCAGCTGGACCGAGGGCTCCAAGGCTCAAGAGAGGTTGGTGAGTCCCCTGACACAGGCAGTAAGTGAAGGCAGGGATGGGAGGAAGAATGCCTGGAGGGCAAGTGAGAATGGCAGGACTCACGCTGCGTGTCTTTTTTACACCACTTAGAGCACTGGTCCCAGCTGCTTTATCTGCATCCACCATCAAACTGGGACCTCTTCCAAGGAGTGCCTCATCAACTCTGTCTACTGCGGTCAGCATAATACAGGGCACCCACTGGGTGCTAAGGACACAAAAGAGGGAGAGAAAGAGAGGGGAAGGGGAGACCTTTTGCTTCCACAGGCTCACATGCAGAAGACCCCCCCCCTCAATTCACAATGGAAGCCCACTTCCCATTCCTACCCTAAGGGCTGACCATCTCCCTGGCTAACCTTCCACAGGAGCTGCTTTCCACAGGGGTCATGGGACCTTCCCCAAACACTTAAAATCATTCGAGTGTGTGCGCGCACACACACGTACACACAAATCTCCTCCCCGCCAACCTTTGCCACATGATTTGTGGTGATGATGTACTGACAACACGCTCATCAGCTGTCAGTTCAACATGTCTAAATATTATGTTCCCTCACCCAGAACATCATTTTTTTTTTAATTAAAAAAAAGTTAAGTGGCAATCCCACTCATAGCAAGGAGGGGAGAAAGGGAAAAAAAGCCACAGGTTAAAGAAAATCAATTTTTCTTTTTTTTCCCCTTTCTTTTTTTTCCTCTTTCCTTTTCCTGAGCAGAAGAGTGAGAAGCTCATGGCTCCTTTTCTCCAGCAGCCCTGGCACGAGGAAGTCAGTGCTGACATGGAGGGTGACCCGCCCTGGCGGCTGTGGGTGTGTTTGCCTGACATCAGTGGAGCTCAGAGCAGACCCGTCCCCCCGGGGCCACAGCCACGAATCCTCTGGCCCACGTGGAGTCTCTGGTAGGGACATTGAGGAGTTCATGGGAGGGCGTGCTTGTCCTCATGGCCAACACTAACATTCTGGAAAGCACTGGACAAAGCACCGACACCCACTATCTTACTCTGTCCCCACAACAAGCCGGTGAGGTCAGAATTGTTTTCTCCATTTGAAAGACGAGGAAATTCACATGCAGGGGAAGATGCACTCAAGGCCACACAATTGTGACAAAGGGTTAAACCTCCAGCCCTCTGATGCCAGGCTGAGGCTTCTCTGATACCGTGTGGTGTCCTTCATTCACCCGTCGCAGATCTGAGTAGCATGAAGCTACTTCCCCCTAGTTGGACCCCTGCAGCGCTCTCCACGTTCTGAAGGGTCAAGGAGAGCTGGCTTATACCCTGGTATAGACACGTCCTGGCCATCAGCTGCAGGCAGCCTTCAACCCTTTACATATAGCCGTGAACTTGGAAGTATGAGAAAGAATCTGATGCACTTTACACCAAAAACCCTTTCTTGTTCCAGGTTTAAAGGGCTAGCTTCAGCTCTCTGGAAACTTTTTTTTTTTTTTTTAACTCATCAGGAACTTTTCTCACTGGAGAGAAACACATGAATTATGTGGCAGGCGTTTTCCTCACAGAAACACCCAAAGTACTGGGCTCTGGAGTCAGAAGACCAGAGTTCAAATCATAATGTTCCACCGGCAAAGTGAGAACCGGGCAGGCTGATCTAATCTTTTTTGGAGCCTCAGTATTGACATCTGTCAAAGAGGAATAACAACACCTAATTATTCCAGGTTTTTGGTGAAGATTAAACAGGAGAATGTTCAGGACATGCGTGGTGCCCAGGGAGAACTCACAAAGTCTCACCGCCTGGGTGGGGTTTCTGTTGTTTTGTTTTGACTTAAGTACAGTTGACATCAAGGCTCAATGACTCAGTCATGATTGAATACATTTGGTTATTTGTTTCCTGGGCAACCTTCAGCCCTCCCTTTGTTTCAGTGAGCAGCACGGCGCTCAGGGGCAGAAATGGCTAGAAGTGGACACAGGAAGGAAGAGAGAAAACCCACAGTCGTGTGGGCCCTCCCGTGTAGGGACAGGTAACCTCACTTACCTTGACACCCTCCTGAAAGCACCACTGCATCAGAGGACATTCCCCTTTATCCCTAAAGATCCAGCGTCACCGTGGAAAGGCTAATGTGCGTTTAGCATACTGTTCACCAGGCAGAGAAAGAAGCAGGAGGATACAGATGCCCATGTGACTTGCTTATGGGGCAGACTTGCTTTCTGGGGCAGGTGGGTCCCTGCGAGAGAGGCCTGTGGATCTCCATGGGTCAGTGAGACTCGGAGGTGCCTAAGAGGGACTCAGTGTGGCCATGAGTCAGGCCAAGCTCTCTAGTGTGGTTACCGGTAACGAAGCGGGTGTTCTGCTCTCTGGGGTCTGGCTCTCAAGCTGCTCAAGACCCCAGGAGAGGGAAAGAGATATAATTCTTGAGTGGCCACCTAAAGCTTAGGAGTATTTGTGGTTATCATTAAAGCAAGAAGTTGAAAGGTGCTGCCCCAGTTACCCGGAAAGAGACATTTCATTCCCTCCATGATACCAGATAAGGAAATAATCTACTTCCCTTCCTGTTTCAAGGGGGCCCCAGCTCTCAGACTCCAGGAAATTGGCAGTAACTCTGTCTATATCTGCCGTTTCCTTACTTTCAGTTACAGCCTCCTGGCCTGCTTACACAACGGCTCCCTTTAAGGAACGTGGGACACACTGTCTGGCAAGGCTGGCCCAAAGCAGGCCTGGGACGGCCTTGGTGCCCACATCCGCCACCTGATCTGACGGGCAAACGAGACCCTTCCTGGTGGAAGCTCCGAATCACTCAGTGTCCGTGCCAGCCTCCCAGAAGTTAGGGAGAAAATGAAGCCAACCCTTAACATCTCGGGGGTACCCTCATACCCACTGTCTTTCTGTGAGGCAGCCCGGCAGGAGGCTGTACTCCCATTTTGAGCTAAGCTATGGACGCTCTGAGGGGGGAAGAGATTTCCAAAGGACTACATGTGCCAGGAAGAAGCCAACCTGAGGGAGACAAGAGCAGAGGTCCTCGGCCAAAGATACCCCCCAGAACGACAAAGGACCACCACTAAAACAAGAGCCTCCACGTGACTTGAGTGTTCTCCAAAAACGCAAACAAGAAGACAACAAGGAAATGCAAAGAAACAAACCTCTATTTCTATCTCACCTATAAAAACGTCACAGCCTCTCTGAATTGCTCCCATGTGTCCTCCTCCTTCTCCCCTCCACTCTCCGTCTTCTGGACCTAAACCAAGCCTCCCCCTCGCCTCTGGATCATGTGCACATAGATTATCTCCCTCTTCATGGGACACTCACAGGAAATTTAAACATTCTCAGACGGGGTTCTTCTAAGCCCACTTCCCCTGCCCTCCACCCCCTACCCAGTTGCTGCGTATTCAGGAAATGCAAACCCAATATAAAGATAACCCAGGCCAAACAGAAAAGGAGACTGGCCCTGTGACCTTGTTGGGCAAATGACTTCCTCTCCCTGCATCTCAGACTCAGCTTCTGCAGAATGAGGAGGCTGGACCTGACGCACTGCAAGGAGGTCCCACTGGCTCTGACCAGCGAGGGCTTAGCTCGGTGAACCTCCCAGACCCTGCCTGTCTCAGGGACACCCAGCAACCTTGAGGCAGGATATTGAGGCAGTAGGGTTTTCCACCACTGACAGCCAATCCCTAAGGACCCTGGCCCCCTGGGGGGAAAGAACACTGGGAATCAGGACACCTGGATGTCCATCTCGGTTCTGCGGTATTTTGGAAAAGGAACTGAGTGAGTGGGGGAGGTTATCAGGGCAGACTTAAGCTCAGTTAGAGTGTTTTAATTTTTAAAAAATAGAATAATCTATATGACTAGTATAATAAAGATTATGAAAATGTTTTAAGGACCAAAACCACCTAACAGCAAGAAGGAGCAGATAGTCAGTCTCCAGAGAAGCACCTAAAGACTCAGCTTAGAACCTATTTCTGTTGGCTTTTATGAGGCCATGGCAGTATATGAGTCCCGTGCCTGAGGCACCTCCTTGTTTCTCTATTCACAGTAACCCCGGCTCCCCAAACTCCTCACATACCCCCCAACATGATGTGTCCCGACTCCCTAGTTCTGGAAACCATTTCCACATCTGCATCTGGGACAACCCCTTGTTTCACTGCGCAGGACTCAGCTGACAAGGAGAACTCAACCTGGGGTGTCGCCCATGAAGAATATTTAATCTACCAGTTGAGCTCCCCATGGGCGAGGCAAGTTGGATGGTGTAAGTAATCAATCTTGGCTCACAGCTCTGAGTAACTAGAAAGGAGGAGGGACAGGAAGCATGAATCATTATCTGGAGAGAGGCCGTTAATAGACTTTGAGGTTTGCAGGCAGGGTGGGGATGGGGTGGGGTTGGGCCTGGCCCCTCAGCTAGGTCGAGAAGTTGGTGGACATCGTCTTGGGAGTCAGCTCCCTCCCTAGTGCAGCAACATCAATGCTCAGGCTCCTGCAAAACCCCACCCTTCTAAGTATTTGAGCCATACTTGGAAAAGGAAGGCAAGTGGTTGACTTGTCTTTGAAAATTATTTGGAAATAATTTTTTGATCCTCACAGACTGAATTTTTAAAGAAAGTTGTCAATCCCTGTTTTACAAAAGTGAGTTGGTAGCATTTGCAGAGAGATAAAAAGGCAAATGCAAATCCATTCAAGACCACCATGTTCATTGGCCATGCATGATCAGACACAGTTGGGAAACCTGGTGAAGCACAGTCAAACACTCATTGCAGGACTTGTCAGGGCACTTGATATGCCAGTGGAGGTGGCTCTCTAAGAGATGCCACAGAGGCCATCTGTGGGGCTAGAAGCACTGCACTGGGTCTCACTAGCTCAAGAGAATGCCCATCTCTAAACCTCAGTTCACACCACTTCGACACCCCCAACGTACAAGGTTCCTTTTCCAGCCACCTCACCCTACCTGCCCCACGGGGCCAGCCCCAATCTTCTTCCTAGCCTTCCCCAGGAAGACTTCCCTGAGCACTCGAAGGCACAGTGCTGTCCCCCCTGGAAACCTATTCTGAATACCTGGCACTTAATCTTATGAAGGTGTTTTATCCTTTATGCATTTTTTGGTCATAAAGTCTTTTTAAATGAATAGACTATTTTTCAGAATAGTTTTAGGGTCATAGCAACTCTATGCATTTTTTGTAACACTTGCCCACTGTACAAAGCCCAGAGTCACTACAAATAGCAGGTGCTAAAAAAGTTGTTGCCTGATAGATATCAAATCAGGAAGTGACACAAATCTGAGTGTAATACAAAGTCACTTATTTATAAGCAGGGAGTGTGTGTTTATAAGCCGTCATGTCAGCTTTAAGAATGGAAGTCAAATGGACAGTGGAGACCACCCATCCTGCCTCTTCTGGACATGTGTCCAGCAGAGTCGGTGTGCCACCCACTGACCGGGGTGGGGCACCACAGGGACATCTCCCCAGCGAGTGGTGTCATGAGGCTCCAGAGCTTTCATGGTTCTAAGACAGAAGGAACAGCTTGGAGGGAGGGCTGAGATGCTGAGATGCCCCATCTCTAGAGATGAACATTTCTAGAACCCATGGTTTATAGCCCGTGCAAACACTGGCCAGACCAGTGTGTTCTGCTTTCCCTCCGATTATTTTAAAAAACACCCCAGCGAGGCTGGGAATCCCACATTGACCCTAGACTCCTGCCTCCATTTCCATCACATATCATAAACCAGCTCTGCCAACATGAGAGCGTCACTGAACAAGGGCGCGAGTCTTGAAGGGGTCTGTTCTTAGTCATGATGATATTGACTACCACGGACTGGGTGCTTGTGATGCTCCAAGCTCCTTTTACAAGCTCTACATACATACGTCATCTCATTTCATCCTTGAACAGCTCTGCCTGTGGTCCCCATGTTGCAGATGCAGAAATGGAACCTCAGAGAGACGAAGCTAGTGAGAGGCAGAGCAAGGTTCAAACTCAGCTCTTTCTCCTGCCCCCAAGCCCAAAAAGTCTAACCACTGTGCTCTGTGGCCTCCCCTCCGATGAAAGGCACACAAACAGGAGACAGGAAAACTAACAGCAGGAAGGATGGGGTTGGTGGGTGTGGAAAAGAGGCACAAGGAAAGGGAGAAGAAGGAGAGAGAGCACGAGGACAAGAGGAAGTTGAGGTCTTGTCCTCAACCTTGAGGTGCACATGGGATCTGGCTGCAGGTCCAGGAGGTCTTTGCCAAGTGGGAATGAAGCAGGAAAGTTGCTGGGGACCACGGGAGAAACAAACCACAAAATATGCAGAAGCCATTTCCTCTCTCGAGGAAGATAAACAATAGATTCATAAACAAATTTTACAAAGCTGCCCAACTATTTATAGCATTCTGGTAGGAACTTATATCCTTTGTGAGCATAAAGCTAATCCCCCCCAAAATGGTTAAGTTATTCTGAGGAGAGCAAAGGTAGGAAAAGGGGAGAGGGGAGGAATATACTCCTTGCCGGTCCATCACCTGCTAGCCCTGTGACTGCAGTCAGTTACGTGTCCTTTCTGAGCCTTGGTTCATTCTTCTGTGAACAAGGAATAGTAATTCCTGTCCCACAAGGCTATGGTAGAAAAGAAAGAAAACAGACCTTCTGGCAATATGGCAGATCAGATACCCTACTTGACCTTCCCAACTGAAACAACTAACATGCTGTTTAAAATTTGAAATATAAAGATTATATACACACTGCTGAACTGGTATAAATGGAAGGATTCTTCAAAGACCAAAACCAAAACCAAAAGCAGGAACTTTGGGATATAAGCTAGCAGCAAAGCTGGCTTTTGCCCTGAGGGTTCCTGCCAAACCCTACAGATTCTAAGTTTCCCATGAGAGCTGCACAGTGTTCAGGAAAGAGGAGAAAAAGCTTAGTTCCTTCATAAAATTGGGACTTCAAAAGGCTCCACCCTCAATGAATGAGAAATAGACCCCCAACACAAAAGGAGACCACAAGGAAACCTGACCTTGGGCTGGGTAGAAATCTGAACCCATAAGCTGGATCTCACACAGATTTGCAGTTTGAATTCATGCTACTTATGTAGCCAGAAAAGCTTTGGGTAGAAAATGAATTTAAAGTGATTTGTGATTGGGAGTGCCCCCAGACAACTAGCAGAAGTTAATGCAAAACGTCTCTGGAAAAATTAACTTCAAGCCATACCTCAAATAGTTCACAAAGGTAAAGTTCTAAGGAAAATGAACAGCTCAAAGAAAATAACAACAACAAGGAAACAAGGCATTATGAGTACTAGCCAGCAGAAGCAACAGACGGCAGAATCAGACCTGCAAAGATTTCAGATTCTCAATTACCAGACATGAAATTCTACAATTTCTAAATAGCAACTTCAACATGTTAAAGAAATTAAGAAGGTTGCAAATATAAGCAAGAAATAGGAGAAAATCACCAAGCAGATTTAAAAAATAATGGACCAGAACTTCTAGAAATGATAAAGAAAGAAGCTGAAAGGAAAAAATTTCAGTGGATGGATTAAACAGCATTTGAAACACAGAATAAATTAAATGGAAGACAGGTTTGAAGAAATTATTCAGAGTTCAGCACAGAGGGACAAAGAGGTGAGGAATATGGAATAGAGGTTACGAGATACAGAGAACAGAATGAGAAGATCCACCGTACGTCTAACTGGAGTTCCAAGAGGAGCTATTAGAAAGAATGGGAAAGAGTCAATGTTCAAAGAATGAAGGGTGAGAATCCTCCAGAACTGTTGAAAGACACTCATCTTTAGCTCTAGGAATCCCAATGAAACCCAAACAGGATAAAGACAGAGAAACTGACACCTAGTTACATGAGAGAGAAGTGGCAGAACACCAAAGAAAGCAGCAACATCTTTAATGTAACTAGAGGGAAATGCCAGGTCACTTATAAAGGAAGACCGACAGCCAACTTCTCAACAGCAACATTCAGAGCCAGAGGTAGTGGAATAATGGTTTCAGTGACCGAAGAGAAAATATCCAGGAAAGCTACCTTTCAAAATTGAGAGCAGAAGACAGTTTCAAGCCAACAAAAACCAAACCAAACCAAAGCAAAAACAACTTGAAAGTTTACCACCAACAGACTCTCACTAAAGGATAATGCTAAAGGGGTTTATTTTAGGCAGAAGGAAAATGATCTCCAATTCGTGAAAGAATGGTGAGAAAAGATATTGATAAGAATGTGGATACAAACACATCATATAAAACAATGATGTCTAAATGGTAGGGAAAAAAACAGGATAGAATGAAAACACAAGATAGCAATTGTATATAAATTGGGAGAGGTAGTGGTTAGAATTAAACCAGTTTATGGTTCTTGTATTTTGGGGGAGGCAGGTAAACACATTGATTAATTTTAGACTTTGTTAAGTATGCCTGTTAAAATAGATGGGCTAAACATTGAAAGAACAGATACAGAGCACATAACTTCCAAATAAGAAGATAGAAGATGGAATGAGGAGGGAAAAACATCTCAACCAAAAAGAAGGAGCAGAAAAAAAACAAATATAAAGATGGTTGAAATGAATCCCAATTCATCAGTAAGATACACCTGTTCTAACCAAACAGCATTGACTTAAAATGTACAAAATTTTATACATAAGCAAAATTTTTGGCACTACAAGGAGAAATGCACAAATCCAATGGGAGATTTTTAACATGTCTCTCAATAATGTGTTATTGAGAAGATTAGTCAGACAAAAACAGACAAGGACATATTATAGATGATTTGAACAGCACAATGAACTAGCTCATTTTAATGATCATATATAGAAAACTACTATATATCTAATAATTAGAGAGTAACACTTTTTCAAGCACTCATGAAACATTTAAGAAAAAAGTTGAAAAGATAAAAATATTTAAAAGGAGCACACAGAAATGGTTCAATGCTTATTTCAAACTCTCTCCAAGGATCCATACTTATTTTATCTTAAAAAAGATAAAGACCCTGTCTTTCTTGTTCACTGATGTATCTCCAGAGTCTAGTACAGTGACTGTCACAAAGGGGGCTCTTAATATGTCCTGAAGAATGAGTGGCGAACGAAGGATTCTCTGTTGAGGATGGTACAGGCTGAGTGAGCACTGAGGACCAACACTGGAGGTGATGAAGCCCTTTCCAACATGGAGGGGACAAGAGGACAAGGTGAGTGGTGCCAGTCTCCAGGGAGAATTTATACAAAAAAGAAAAACAGAGTCACAACAGCCATCTCCAAATCCAAAGAGAGAGTCATGTGGAAGAGTCTTTGAAAGCCCAGTCTTTGCGGGTCCATGTGGCAGAGCAGAGGAGAGAAGATAGAAATTGCAGGGAGGAAGAATTTGTCCCAATATTAGGAAGAATCTTCTAACAATTCATTGCTCAGCATTGGCCGGGAATTGGCCTGGCTTATCCTCTAAGGCCCTTTATGACCCTGTGTGGGACAGGAGACTGTCCAGGACGTCCTGAGAGTCCCAGACCATGAGTGGACCATCCTTCCAATTCTATCCCGTCCCAGAGATTCCTTCACCCAAAATTCCCTGGATACCCGATCCCTAAAAGATCTGCCCAAGGTCCCAGATTCAGGAGGTGGTGGAGGAATAATGAGAGCTTCAGTCCCCAGAAACTCAATCCAATGTCCTTTCTGCTCCACCATCGGCCTCTCCATTAGCCGAAATGAGCACGTTTTGCCCCATTAGGCTGACATGTACTTTTTCAGTCTACCCATGTCCCAGTAAACCCCATTTTTCCAGCATATGGCAAGGGATTACAAAAGCATAGAGAATTAGTTCAAATGAAAATGCCGAAACTTTCCAGGAAAAGGGAAGCAAGCTCACCTTGGCCTCCGCAGCAGATGGTTGAGTTGGGGGCCTGGCTCTGGGGGCTTCTCCTGCGGCTGGCCAGTCATGCTGCTCTCATGCTGCTGGGCAGGTGGGAAGAGGAGGCCTAGTTCTGTGGGAAAAAGAGAAAGAAAGGTCACTTCTTCATCGTTTGCTCCCAGCTCTCCATCACCAGCCTGCCAAGGACACTATCCAGAAGCCGCGGGAGCTCGCGAGGCTGGCCTCAGCCACCCTCATGTCATTGGGGAGCAGACAGGCACAGGACGAATGTTTCCCACACCTTCCAATGTGCCAGGCAGGGCTCTAAGGAACGGGGCTACAAAGATGAATCAGATGCAGTCCCTGCTCTCAAGCAACAGCCTAGCAAGAGAGAGAGAGAGAGACATACACATGTTTCACTACAAGATAATTTGGTAAGTGCTGTGATTTCCCCAAGTTCATTCAACAGCCTACCTGTCCCACAGGGAGCAGAGGCAGCTTACAAGCGCTACAGCACAGGGCTTCTCAAGCTCTTTGTTACGAAGGACCAGTTCTTTGTTTTTGTTTTAATTTCCGATCCATCACGGATGAATACTTTTATAAAATATAAGAAAAGGAACTGGTAGAAAAATGAAATGACAAAAATATTCATACAGAGTACAAGCCTACTTCTTAATGATTCAACAGCTTAGTCTGTCAAATCGGCATGAGAGTTTCTAAGCACTTCCTCTCAATTTCTGTACTGATCTCGTGGACCGGTAAACAGCTTGCAGACCAGCACCATTCCACAAACCGCAGCTGAGAAGCATTGCTATAGGAAACGTCTGTAAAGAGTGCAACCTTCCTGAGATGTCTGGCTGAGCTCTTGGTTCAGAGAGGGTGGCTGGAAATAAAAATGATGTCAAATTCACCCTCTGGACTATAGTTCAGACTGTTCAGAGAGTCTCTCTCCAAGAAGGAGAGTTACAGCAGGGACTTTGGGAAAGTGTGGCGGTGGGGTGTCTGAGGTGGTGGCACCAACACACTGGGTTCATGGGAACCTGGTCAGAAGTTGTGCCTGGAGCCCTGTCCTGCTCTACCTTGAACTTCCAACTGTAACTATGGCAACCCCAGCCGAAGCTACTGCCTGGAATGGGAAGAACAAAAGTGTCATCTATTAAAATGGACTGGGACGTTTCAAAAAATAAATCATTTCCAAAATGTCAAGAGGGCTGCTGGTGTTCATTCCTACCATTTAATGTTATAAAAATGATGTTTTTTAAATTGAGAAATCTTTTGTCTGTGACAGCCAGCTCCCAAAAAAGCCTTTAAATGCTTATTGCCTTAATACTTGAGGGAGAGATTACAAGTCATTTTCCCCCATTTGAATGCTTAAGAGAAAGTGCTCATTCCTCTAAACTCTCAGCTTTTATGTAGTTCTTATTTTAAACTTTAGAAGAAGATATCTCTGTAGAAGAAAAACTTCCCTTTTCAAAGTCTTTTTTTTTTTTTTTTTTTTAATGCGTACACACATACACTCTCACTCGCTGCTTCAAATGCTAAGTCATTTGCAATTTGGGAGTTTGTTGCTCATGAAATTCTAGCGATAAGCACATCATAAACATTCCTATAGCAAGGGAATGCTTTGGAAGTGATGTCTGTGATGTTACAAAGATTGTCTATCGTTATCTCTGAATGTTGGCGAAGTGAAGGTTATGGGAATAACTATTTATGTATAAATAAGTCAACAGAGTAACTGACAACTTCAATAGCAGATCTTACCAAGAAGCTAAACCATGGCATGATGTGGGAAGCAGGAATGGACTTCCCTCAGTTTCCATGAGTGTTTCATCCTTATTCTCAACATGGGAAAATAACTCTCCAGGCTCCCCGACAGGAGCAATAGTCCTTGGAATCACTCATGGGCAAGATTAAGCTTAGACCACACAGCCAACTTTTATATATCAGGTGCTGGGCTAGATTCTAGTGTTCTCAATATGGGTTCTTCTTCAAAGAGACCCAAGGGAGACATATAAACAGGCAATTACAATCCCCCTTTCCTGCAAGAAGAGTATACTGGCTGGAGTTAAGGTAAAGGAAATGATGTTAACTAGCTCAATCCATCTACCCAACCATCCATTGGTCCATCCATTGTTGACTGAGTGCCTAGTATATAGCAGGCAAGTGCAAAGCACTAGGCATACAACAGTTGAGACCAATGTGGTCCCTGCCTTCATGGAGCTTATCCTCTAGTGGGGAAACCAACATTAATAAATTAGAAATAACTATAATAGCGGTGCTCTGAAGAAGTATGATTACTGCCATAACAGCATATGTCAGGGGTAGATCTAGCGCAGGAAAGGGTCAGTGGTGCTTTCCTAAAGAATTAGTCTTTAATCTGAGCCCTAAGAATAAATTAGTGAAACAAAATAGGGTGGGGGCAGGAGGGAAAAGATAGAAAGAAAAGGTGTTGCCAGCACAATGAATAGGCTGTGCAAAGTTCCTGTGACGGAAGGAACATGGCACATTCTAGCTATGAAAGGAGGCTCTTAATAAGGACCGAATCAGTTCTTGACTCACATCATGCTTCCATTGTGATGGTATTCAGACCATGCATTATAGATGTGCAGGTTTTTCCAAAAGTGCCCAAGAAGTTACTTAAGGCGAGCCAGGAAAGTAAGGTGCATGTCAGCTAATTCTCCTTCTTCCTAAGCTGGCACGAGGCAACCAACACAGGGGCCGCCTTATCCTCCCTCCCATTTTATAGCAAGTTTTGGGACTCATCTATTTTTCTCTTCAACAGTGGTAACTTGGCCAAATCCAATTTGACCAGTGGTGAAAATCAGTTGGTCAGGGCTGACGCTGACTGACAGTGGATGTGGGTTTTGGGATGTGAACAAGCGTTCTACTATTAAATGATTGCTGGAGAAGCCTCGTGGTGAATGTTACTCGACGGAAGCTCACACAATTTCATGCACAGAACATGAGCTTTGGGGCCAAGCAGACCTGGGTTCAAATCTGGTCCCGCCCCTCACTGGCCACTTGGCCTGGTTCTTTCATAAAATGGAGTTAGCAGTGCCTTCCTTGCTGTGAGATCAGCAAGAGCACAGGTCCTACACTGAGCACATTTCCTGGCTCCCAACTGGCCCTGGATAAGTGTCAGCATTACTATCACACAGCAGTGTATGGGGACAGCCATGATCCTCCCTCAATGTGAAAATCAACAGGAATCCATGAAACAATTTCCCAGCTGGTACGGGGGCTGCAGGGCAGCTTTGCAGGGGTGCAGGGGTCCCGATGACTCAGTTTCTTGGTGTGTGACCTCATGGGTCCCCTGCCACTGTGCTGAGAGTTCCCAGCGGGAAGTCCCACTGCACCAGGGCTAACAGGCACTGAGTCTCACCTCGGCGGCCCCAGGCCCACCCTCTCCGGATGCCACCCGGGACGTACAGGGAGCTCCACCCAGGGGCTCTGGGCCGGCAGCCAGCAGACTTGGGTTCTAGTTCCACCACTAACGGCTGGGGTTCCCTTGGACAAACAGCCGAGTTCCAGAAGGGAGAGGAGATGGAACAGCTACCACATCCTGAAGGCCTAAACACAGGCCAGGCCTGGTGCTGGGCCTTCCCAAGAAGCACCCGAATAGTCACAACAGTCCTGCGGGGTCACTGTTGGTATCACCATGTTACAAGTAAGGAAACTGAGGCCTGCTGCTTTGTCCCAGACCACAGAACTAAGTGACGGAACCAGAACGGGAAGCCAGAAAGCCCTTCCTCTCTACCACGGCACTGCCTTACGGGGATGGATATCTTACTTAGGTCTTTCCCACACGACCAGTGAGGACGCAGCCCTGGAAGGCTCTGTGATTTTCCAGGGACCCACAGGCAGCAAGCCACCAGGCAAGGCCGGACTCTGCCCCATGCCCCACACGGCTGTCTGGGTCTCAGTTTCCCTTCTGCACACAGTGGTGACTAATGATGCCTTACAGACCACACTGCTGTTAGAGTTAAGGGGAGAATGAAGATTTAAGAGTCTTGGGAGGGAAAAATTAATATAGAGACATGAACACTTTAAATGGGTATTGAGAGGCTCAAACCAAAGAGGAAGGGTTCCTGTCGGCCACAGAGCAGTTGAAATGAAAACTGGACCAGGAGCAGGGCGGCAGCCAGGGGAGGGGAGGGGACACAGGAGACAAACTGTGGAGCTTCTGAAATGGGAAGCAGGACCCAATGAAGTGTAAAGAATTCCCTCCATGCCACCCACGATAAATTAGAAATTGGCACAGATTTTTAAAAGAAGGAAAAGCAGGAGGGGGAGGAGAAGAAATTGAGGAGGAGGAAGAGGAATTAAATCTGTAGATTTAATCTAAGAACACCTAAGAAACAGGGTGGAGAGTAATCAATGCAATGAGAAATCTTAGACTCCAGTCACGTGGGGGCCACTCATTCTGTCCAACAAGTTCTCCTGCACAGAGATGATGGTGACACGGAAGAAGATCTAATTTTCAAGTGAGACACATTCTATCAATAGATGGGGAGGCCTGGCAGCTTTTCCAACGTGGTGAAAACTCCCATTCTCTCTCCAACCATCTCTCCTCTTCTGTAGATGCCCCACTCTTACCTCCATGGAGGTTGAGAAAAGAATAATTTATAGGCACTAGAAGAGGGCATTCCTGCTCAGACCATTATGAGAGATAGGTGGCCACTTCATCAGGTCTTCATGCACCTGGTTATTCCAGGACACAGAAGCTGGGGTATTCGCCCAATATCACAGCAGCTCAAACACTGAGAGCATATCAGACAGACTTATCATAGGCTGACAATGGATGGCGGACCACCATCCACTCTCCAACCTCCTCAGGCCTCCTATTCCCTTGCTCACAGCTCCAGTCAGCTTGTCTTTCAGGTTTTCACACACTGCAAGCTCTTTCTTACCCCAGAACTTTTGCACATGCTGGTCCCTCTGACTGGGATGCTCTTCTCCTAGCTCCGCCCTCATTAACGTCTAGTTAGCTTTCAAATACAGCTTCAGTGAGACTTCTTTGACTCTCCAGAAACGCCAAGTGTGCAACAGCACTTATCACAGTTGCAATTAATTAATTATGTGATTAACAAGGGGGCCTCCCCAGTCAGACTGTAAGCTCTCTGAGGGCATGAGCAAGTGTCTGCTTTTTGCACCATCGTGTCCCATGGGTGAGCACAGCAGTTATCAGTCTTGTTTGCACATCAAAATCACCTGGGGAGCTTTAAAAAACACAGACGCTTGGGGTTCACCAAAACCCATTAGACAATAGTGCTTAAAGCTGGCCAGGTGTTGTGACATGTGGCCAAGGCTGAGAACCTAAGGAGGCCATGGGTGCTGGGCTTCTGTCCTAGAGCAATCTTGAAGTGGCCCAGGGAGTTACAGTAGGACCTTGCTCCCTTTGCTTGTGGATACAATGCATCGTTTAAACGTTGTTTTCCACACCAGAGATTAAATTTGAGGAAATTCCGGAAGAGGGAAACAAAATCCTCATTGTTAGAGAGGAATACTATTCCTTTCATGAAGCACTCCCACGATAACCCCCTCCCCGACACTCCTCTGCCCGCTAACCCTGGTTTATCACCTTTATCCTCAGAGCCACAGAATTAATTAACCTGATGTGTTCCTGAAATACACTTAAATATTTGGGGGGATAACCCCTAATTTTAAAAATTAAATCAGGCCCAGCTACACTATCCTGTTGAGTGCAAAATTTCACATTAAATTTTATTAAAACAGAAGAATTCAAAGCCAGCTCGTGCCGGGGCAGGCCCTCCAGGCCAGCCCCAAGCCGCAGGTAGAGGTGCTTTGCAGTAACTTGCCCATGGGGGCACTGGGGTGGGGGAGCTCCCACGGGTCATCTGCGCTGATCTGGCCTTTCCAGGGCAAGCTGAGAACAAGCTGTCCCTATCCTCTCAGTTCCCCTTACTAAAGGGGAGGGAGTAAGTGCTATGTGCTAAATGTTCTGTCCCTCCCCCACCAATTCATACGTTGAAATCCTAACCCCCAAAGGTGATGCTATTAGTAGGTGGGGGCTCTGGGAGGTGCTTAGGTCATGAGGGTGGAGGTCTCATGAAAGGGATTAGTGCCCTTATCAAAGAGATCCCGCTAGCTCCCTCACCCCTTCTGCCATGTGAGGACACAGTGAGAAAGTATCAGCAATGCACCAGGAAGAAACGGCCCTCACAGAATGCGACCATGCTGGCATGTTGATCTTGGACATCCAGCATCCAGAACGGTGTGAAATAAATTTCTGTTGTTTATAAGCCATCCTCTGTGGCTTTTCGTTATGGGCTAAGACAGTAAGATGTGTGAAAAAAATCCAACCTCTTAAACACACTCAAAGTAACAACTCCAATCCTCTGATGGGTTTCACCAGCCCAACAAAAGCACTGTTTGACCGAGTCCCAAGTCCCATGCCCCTGTGAGAAGTAGACCATCACTTAACCCAGTGCAGGGCAAGCTCTCCTGAATATAGCTCTAGCACCCATAGGGACCACCTGAGGAAGTTAAGAATGAAGCTTCACTTTGCACCCACTACGTTGGTAATAATAAAATAATAACAAGTGTTGGTGAGGATGTGGAGAAATTGGAACCCTTCTGCACCGCTGGCCGGAATGGAAAATGGTGCAGCTGCTTTAGAAAATAGTGTGGCAGTTCCTTAGAGTTATCAATGACCCAGTAACCCTACTCCTAGGTGTAGGTGTATACCCAAAAGAACTGAAAACAGGTACTCCAACAAAGACTCGTTCACACATGTTCAAAGAAGCTCTATTAACAATAGCCACAAAAGTGGAAACGACCCAAACGTCCATCAACTGGCTAACAGGTAAATCTGGTATCTACATACAATGGAATATTATTCAGCCACAAAAAGAATGAAGTTCTGATACATGCGACAACATGGATGACCCTCAAAGACATTAAGTGAAAAGAGTCAGACACAAAAGGTCACATATGGAATGATTCCTTTTATCTGAAATACCCAGAAGGTAGGTAAGTCCATGGAGATATCAAGCAGACCAGTGGTTGCCAGGGGCTGGGGCTGGTAGGAGAATGAGGGGTGACTGCTTAATGGGTATGGGGTTTCCTTTTGGGGTGATGAAAATGCCTTGGAACTAGACAGAGGTGATGGCTGCACAACATTGAGAATGCACTAAATGCCACTGACCTCTATACTTTAAAATGGTCAGTGGTTAATTTTATGCTATGTGAATTTTACCTCAGTTAAAAACAACAATAAACAAAGCTTCCAGGGCCCCACCGTGAGAGGCTCTGACTCAGTAGGTGTGGGCTGGGCCCAGGGATCTGCTTTTCCAAAGAACATCTGAGTGATTCTGACATGGGGGTCTCAGGCATGGCCTAAACGTAAGGGCTGATGTGTGTAAATGATGCCTTTACTTTAGATGAATCAGTAACACCTGCTGCTATTTCCTGAGTGCCCAGTATGGGCCAGGCAGGCACTGGGCTTGGTGCTTTCAAATACAGTGTCTCAGAGTCACACTGCAAGTTGGAAATGATCACTGTTTTGTTTTATAGTTGAGGAGACTGAGGCTCAGAGAGGTTAAGTAAGTTGCCCAGGGCACACAGCTGAGTAACAGCGGATTCATACCAATATCTGTCTGATTCCACAGACCATATTTTCCCCATCACCCTATACTACACAACCGTGTCTTTTAACAAGCCCTTCCAGGGAGCAGAAATGTCATTTTTGTGTTTATATGCTCTTTAGGTTAGAGACTTAGGGCATTTTACTAAAACTGTGGTCCTTGGTATCTCCTGGGAATTCATTAGCAATGCAGACTCTCAGTCCTCACCCCAGGTTTACTGAATCAGACTCTGCTCTCCCCAGATGACTTGTGTGACACTAAAGTGTGAGCCGCACAGGTTTCTCTAGAGCTGTGCTATCCAATATGGTAGCCACTAGCCTATTTAAATGGCTATTTAAATTAAAACTAATGGGGACGTCCCTGGCAGTCCAGTGGTTAAGACTTCGCCTTCCAATGCAGGGGTTGTGGGTTCGATCCCTGGTCGGGGAGCTAAGATCCCACATGCCTCGGGGCCAAAAACCAAAACATAAAACAGAGGCAATATATTGTAACAAATTCAATAAAGACTAAAAAATGGTCCACATAAAAACAATCTTAAAAAAAATAAAATTATTTAAAATGAAATAAACTTAAAAACTCAGTTCTTCAGTTGTACCAGCCACATCTAAAGTGCTCCACAGCCATATGTGACAAGTGGCTACCACTGGGCAGCACAAAATAGAACATTTCCATCAGTGCTGTGCTAGAGTGGGCTATCTTGAACTTGGAACCACTGACATTTGGGGCTAGATAATTCTTTGTTGCAGGGGTGGGTGTGGCGAGGCTTCCAGCACATGGTAGAGTAGTAGTTTGCAACCTGGGATGATTTCGTCCCTCAAGGGAATGGCAATGTCTGTAGACATTTTTTGGTTGTCATAGCTGGGAGGTTCTACTGGCGTCATATGGGTAGAGGCCAGGGATGCAGCTAAACATCTTACATCCTACAGTGCACAGGACAGCACAACAAAGAATCATCCAGTCCAAAGTGTCAGTGGTGCCGAGGTGAGAAGCGCCCAGCTAGAGTAATCAAAAATACATGGCCATTCTCAGAAAAACTGGAGGCAGGAGACTCACAACACCAAAGTGCCCACCCCCCTCCTTTGCCAAATTCAGAACCGGAGAAGAGTATCTATTTTTGCCAAGAATGCAGAGTAAGAAGTCCTGGTTTCCAGAATAATCGACGAACTCATTACTAAAATGAGGTCCCTGCACTTCAAATCCCAAGGGCTGGGAAATGAAGAGGTTAATTTTTGATGTTTGGAATGTGTGATAAATTCCACAAGAAACCACAATCTGCCTGTCGGTCAGGTGTGGACACATCATTCGTTCGTTCATATATCTTTTTACTTAAAAGTATTTATTGAGCACCTACCATATGTCAGGTACTCTTCCAGCATTCAAAGTAGAGCAGCCAATAAAACAAACCAGGTCCCTGCCCTTGTGGAGCTGGCATCCTAGTGGAGGAGATCAACAGGACCCAAGTAAACAAATACACCAGCAGTGAAATGGGTATCATCAGTGCTAAGAAGAGGAGGGGTGCAGAGGAGTGATGGGGGACGGGTATCTGAGGTCACCTATCTGAAGTGTCCTGGGGCAACTGAAAAGGTGTCATCTGGCAGAGAGCTGAATGAACTGAGATTGTACCAGGTAATTCGAGGAGGGACAAGAGTGCCAAAGCAGAGGGAACAGTGGCTGCTGACTCCTTTGGCGAAACAAGCTTTCTGGAGCTGGAAAAGGCTGGCATGTGAGGTTGGCAAGGCAGGAACGGGCCAGGTCACGGGGATAGGAACCCACTGGAGGGCTCTGAGCAGAGGAGAGATGGGGCTTGATCAGCTTTTCACACAGAGAACAAACTATAGGAGGATAAGAGTGGAAAAGGCCAGACCTGTGACGAGGCTGCTACAGTCTTCCAGGCAAGAGATGGTGATGGCTTATTATTAGTTAATTAATTAATGAAATCATTAATATTAATACTAGCTCTCTACTTGGCCAGTGTTATTAATACTCTATCTCAGATATATTACAGGTAGACTCAGCATCATGTTCAAGCTACTTCTATGGAGAAATGCATTCTGAGTTCCAAATGACCAACTTGAAACCTTTTCCATCCACCTGGGTTTTAAGTCGGGGACCGTGTGACCTGGGAGAAGACAGCAAGAAAGGGAGTTGGGGGGGTTAGGAGATTTTAGCAGCAGGAAAAAGGGTGTATGCCCCCAAATCCCCCTTTCTCTAGAACCATCAGAGGTGTCTGAGAGGGGCCTTCCAATTCTCCCAAGGCTTGTTGGGTAGCAGATGGGTGAGAACCAGCAATTCCGCTACAGGCAGAACAGAAGGGAAAGGACCAGATCTTCCGGAAGGACAGCACTGCAGCTGTGAGCGAAGGAGGGTGTGGAGTCTTTTCCAAAAGCAAGGGAGTCTCTACTTCTGGGGTTTCTGAGGTTCTAGGGCATCACAGGGTCAGGACAACAGTCACAGAATCGGCAGATTTAGGGCAGAAGAACCCAGCTGTGCCGGTTACTAACTGCACAGCGCTGAGAGTGCTGCCGTTGATCCCCGCGAGCCTCTGTAAAAGGAAACGACACCCCTGCCTCTCAGAGTGGTATTGAGGGGTCAAGTCAGATGGTGCCCGCGCCGAGAATGATGACCACTTCCGGTCCACGTGCCGAGGTCTGGGCACGCCCATCTTCTGGAGCAGGTGCAGAACCCACCATCCTCCACGGCATGAGGTTCTGTGCTATACACATGCCCAGGTAGTTCAGCTTTACACATAAAAAGGTGCTTCCCTTTCATTAATTCCTTTATTCACACACACATTCACTGGGTCTTAGCGCCGGGCATGGAAGACATAGAGCGTAAGATGCAGCCTTTACACCCCAAGAACATGGGCAGCGGGGGCGGTTGGAGACAGGAGAACAGGTTTCTCTGATTCTCCTTTTCCCTCAGGGCCTGGTGACCACTGTCCTGGTAGTTTTCATGCCTTTAGACTAGAGCCACCAGCCTGCTGGGGCCTTGTCTACCAGCAGCCTGCAGTGCCCTCTCTCTTCTCCAGACTGGCAGGACGTCCTGGTCGTTTCTGCTGGAGCAGAAAAGGATGGTGAGGAAAAGGCAGGGCTGGCTAGGCAGAGAGAAACCGGGAGAAGCGCCGGCCTTCAGCAAGGCCTCCCTTCCAGCCCCGCTTCCTGTCCCCAGTGGACACGGCTCCAGATGGGTCAGGGGCCTCTCTGACCCCCAGCTCACCTAGGGCGCAGCACCTCTCTGGCGTTTCCCAAGAAACGTCTTCAAGAGAAGGCCCCAGCTCTGAGTCATCGGCAGCAGAGATGAGACCTTGCAAAAATAACTCCAAGTATGAGGCTCCTCCTGTATTCACATTATTCACGATACAAAGAACAAAAAAGCAGGGCAGGAAGCAGAGGAGGAAAAGTGTCGTTCCCATCAGTTTTCTTCACATGACAAGCAGCCAGGGACTCACTTGCTGAGCCCCACTGCGCTCTCTCTCCGCGGAGCGAATTACATAAGCCGGCAAGAGGGGCTTCTTGGCAGCCTTCTGACTCTGCCACCCACCCGTCTTCATCTCTCAACTCCAAATCCGAGGCTGGCTGCCTCGGATAGTTCTCATGTCAACATGATGGAGCAACTAGGTTTGCTCCCATAGGGCACTCAGGAAAGGCCTTGGGGAGGTGAAAGTTGAGCTGAAGCCCAGATGACCAACAAGTGACAATCTGCGTGGAGGACACTGGACATTCAGCAGGGACAGTTGAAGCAATGGCCCCAAGGCAGGGATCGGTGTGCACACGGCAGGCACAGTGGGTGGGGCAGAGCAGAGGAGTGGTGGTGGGGGGGCAGGGGGTTCCCGACATGTAGGGTAGTGGTTCTCAGCCTGCAGTGATTTCGTCCTCCAGAGGATATCTGACAATGTCCGGAGACATAGCTGGTTGTCACAGCTGGGGACGTGCTATTGGCATCCGGTGGGTAGAGGCCAGGGATGCCGCTAAACATTTTTGAATGCACAGGTCAGTCCCCCTCAACAGAGAATTATCGGGCTCAAAGGTCAATAGTGCTGAGGCCGAGAAGCCCTGGTATAGGGTCTCTCAAGTCACCGTAAGGAGTCCATGTGCACACAGCTGCACACACAGGACTAACCGGTGCCTGTGGCTGCCGGACTGTGGTCCTTACACATGCGCGTCCATCACGTGCACGTCCAGGGTATGTGTGTTGAGATGAAAGAGAGGATGCTAGGACCAGCTCTCAGAACACAGGAGCCAGGGCGGAGGCAAAGAGCTGGGATAAGGTTCCTCCAACCTAATTGGGAGCTAAGAGGGAGGTCCTGGAACAAGGACAGAGGAGGTCGAATACAGGGAGGCATGGAGGCTATGGGCAAGCAGACGGAGGCCACGGGGAGCTGTTTTCAAGCAGATGATGTCCCTTGAGAGTCAAGACAGGGCCCTGGGTGAGGGGAGAGGGGCCACCCTGTCCTAGTGAAGGGGCTAAGAGCTGGAGAATGCAACGGGTCTGATGAGTGCAGAGGGCACAGGCTGAGCCAGTGTGTAGACAGCCCAGGACTCAAGAACAAAATCACCAGAAGAAACAGCCAAGGGCTGAAGAGAAGGGACTCAGGTGGGCAGGACATGGGTGGAGGGTCCCCAAACCCAACCACTCGATACCTGGAAGAGGCAAATGAGGAACCCAGAGGGGCCTGGACAATTAGGGGCATTTGGGTATGATCTTGAATTTGGTTACAACTACAGAATGGGTTGTTCTCTGCTCCGTTGGGGGCAGGGGCACCTGGAGGTCAGGCCACCGGGCTGGTGGTCCAACACAGAGAGCACTTTAGGGTGCAAGTGATTTCATTTCTCCCCAAAGTCAAGTAAGCCCACCGGGGAGAGGCCGAGATGACCAATGCCTGTGACACGCAGTTAACCCCAGGCGCGCCTCTCCTCCTCACCCTATTGATAATCTGGATGATTCATTCGGAGAGGCTGGTCCCGCCTCAGCGGAAAGAGAATCTAGATGAGGTTCTCATCACTTAGAAATGAGAAGAATTTCTCAGTGGAGAAGCAGGCTGGAACCCTTCCATAGTCGCTATGTAAAGAAGCCTTTCTAATTTGGGGGAGGGTGAGCAGGACAGGCTGCCTCAGAGGGACTTGTTCCGACAGAATTGCTGGTGGCATCCCTGGGTCCGTGTCTATGCCCACAAGCAGGCAGACGCCCTCATTACCACTCTCACTCAGCGCTGACTCCCTTCCTCTATAGTTTTAAAATAACATTTATTCTTCTCCACCTAGAAAGCATGCTCACTGTAAAAGTTTTAAACATACACAAGAGAAAAAGAAAAGCCACTCATAATCCCATCGTTTTGTGAGAATATTTCCTTTTTTTTTTGCTAAACTTTTAAAATACGATGGTTGAGATCATATTGTATATGTAGTTTTCTATTCCGTTTCTAATGTAGGCATATGGCCATGTTATTAAACTATTAGCTTTAATCATTGAACTAATCCACTGAAAATATGGTATAGTCTCTAATGTTATGAGAGGCAGAGCCCAGATCCTCTGAGGACTTATTTCACCTAATGCAGGTATTTTAAGGGACCCCTGAGCATTGAATACAGGAGTTGTCCCCATATTCTGAGCACTTACTACATGTGTCAGGTACTCGGCCTCCTACCGTGTCAGGTGGCAGTGGAGATTAGATGTGGGGATGGCTTAATACTATACTGTCACATGCAACATGCATTCCCTTTCTCCAGACTTGGGACCTGTGCACTTCACTTGGTTGAGGGTCATACCCCATCCCACTCTTCTCACAGAAAAACTACGGACTCGTCACTCAGTTAAGGGGCAGCTGTAGGTCCCGTCTTGGCACAGGGAATGGAGAAGAACCTGGGTTAGGTCCTGAGACGCAAAGAAAAATAGGCAATGGAAAAGCTCTGGAATGGTCATCAGGTGTAGGTATCGGTAGTGGTTGGTCAACCACAGCCTGCAGGCCAGCCAACCACCTGTTTATGTAAATAAAGCTTTACTGAAACACAGCCACACCTATTCATGTCCATAGTGTCTATGGCTGCTTTTGGCCACAATAAGCAGAGTTGAGCAGTTGTGACAGAGACCACATGGCCCGCAAGCCTAAAATATTTACTACTTGGCTCTTTAAGACAAAGTTTGCTGACCCCTGTGTTTGGAGGCCAGCCGTCCTCCAAAATCTGTGTTCCCCCTCATTTAGCTGAGAGCTGTCACTGAGAGGCAGCTGCCTAGCCCAGAGCTACACCTCCCAGCTCCTCCCATGGCAAAGTGGGACCCGTGACTAGAGCTCACCAGTGAAATGTGGGCTAAGAGGTCTCTGTCATTTTGGGGCCAAGATTGTTAAGAAGTGGGTGAGCCTTCACCACCTTGTTTTTTCCCTTCCACCTGAACACAGGGTACTCCTAGGCCCTGTAGCAGTGTTTCTCAACCTTCTTTCATCACTGTTGCCCTTGTAAGGAGCATTTTCAGATACTTTTTTCCTAGGTGCTTTCTTCCACCTAGGAAATTTTAATACACTGTATATCTGTTTATGTACCAAATGTATATCTGTGATTTATGTATTAAAATGAGACTTTTTTTGGCCCCAAGAACTAATTTTGCCCCCCTAAGCGTGATACTGCCCCAGTTGAGAATGTATCCTCTAAGGTAGAGCACAGTCACAAGATGGAAGGTGCCTGGGTCCCTGAATTACTTTGTGGAAGAACGCCAGTCATGCCAGGACAGCTGCATTTGACTGTCAGAGCTGCAAGAAATAACTTCAACCACGGTAAGCCCCTGAGGACTGGGAGATGATTATGGCAGCTACCATTGCCTTAACAGTGTTAGAACAAGATCTAAATTTGACAGTTAAAAAAAAAGTATGAATTGGATAGACATGTTTATAATACAAGGAACTTCTAAATCGTAAAAGAGGTAAATTTAGGATTAAAAACACCTACTTTAGATGGTGGACAACAAAGTAACTGCATTCGCTTATATTCTTTCCATCTGGACACATCATCACCAAGATGAGTGAAATAATTTTTTTAGAGATATAATTTCAAACAACAAAGGGAACAGGTAAGGGCTACTGGAAAAGAGGTTGGGACAACTTTGTGGAAAAGAGACAGGGTATGAAAGATTAGAAACTGATGAGGCAGCCACAGGGAGCCTGACCCTGGAGTAGGCACAGATATTATGAGAGTCCATCAGCCTGGCAGAATGGCCAAGAGGCTCATGACTCAGAGCTGCCAAGGCAGCGGAGGGCAGGAATCAAATGTGAGGCTGAAAAGGTGGAGGGGCGGGGGAGGCGGGGATTATATAAAATCTGAAGTCAGAAGAGTTGAGCCATTGGTCCTCATGGGGCAGCCAGGTATCTACTCTCCCAAGCATTAAAAACAAAAAGGAATTTCCTTATCTGAAGAAACTGAATGGACCCAAAGAAAAGATGAGATCCAGGAAGCAGCAGAACTAACCTAGTATAACAGTACAGGAAAATCCCAAATGTCAATTGTGTAGCAGGCCTAGACAGCAACCAGGTCAAATTTGAGGAGGATAGAGAACTCTGGGGGGAAGGGAGAACATATAAAATACCCAATTGGCTAGAGAGTTTGGGAGGAAAAAAAATGAGGATATGATAATAGCAATTGGTAGGGGGAAAAAAGGAAGGCAATGACATACTCCTGGAAAAATATAAAGCCACATATATAAAGGAAATACATATTATGGACTCCAAAGAGGACAACAGATCAGGCATCAGGGTCACAGACTTAAACGCCTTCAGGGTCAGGTAAATAAGTAAATGAACACAGCAGGCGAGGAGTTTGAGCACATGCATACACTGTATGAGTAGTAGGGACTGCAGCAAACTGGAGTAGGAAAGCCCATTCTAAAGGGGGCAGCCTCCGGCAGAGTGTTGCCATATGGAACATCAGACCAGATCTTACAGCCTTTAAAACAATGTCCCAAACTCTGAATCTGTTAGGAAAACTCTCCCTATTTTAAAATGTTGGCTGAAACTTTTTTTTAAAATCACTAGGCAAACCAAACAAGTATGTCCGAGGGTAGACTGTCAATTCACAACTTGTTTCTACATTCACAGTCACATAAGCCCTAGCTGCTGATTTTTCAGTCTTTAGAGTCAACCTACAGACACAGCACAGGTTTTACTGGCAGTTACAAAGTAAAAATGTTAAGTGTTATCACCCTCAACAATGTAAAAGTAAAAATAGAGATGACAGAAATTGGAAAGTTGGAAGGCAGCTGGGGTAAGGGCACTAATACCTTCATCTTACTGATCAAGGGAGTCGAGATACTGTTGTTAACAAGCAAGAAATATGATAGTAAAAATATTACTTATAAAGCTAACCAAGTAGAGCAACTATAAATAACGATACAACTATACTGTGAGGATGTGGGGAGGGGAGGTAGGAGGGTGGTATAAGTGAGCTACATCGTCATCTATCATAACAGGAAGTAAGCAGATAATTTCTAAAATAGGAGTAAAACAAAAGCACATTATTGTTAAATATGGAGGTAAATGTCAGAAAAAAATAATTGAAAGGGTTAAGAGAGGTTGTCTCAAGGGAGAGTGACAAGTTAGGGAGGGAAGAGGCCAAGAGACTGTTATTTTTATCATAGATTCTTCTGAATGTGTGCTCCCCGTCAAAAAAAAAAAACAAAACCCCAAACCCCTTTTGTAAGAAAATGGAACAGATCGATTCATGGGCTGATAACTGGGCTAGATAACTAAGCCTGCAAGGTTGACTCTCGGTAATACTATAGATGGCACTCAAAAAGGTTTAAATGGAAATAATTTAATGAATGGACCAGTTACAGAGGTGTAGGAAGGGTTAAGGGAACCAACAAGATATGGTGCGGCACCCAGAGGCTGAAACCAGCAAGAAGCCTTGATCACCCCTAAGTTAGAAGGGAAAGGGGAGGGAACAACTGTTCCTGGAGCCCAGTGATTCTCCAGCACTGGGAGAGGGGCTGCAGATGGAAAAGAAGCCCTTGCCAGAAATCAGGGGGATTAATACTCCAACCTCTCTCTCCTCCTGTTCTTGTATCTCCTGCTGGTGTCTCCTACTGGCCAAACCCAGTGGAACCAGAAGGTAAAATAAAGGAGCCCAGCTGATGTAATCCATAGGGGCCAGCCTCCCCAGACACAGCATGGCAGAAATAGATCTGGTGGGGGCGGGGGGCAGATGGAGAATAAACAGCACACATTCTCACACTCTCCATTACCTATCTGAGAGTTAAAAAATGGATTAGATAAACCACACATTTGTCCCAGAGTGGTAATTTCAACCTTGTCTAGTTCAGCAGCAGAACTAAGGGAATGCCAGGAAGAGGTGATAAAAAAATGTATAATTTCCCCCAATTTTAATTAGCAAATAGAGATGGATGACTTCCATATGTAGGCCCTTTAGTCACTGAGGAGAACCAAGATATATGAAACAAGAATCCCATCCATGCGACAAAAGTAAAGTGAGCCAGACACACACAGAAAGGTAACCATACAATGTGGTAGGATGGGCACACAATGAAAATAGCCACACTTGCCTCCAGGGCCCAAACCAGGAGGCAACACACCTTCCCAGGCTTTCCTTGAAGGGTGAGTGGAATTAGACGGGAGATGGCAGCGTGCAAGACATGTTTGGGGGCAGTGAGTAGGTCTGCTGGTCACAGGACGAGTGAGACACAGGCTGGTCAGCAGGCTGGGGCAGCACAGTGGAGGGATCCAAAATGCCAAGCTCAGGAGCTGGAACTTTACCTTTAGAACAGGATGCTGCCTCAAATTTCAGATCAGGTGACATGCCTGAAGCAGTAAGGGAATTACATGGGTGGGAAATGAACCAATGTCAAAGAGAGGGAAGGTGGGGATACACACAAGGAAGGGACTTGCTCCTAGTAGGTGTTAATATCTGTGGAAGGATGAGAGGCCGGTAGGGATGGAAGGAGGGTGGATGTATATAGGTAAGCACCTAGCTTGTCTTTTAAGACTTGACTACATAGTCATCTCCTCTGTAAAATTTTTCTTGACCAAACCCTGCCTTTTCTTGGTGGTGGGAATATTAAGCCCCAACTATGCTAGCGTGAAACACTGCACTGAACTCTCATATGTCCTGCTATTACTGTATGAATCACTTGAATGCAAGGATGGTGACCTACTCATCTTTACATCCCCAGGCCCTAGCTCAGGGCCTGACCCATAATAAGTTCTCAAAAACAAGTGATCCACTGGATGGGACAGATGGTTGGATGGATGGATGGATGGATGGATGGATGGATGGATGGATGGATGGATGGATCGATGGGTGGATGGATGGATGGATGGATGGATGGATGGATGGATGGATGGACGGACGGGTGGGGGATGGATGGGGTGACAGGGGCCTACAGTTGGATGGCAACAGTACAAATGAATGAAAGAACAGAATCAATAGGCTCTGGCACCTGGATGCTTCCCAGAGTGTACAGTCCTGATGCCTGTCTCTTTTGGAAAGTGGGAGATTATAACATAATTGCTTTATCACTCTGCAAATATTCCCCAGCTTGTGAGGGCATGTTTGTTATTAACAGATCATGCAACAAATTAGACACAGGAAACAAACCATGACGATAGAAAGGCGGGTGAGGCCCGGGGCAAGAACCAGCGACCAAAGCGCCCTCTCACATACTATTTAGGAGGATGGGGTCAGACATGTTGGCCTGCTTTACTTGAAAGGTCTGGTCACCCATTCTTTAAAGTCCCTCTCAAGAGGATGACAAGGAGCAAGCATCCCTTTCCACAGGGTTGTTTCCCCATCACATACCAACATCCCATCCATTATCACGAGCTTGTTTTTAAATTAATGGCCTTGGCAAAACCCACAGAAACCAAAACAGTGCTCTTGCATTGGTTTCAGAATAACACCAGCTGTTGGAATTAAACAGCCAGGCTGGTAGCCTAATGATGAATAAGAACAACTTCCTTGAAAAAAGTACCATCAGTAGGCAAGGGATTTTGGGGTCCCTGGAAAATAAAACTCACCACTTTCAATCAGATGGGACAGCTGCCCTAAATACCATAATCCTATTGACCAGTTATATAAGTACAACATCTCTTACATCAGTGGACCAAAAATTGATTTTGAGATTCTAGCTAGACTCTTTTAGACATTTAAGAATTGCTTGATACCACAAAATGACTGCAAGTAAGGGAAGGGGGTGAAATGTGATAAGGACTTGGTACCACCAAGACAGAGATGAGTGGTGGCTAATTATCTACCTTTCCCTCATCCAGGTAGGAACAGAGAATATGTTTGCTGTTTCCTAGTCCCAGAGTGAGGATGCCCAATGGCTCCCTGCATCTGCACCACCCTATGCACATCCCAAAGTGATTTCACCAACAAATCTTCCAAGAATGCAGAGGACTAGCTGGGGCAGGTTCCTTTATTCCTATTTTACAGATGGGAAAATTAAAGCACATATATCTGTGTAAGCAACTTGCTCCAGGGTCTCAGAGAGGAGTCACTGGCCCAGCCTGGTCTGGAACACTGGTCTCCTGATGACTTGAATGCAAAGAGAGTGACTTACTCATTTTTGGATCCCCTAATCCTAGCAGAGAGCCTGGTCTTGGTCCATAATATGTGTTTAATAAATGTTTACTGAATAGAAGACTCCCAGTGCCAAACTATTACATTAACTTCTCTCTGGACTTGATTTCTTTATCTGTAAAATGGGAATAATAATATTCTTCTCATACATTTAATGTGAGGATCAAATGTATTCATACAAGTAAAGCTTTTATAACACTGTCTGGCACGTGGTTGGTACTCTTTAATATTAGCTATTACTATTATTGTTGATATTGTAACTGCTATGAAGAAAAGAAAATAAAGCAATATGAGAGAGAATAGCATGATGGGGTGGGGGTGTGCTACCTTAACTAGGGTTGTGGGGAAGGGCTTTCTGAGAATGCCACATTGGAGCAAGACCTAAATGAAGACAAGGAGTCAACTGTACCAGATCTGGGGGAGGGCAGGTCAGGCGGAGGGCATGGCAGGGGCAAAGGCTTGGAGATGGGAGTGAACTTGGTGTGTCTGAGGAGCAGAAGTAGCAGTTTTGTAATGACCACAATCCAGCTTGTTACGGTTTTTACATCCCAATTCCTATCCCTAATTTTTAGGAGTCAATGTAGAATTATACATCTGAATAGCCATCCCATAGTAGACAGCGTCTTAAAGGCCTATCCCTAATTTTTAGGAGTCAATGTAGAATTATACATCTGAATAGCCATCCCATAGTAGACAGCGTCTTAAAGGCCTATCCCTAATTTTTAGGAGTCAATGTAGAATTATACATCTGAATAGCCATCCCATAGTAGACAGCGTCTTAAAGGCCTATCCCTAATTTTTAGGAGTCAATGTAGAATTATACATCTGAATAGCCACCCCATAGTAGACAGACAGCATCTTAAAGGCCACTCTGAAGGTTTGGTCAAAGTATCTCAAATAGGTCTGAAGAACTCACTTTGCTGGAAAGTTTAAGAAAATCCCTTCAGCACCGTTCACACATTTCTGAAACAGATCTTATTTCTAGCCCATGGACTAATGGCTGGGGAAAATGAGGCTCCAAGTCCCCTCAATCCTGGAAGTCCCCAGCTTACGCTCTGAATGCAATTTACCAGCATCCGCCCCCCTCGGCCTCCTCCCCAAGCACGTCTCACCATGGGTACATCTGGAGAATGCAGAGGAAGGAGGCAAGTTGGTAAGGTAAGCACTGGGGAGAAACACAAATTGGAAGTAAAGCCATCGAAGCAACATTGTCCTGTGTCATTTGAGGCTGTTCTATGCTTTTATCACAGAAAGCCTGAGTTGAACCAAATTAATGTGGGCCCTTTAAAGCCCTGGTCCCACTTGTCTTGTCCTGACTTCCTCTTAGGCTCAATCAGAACAGATTTGGACAGGAAGAGCCCCTCCTCTTTTTTTTTTTTTTTTTTTTTTTATAAATTTATTTATTTATTTTTGGCTGCATTGGGTCTTTGTTGCTGGGCGCGGGTTTTTCTCTAGTTGCGGTGAGCGGGGGCTACTCTTCGTTGTGGTGCTTGGGCCTCTCATTGCAGTGGTTTCTCTTGTTGTGGTGCATGGGCTCCAGGCACGCGGGAAGAGCCCCTCCTCTTAATCACTGTTCCCAGTGAGCAACACCTCTGTCCTGAGGCCAGCTGTTAGTGGCAGGAGGGGCTTACTGAGATTAGCAGCCATGTTTGTCCACATCACGTCCACACCCCTCATGACATTCACCCTCTGCCTCTGGATCACCCCAATGTGAGGTGGGTCCTGGAACACTCCTGCCAGCCACATCCCAGGTCAATAACGTTGGGTCTCAGGCGGGGCTGCCTCTTCCCCAGGACCAACCTCCCACGCCCACTGCGGCTCAGCAGCTCCCGGAGAACTGTCCATGGTGACCTTGCCCTCCTTCTGCAGGACCTGAGGACCACGCTGGAACTCAGTCATATTCACATGTGCAGCCAGCCCATCCCTCAGGTGTGGTCAAATGAAGAAATAAAGGACACCCCAGAAGCCCAAGGTTCAGGTAATTCTGGAAGCACACCACAGAGGCAAAAGGCTGATAAACTTTACTGTTTAAAACTTGTCAGTTGGATGGACTTCCCTGGTGGTGCAGTGGTTAAGAATCTGCCTGCCAATGCAAGGGACACAGGTTCGAGCCCTGGTCTAGGAAGATCCCACATGCCACAGAGCAACAAGCCCGCAACTACTGAAGCCCATGTGCCTAGAGCCTGTGCTCCACAACAAGAGAAGCCACAACAATGAGAAGCCCGCACACCCGCTCGCCGCAACTAGAGAAAAGCCCGCACGCAGCAATGAAGACCCAGTGCATCCAAAAATAAATAAAAATTTTAAAAAATTTAATAATAAAACTTGTCAGTTGGATGTGTAAACAAACAAAAAAGGCAAATGAAATGAAATGTCAACAAAATTTAAAAAACAATTTGTCATATGCATATTAATATCCTTAATATACAAAGAGAGCTTAAAATCAAGAAAATGATAAACACACAAAGAAAAAAATGGGTTACAAGCAGTCCATGAAAGAAGAAATACAAATGGCATAAATATATGAAAAATCCTCAACCTCGGGAGAAATCAATAAAATCAACCTATTAAACTGGAAAAGATTTTTATATCATAGTGCAGTGTTGGTAAAAATGTGGAGGAAGCAAGCATGCTCATACACCGATGGTAAGTTGACTAATGTCTATCCAAACTTTGATGTGCAGGCATTTTGAGCCAGGGATCTATCCCACAGAATGTTCACATTATATACCCAAACATACATGCTCAAAGACACCCAGTATCAACAAGAGTGTGGAGAAACAAGCACATTCATCCATGGCTAGTGGGAATGCAAATTAGTGTCATATTTATGAAGAGAAATTTAGCAATATGCACCAGTAACACCTTAAAGTTTTACATATCCTTTGACCCAGAAATTCTACTTACAGAAATTCACCCTTAGGAGATCATAATACACCTAAAGATTTAGCTACAAAGATGCTCATACGCTGTTTTTAATGGACAGGTAGAGGGGGGCGGGCAAAACATAAATTTGTAAAATGCCAAGACTGGGTAAATAGCAGATATAGAAATAGAGTGGAATTCTAGGAAGTGATTCCAAATTATGCCACGGTCTTCTGGTTAAAAAAACGGTAGATTGAAAACATGTGTTGATCTCCTTTTCCTTCTAAGGCTCCACTAAAATGATAGTAAAGGAATTTTTTAAATTATATAAACTTACAACATTGAAAAGAACAGAAAAGAGGCAATTAGCAACCCATTACAGGACGACAGCAAATGGACAAGAGGCATAACTGAGATATAGCAAGACAAATGCTCAGAGAAAGATGTGGACAAGAAGGGTGTGATCTGCTCTGTAAACTCCAGAGGGTGAGAGAAGCAAGGATGCCAGGCTGTGGGGAAGGGTGGGGAGTGAGGCTGAAAATGGGGACTAACTGGAAGTAAGAAAACAGAAGACTGACACTTAAACACACACTCTCTCATTCACTCCCTCTCTCCCACGCACATGAACCTTGCAGGTAGGAGACTGCAGGTCCCCCCCTCAGATTAACTGAATGACCAACGGGCCACCCCGACTAGTAACCAGTTCCCCGAGGGTCACTCAGAAAAGCTCCCCAGCTGCTAACCACTAAGCCAGAAGGGGCAAAGGCACAGATGCAGAATGAAGGGCCACTGGGTGCTGTAGGTCCCTGAGCAGAGGAGAGGAAGGGATTCAGAGCCCAGCGTAGGGTCTGACCTCCAGGCCACTCTGAGTCCCAGGTAAAGTCAGACTAGCAGCGCTGCCAGAGGCATGTGCTCTCCCAACCCACACATCCGCCTGGACAGTCCCTTCTGCCCTCAGCCTCCCCCCTTCCCTTGAGCTCTGCCAGGGAGTTGGGAATGGAGAATTTGTTTCCAAAGAAGTCAAATGTGCGTCACTAGCCATCCTTTTCCTGAAAAAGTCAAGAGATGGTCTAAACCAGGTGTGACATCTTTGAAAGAAGAGGCCCAGTGAGGTACAGGGTGAGGTGTAGTGTAGGGGCTGAGCCCAAGGAAGCTTTGCTCACTCTGAATTTTCCTGGGATTTCTACACAGAGAGAACAACAGCTCAGAAAACAGGCGATCTGTGACTGGATTCTCTCAGACGGTCAAGGTGAAGCTCACAGCAGAGCCCCCTTACCTCTTTGGGCCGCAGGTGATACTGAAAAGGGAGCGAGACCTCATGGGGTGGGGGGGGGGGGCAGGAGCATCCCTCCTCAGCCTGGTAGGCAGGTGACAGTCCCAACTCCCCACTGGGTGGGACAGTCCCGCCTAAAGGCAAGGAGACAGCTCTCGCTCCTTTTCTAGGCCTCCCTCTCCATCACTGTGAACTTGACCTCTGTAAATGTGCTCAAAGGGCTCTCACTTTACTTAGGGCCTGAGGAAGCCCTTTCCACTGGTTTTTAAAGACAGTCAATATTTACTTGCCTGTCACAGTGTCTACTTTCTAAGAATTCCAGAAGGCTGTGTTCTGGCCTTTAAGATCTAGGTCATTCTGGAAAAATACTTCCAGTTGGGTAAGAAGAGGATCTTCCATGGAGCCCCTGGCTCAGTGATGCCACGGAGCACTTGGCACACCTTTGTGCCAACCTGAGAGCAAAGGACAGGAAACTGGTCTGCGTTTATGGATCTGGACCTCTGTCGTGTTTCCAACAAAGATATACACATAGAAAGAGAGCATCCCTGATGTCCCAGGGACTGCTGGAAGGCAAATGAACCAATCCTTGCCCCCAAGGAGATCCTAGTAAGAGATGGGTTTGGAGGTTCACATAAAAGTCAGGTGTGCAAGTGGCAAAATGAACCGAGCTCTCACAGCCCAGCACAGAAGCGTGCACTCATCGCTTAGGGGCTTGTTCCTTAATAGTAATCAATCGTTCGTTGGCTGGTGCTAACTCAGATGGGTCCTGACTCAAATCATCAGCAAAGGAAAATGTGTCAATTTTCACAAGCTTATTTCACATCTTGCTTTTATCACCCTTGGGGTCCATATAAACTGCGGAGCGAGGTTCAGGCAATATTTTGGGGTGCTCAGGACTGCAGTCAAGGTTTAAGGTCTTACTTACATGAGCAAGTTATCATCCTCCTCCTGAGAAGTGAATGGGGCACCCGAGGGGATGTTTTCCGAAGGTCCTGTAACGTGGTTCTGTCAGGCACCCAACTCCTTCCCTGCTGCCGCTCACTGGGCCTGACACAAACCTGCAACAGCCACGTCAGAGCCAGCAGCCGCCCTCCACCCTGTGGAGCTAGATAAAGGTTCTTCTCGCCCGAGAACGGACCTGGGTCCCTGGGCAAGGATGCAGGGTTCCCACCACTGTTAAGTAAAAGTACATCACCATTCCAACTGGCACAAGGGATGGAAAAAAATCACAAGATCCAAAGGGGGCCCTGCTACTGACTTTAGCCTCCATGGGAGGAAAATATAGGAGCCTCCAAGGGCCACATGGGCCCCTCCAGTGCTTACTTAACGTGAGGAGGAAATTGCCCCACAGACACCCACCAACGGATGCAGAGACACAGAGGCCAAGGGCAGTGACGAATCCCAACGGCCACATCCGACCACCTCCTGGCCATAAGGAAATGGAAAATTTCAAGGATACAGCAAAGATATTTTTTCTTTGGGGTTGGTAGTCCTAGATGGGCTTTCAGCTGGGACCACTAAAAAGACAAAACAAAACAACTATACAGACACATGTAGCTCAAAGAGATGTGTGTGTGTGTGTGTGTGTGTGCGTGAGCTCAAAGGGGTGCACACACACACACATACATATGAACGTGTGTGTGATACACAAGCCAAGAAGCCCCGAAGGCATAAATGTGGAAATCTAAAAATAAAACGAAGAAACCTTCGGGAAAGCAAGTGGAACCCAACGATTTGAAGGTGCTTGAGTCATGGGGGGTTACAGCAAGCCTCAGACAGAGAGCCCAGGAGACCTGCCGGCAGCAACCACTAACACACTCATTCCTTCCAGGACAGTGATCTCAGCAACTTCCACCATTACTACCCCCTTTCAACTTTTAAAGCAACTCAAGTCCCAACTCTAATGTTCTCAACAGTTATATTATCTAACGATATTATACAGGCCCATCTCATGCATCAAATCTCATTTCAAAAAAGAATTGCTTGGATGGACCAAGTCATGGTGATGTCTTGACCTGGTTAGAAGAAACGTCTCTTTGGGAATGCATCCTGTGCAGCAAATCCTCTATCTAGGCCCAAGCATTTAGAGCGGTCACTCTCTGTGCTAAAAATCGCTGGCTCTGCGCTGGCAGCAGGACAGATCTGAGACAGGCCGGTGAAGAAGGTCATGGCTCTGATAATGGCCTCAACTCCCTCACAGGAAAAGAGATTAAACCCTGAGACCCCACCCAGATAAGGGCCACCACGCACCACAGGCCCAGCGGCACGGGAACCAAAAAGGTAAAATGGGAGGGCAGGAGTGCTCCCTATGATATCTCAAAGCTGTGAGTGATCGATCCGGCCGTGGTAGCTGCACGGCATCAAGACGCCCCATATATGCCTGAGTGACACATCGTGGGGGACAGGAATGGGCACTGGGGTTCCAGCCTGATAGAAGTCAGCGCGATGCTTCCACCTCTGGAGTCCTAACATCCATAATGATGTGAATCTGACTTATTAGTGTCGGGACTGACCTTGCTGGATTGTTACTAGGCTACATGGCTCACAGGCCACGGAAATGACTACAACTGCTGTGCAGTCTGCATAGCCAAGCCAAGCATTTATGGGATCAGTTGGGAGGATTAAAAGCAGAGAGGACAGGATTGGGCAGGGTGGGGAGGGGGGGCACCAGGATTCAGAACTCTTGGCTCACTTGGAAGTGGGAGCCCAGAGCCCAGAAGCCCTGCTCCCAAGTGCTGGGGCCAGCACCAAGTAGATACTCCTTGATTCTACCAGGAGCTCGAGGTAGGGCAGCCCCCTGCTCACAAGTCACGGGCATGGGGAACAACAATAATAACAGCCAACAACTCAATAGCATTTACAGTATACCAGGCACTCCTAGGTGCTTTACAGGTACTGACTCAATTCTCACCACGGCTCTACTGTGTACATATTATTTTGTCCATTTTACAGATGAGAAAACTGAGGCACTAAGAGTTTAAGCAAGCAGATTTGAACCCAGGAAATGTGGCTCCAGAGCCTGTGCTCACCAGGGATAGCCAGGGTCTGTGCTTCCACACAGTTCTGGATTAAACAGTCAACATGAGTGTGCATGGGGGATGACATTTATCGAATGCCAGCGAGCGTGAGCGCAATCTTGAGGCATTTTCACGTGCTTGAACTCTGGGATTCTCTCTCCTCCACTCTCCTCCCCAACTTCCCTGCAAGCCTGGTTACCACCTGATCCAACTCCCACTCAACCATCACTTCCTCAAGGAAACTCTGGCTCCCTCTCCACTAGGTTATTCGTTGACAAGACTCCCTCTACTAAATCTTTTATCGCTGGTCCATGGCTCCACATTATTTGGTTGTCTGTTTACTTAACAAAGGCTTCTCTCCCTGGCTAGACTCTAAGCCAACACTGTCCAGTAGAACTTTCTGCAATAGTGGAAGTATTTAATATTTGTGCTGTCCAATGTGGTAGCCATAGCCATGTGTGGCTGTTGAGCACTTGAAATCTGGTTGAGGGGTGAGATCCCTGCTTCCTGGACCAGCATCATCATCATCACCTGGCAGCTAAGAAGAAGTGCAGACACTTTGCTGCACAGCAGAAACTAACACAACATTGTAAGGCAACTATACTCCAATAAAACTTAATTAAAAAATTTTTCCACTCCGCCCCGAAAAAAGAAGTACAGTCTCAGGCCCCACCCCAGACCTCCTGAATCAGAATCTGCCCTTTAACAAGATCCCCAGGTGATTCATGTGCACGTGAAAGTCTGAGAGGCCCTGCTCTAGAGTACTAGAGGGAGAGTGAGGAGTTGCATTTAAACCAGCCGGCTTCCATTTTTTTGATCAAAGGCATCTGACTCACTGTTATGGGTGAGTGGCAGGCCGCTCAACGATAACCAAATGACCAAAAGCAGCAAGAGCCACAGATCAGAGAGCTGGCCTCTACTGAGCACCATGGGGAAAGGAGCGTCACCGTATGGCACCGATACAGGAAAGAGGGAAGAAACTGGGGGGTGGGGGGCAGGGGAACCAGTCCTCTGACAAGACTGGGATTCTGTGAGGCAATGAGAAAAACTGATCTGGGCCACAGGGATGTGACTAGAGGGTGCAGCCATGCACACACGTGTGCACACATGCACATGCACAGAGGTGTGGAATTCAAAATGGTGCTGAAGGGGTATCAGTCTTTGAGCTACTACCAGAAGCTCAGTGTCCTAAGTTAAATGCATCTATTCATTAAAATGGAATTTACAAAGAAATTAGCAAGCTCTACCATTAACCTCTCAAAAGCAGCTGTCTTGCTTCTGAGAATCATGGGCTGGAAACTGGAGCAAAGGTAGATCCACAATGGTGCTACCTTGCCTCTTCCCTCCCTATGCTCCATTCCCACCGAGCAGGACTTCAGACGGCTTCCCCTGAATCCAGCCTGCAGTGTTGCACACAGACTTTGGTAGTGATCAGCCACGTTGCTGGAATGGGACCTACAAGATGCCCTTCCACACCATAACACGCTTGTACTGAACACCATTCACGCGTAGGAAACTCCTAGGAGCATCTGTTTTTTTTGTGGTGATGATTCAACATATATTTGTTTTTATTTTTATTTGTTCACAGCTGGTCTATGCCCAACGGCTGGCTGGATAACCCTCCAGCCGTTCCTAACCCCTCTTGCCCACCTCCACTACCAAGGCTGGAAAAGCTTACTAATCCCTTCGCAGCCTCCCTTGCAGCTTGGGGCGACCACATCTTACTCCCAGAACTGACAAGACAAGAAGCCAAAACACTAAGGAGGGCAAAGCAGAGAAACTGAAAAAACTCCTGTCCTTGACGTCATTGTTGAACTGCCAGATCAACACCAGCCAACCACTGTGTTCACCCCAACTTCTTGTTTTATGAGAGGATGTGTTACTCAGACCACGATTCATTTGCTTTTCGGTTACTCACAGCCAAAAGCATGCCTGTGGTCTTTTCCTATCCCCAACTCCTCTCCCCCCCATATGCTTCACCTCTTTGCCCACTTATTATTTCCATCTAGTTTTTGCACCAGCCTCCAGACTGCTCCATTTTCCCTTATTCTTTTCCTATTCACATCCTCCACTCCCAGCCCATAATATAACAGGCTCAGATGCCCAACCCCCATTTTTGAAAGGTCAAGTCTGAATGTCCAGTCGTTGGTCCTCATGCAGCAACCTCTTCTGATCTCTGGCAACTTTAGCCTAGCTACAGATTTTACCCAAAGCTGAAAGAACAATGAGCAAATTCCATTATTATGTTTCTTTACTTCTTGGATTACTGTTACGAGCTAATAAAAGTACGTAAGGATATTTCTCAAGTGCATTTATATTGAACAAATCTTGAATTTCATAGCAGGTACGCAGACTCAGCCAGCTCATCCAGGCTGACACACCGACTAAGACAGAAGGCCTTGAATAAGGAACATCTGACAGCAGATGTGTAAACAGAAACACAATTTATGAACTAGCCCAGTGCTCTTCCTAACACAGACTGATGTAATCTGGACGCTACTTGGCTGGGCCCTGCAGCCTCCCTCCAGCACTTATTTGGATATATGATTAGGAAAAATATATTTTAATTTTGATTAAGCTTAAGATTTCCATCTTTCAGTTTACCACTTAATACACGTTCAAACCGACATGTTTTCTGCAACCATGGACATGCCTCAGCCTCCTTCAGGTGGCGAAGTGCTGAAAGGCAGGAACCGGGTCCAAATGGCACTGTGTCCTTCCACGCTGCACCCACCCGGGGCCAGGTCTGATCCCATCCCCCAAAACAACAGCAACCAAGTCAAAATTAGAAATTATATGGCAGTTGCCAGTCACAACCGAACAGCCATTTCTTACCTGTACATGCTACAGAAATGAGTCACATTTTCAGGGCTCCCTCATCTCAAGAATGATTCACAATTTTTTGTGACTCAGACACACCACCCCATTCCTGCTCTAGTTCATAAGGAGTGTGGAGTGAAAGCTTCAAGGTATGGACAAGTACCCCAAGAGTAACCTGGGTGGGGGGCAGGCAGGCAGACCAGAGAGGGATGGGGGTTCACCAGTACCATCACACAAGGTTGAGCATATTCTCCACCTGCAATGCTTGATTTGCCCAAACAGGAATCTTGCTGCCACGTTCAGATCTATTCATCAGCACGCAGACTGATCTATTTGTTCTTTTACAGCTGGTATTTTCCCCCTTCCTTAGCTTTGTTTCTTCTTCACATACCACACAAAAAGCTTCAGAAGGGTCACCTTTCCCCAACCATGAATATGAGCAAGAAAGAAAACTCTCTTATCAGATCACATTAAATTAACATTCTGAAGATTCTTCTGAAATGATCAATTTCTTTCTGGAACTTTCTCTGACGAGTACATCACTCTGTCATAACATAGCCAGCTGACTGGTGTTTAAAGCAGAATCTTTATGCACTGAGCACTTGACTATGGGTGCTGGGAAATTGCTCAGAACCGATCACCCCAAGGCCCCTGCGGGTTCTAAGGTGCTGAAGGCCCATGGGCGGTGACTGGCTCCCAAGCAGTGCCCCGCTTGTGTGCAGGAGTGAGCCCAGCCCAGTGGCTTCCCATCACATCCTTCCAGATTTGGCTACGGGACTTTCATGACCCCAAATCACTTACCAGCAGAGCAGGGGCTGGAAAGAACAAGAGGCTTTATAGATAGAAAGCTCTGGGTATGAACCCAGCTTTGTGTGACCCCAGGCATCTTACTTAACTTCTCCAAGCCTCATTTTCTCATCTGTAAGTTAACACCTGCCCTGCAGGGCTGTTTTAAGAAACACAAAGAGTGCTGGAAGTTTCTGGCCCAGCGGGGATGCTCAACACTTGTCGATTACCAATAATCCTCGTCCTCATCACTATAGTGAGGATACTCCAGAAACACACTCACTCACCTATGTGATGCAGAATCACTTAAGTACAGGTACTGCCTGGTCCGTGTGTGTAGCCGGTCAGGGTTTTCATTCTCTGGCACGTCCGTGGGTCTGCCTTAGATTCTAAGGCCCCAGGGATGGGAGCGGAGTGAGGGCAGGGCAAGGTCTGGATAACATAGCAGAAGAAGGCACGTTCCCTTTGGAGATGAGGTGCCTGTTACTTTTCTGGGAGATGTGGTTTACGATCACAATTCAGTGGGTTAGCCAGCTATCTGAACGATGCAGAGGCCCCAGATCTAACCCTGACTCAGCTGCTTCTTCCAAAGCCATGGAGCCCACACCCCTTCCACAGCCAGCTGTTTGATGAAGAAAATGATCACCAGTCACAAAGAGCAAGTTACCACAACCTACTGGCACTACCAGAAGCAAATTAAAAATCTGTTCCTCAATCCGTCTTGGACGTAATGGGGATAGGAGTTTCAACTCTATTTGTAGGAAGGATGGCATTGAAGTGTTCAATATCAATTCATATGCCAACACCCCTCTTTCCTGCAACCCCAGGCTTTCATAATTATTAGTGGAGCCATCTGCTCAGCCAAATGAAATGTGCAATCTCCTGTACATATAATTAGGGAAGTCATTTTAATTAATTAAACAAATTAATTAACTGCAAGGAGAGTGCAACCATATCCTAGGAACTGCATCCAACTCATTTATTCTGCATGCGTCTAGTGGGCTCCTACTGAGGGCAGAGCCCCACACTCAACGCTCTGAGAAGATGAAGATGTTCCTGGCATCTTCACCATCAGTAGAAATGGAACCCAATATGTAGTCGCCGATGACCACCCATTCTGCTTAGGGTGACCAATCCATCCTGGTTTTACCGGGATTGTCTTGGAGTCAAAGTTCAGGTCGGGAGAACCCCGCTGATCCCAAACAAACCAGGTCATCCTGGCTTCTACTTGACCTGAGTCCAAGTTCATCACTAGACACTTCACTTACCACTGGAAAGGCGATGGCTAATATTGGGCATCCTGCAACATGGCCCCCTGCCATAGCAGACACTGCTAATCGATTAACGAGCTCCTACTTGTTCCCAGACTGAGCCAGCTCCAAAGCCATCTCCTTTGCTCCGTGCAGCCACTATTAATCACCCTGAATAGGAGGGTCAGAAAATTAATTTTCCATCTGTGCCCTAGCATCATAGAAGCTCTAGGCTAGCAAAGACTTTTGAAGTCTAGTAATCACTCATCCAGAGCTTAAATCCCCTCTAGAGTATCCTCCACAAGTAACCAGCCAGCCTCTCCTTATATACTTCTAATGATGTGGAACTCACTATTTCTTAAAGCAACTCTTCCTATCTTCAATAGTTTTGGCTGTCAAACTCCTTCTTTAAATTACTAAAGTGTCTCTCTTATCAGTCTCTTTTTGGGGACCACATTATGGTGCTTCAAATAAGGAAACACAGTTACTAAATTCCTCCCAAGTCTTCCCTTTTCCAGGCCCAATTTCTTTATACGTAACACACATGACTTGGTTTAAAGTTGGAGTGCTGTCCCAGTCTTACAACAACCCATCTAAGTGCCTCTTGGGGTGCGGTACCCAGGGATGCCCCCCATGCCAGTTACCTTGCTCCTGGCAGATTCTCTACTCTGCTACAGCATCTGGCAGCTCCACCAGGCACTGGCTCATACCAACACCCTGACGCCGTTTCTGAACATGCTACTGTTGAGCCACAGCTCCATCCATCTGCCACAGGACTTCCCGGGAGCTTAGCAGTCCCGCGATAGGAGAAACCCCATGAGATGGTAAGAAAATATCGTATAAATTACTGACTGCCAATTTCCCTGTTACAAACAACTTGCTCTAAAGGTTTGCTTAAAAGTAGTTGTTCAGAATCTTGACAGCATGTAGCCACAGAAACCATATTTTAAATGATGGTTAGACTCCCAGGCCAGCCCACAAAAGCCTTCTGAACTCATAATGTACCTGCAGCATAAAACTAACAGTGCTATTTTAACTACACGCAGCCACCATTTACATTATGGTTTCCACGGTAACACACTCTGCGCTCCATTTCAGAGAACCAGACACAAAGTAAACCTGGTGCTGCATTTACTCTAGGTTGTCCCTGTGGGTGGCGGGGTGGATGGGGGTGTTGACCTCAGGGGAGAAATCACCCTAGTCACTGGCCCCCCGAGCTCCGTTCAGACCCACAGGTCCTTTAAAGTGTGTGGTCCTAAAGGTCCAACGGCCTACACACATGAAGGCCTGTCAGGACCAGGTGAGCTGTGAGGCTGCTGCCCGGAGGCCATCGGGAAGGAGGCCAGTGATCATGGTTATGGGGTTTGGTTGTGTTTGTGGTGCTGGTGCTTTTCAACCATCTCCTGCAGACAGAAGAACGGGGATGGTTCTCAAAATCAGAAATTTAAAACTAGCAAAGTCACTAATTACCGTGTCCCTCTCTAAGTCCTTAAGAGGGATAGTTACAAGTTGGTGTTTATGGCGATTGGAGGGGAGGGAGAAGAAGATGCATTGACACCGAATGGACAGCAGTGGGGATGCCGAGCAGAGCTTCTGAGTCTCAGTTCTTCCTTGTGGAAGTTCCATACCCTTCCTTCTTTCCGCCTTGACCAACCAGGCCACCCTCCCTCCCCGCCCCCCGGTGACCCCGAGAGCTGCTTCTCTTCTGAGGAGACTATGGAACAATCAGGAAGGTCGTGGCCATGTCTCCGGGGCATCCGCCTGAAACAGGAGCAGCTGCACCCACCTGGAGGAGGGCAGGTGTTTGCATGGACAGAGCTGGGCCTGGACCTGGAGACCCCGCCACCCACTAGTGCCCTGGACTTGTTAACTACAGAGGCCAACCTCCTCCAGCCTCAGCTTCCTCATCTCTACACTGAGCACAATGCCCTCCTCGCAGGACTGTCGCGACTAATAAATGAAAGGCAATAATAACAACAACTGAACTATTTGGTAATAGGTCTTACCAGTACCGCTCTATATGCACTTGGATGAACTCATTTAAACTGTACCAGAACCCTATTATTTCACAAAGGAGGAAACCGAGCCCAGACAGTGTGGGTTATTTGCCCCAAATTGGGCAGCTAATAAGCAGCAGGACCAGCATAATAGATAAAAAGCTGCTTTGAAACTCTGTCACGTTACCTAAACGGTGGTCATTCTTATCGTTAATGACCGGCATAGGGCCCTGCCTGAATGCTCAAGTCTGGATTTTCTACCACAGGGGACCTGAGTGCGTCCTGCCCTGAGCTCCCAAGGCTCAGCTGGTGTCTCCTCCAGCCCCAACTATGGACCTCACCCTGGCAGCCTCTCAGTAGTGCACGCTGTTCGCTAAACATCATAGCCCCCGTGCTGGTTCAAAGGCCTCCCCCCTCACCTGACCACCTTGTTTAAAACCGCGAAATGCACCTTACCCCCCTCACTCCCTCTCACCTTCCTTATCTCATTTTTTCCCATAGCACTTATCACCTACTAACCTACTACATATCATATTTATTTATTGCTGGTCTCCCCAACGAGACCATAGGTTCCAGGAGGGCAAGGAATTTGATCTCTTTTGTTCCATGCTTTTCCCCCAACACTCAGAACAGTGCTAGACACGTGGGCAGGCACTCGGTAAGCATCTGCTGAATGAATGACAAATTCATCTTTATTGACATAGCAAAAATGTCCATAACATCTTGTTAAGCAAAAGAGAGCAGGCCCCTAAATTTTATATAAAACGATCCCACTTCCGTAAATATATCATGTGTGTGTCTGAGCACACGTGTGAAGACACAGAAAAAAAATCTAGAAAGATACACATGAAAATGTTCATTGTGACTGTTTCTAAGGAGTAGGAGCAAAAACAGTTTTAACTTCCTTCCAAATGTTTTACAAAGACCATGCATTATTGCTATACGTTTCTAAACCTATTTATAGTTGAAAATGAACACACTTGTGCGTGCCCGTGGGCAGACACACAGCAGAAGCATGCAACTGGTTATTAGCGACTGAAGCAGGAGGTCAGGACTGGTGGCAGCACAGAGTACCCACCTCCCAGGTGGTGGGCCACACAGCATCCCTACTCATCCATCAGCAACGCCGAGAGAAATCACAGGATTAGGTCTATAGGGTCTGGCACTCAGCAGCACCGCCCTCAGGACTCCTCCCAGATCCAACCCCACTTTCCTGCCTCTCTGGAGCAGTGTCAGAATTGTTTAATCCTGTGATTATTTGTAAGTTACACCCGAAGGTTCCGGAACATGTAAAGCAAATCTAAGACATCAAGTGAGGTATTTTGCAACAAAAAAACTCACTTCGCAGTAAAAAAAAAAAAAAAAAAGCCTCATTCTCTCATGCCTGTGTTAGAGAGGAAGTCGGGAGGACTGAATTCCACCCAAGCCCCTGGGCCTGGCTCGGGCACGGCCTCCGACGTGTTCTGCATAGACGGGCTCACAGGGCACCCACCCACGGACTCACACGTCCTCCGTCACCCACAAATCACCGAGGCACTGACCACAACGACACGTGCAAAGTGAGGGCCAGCTGTGGGCCCGGCGCAAGGCCAGGTGCCGTGAGGTGGAAGGAAAGGCAACCTAAGATGAGCCCTTCAAGGAAGGGCTAACACACGAGAAAGACGGAAGAAAACCATCACCCTTAATGGAGCAGCACTTACTAGCCCAGTAGTAAGACTTCTGAGAACAAAGAGGTAAGTGCAGGAAAGGAGGCTTCGGGGAAGAGGGCAGGCTGCACCCAGGCCTCGCTGAGAGCCGGGCCCATGGTGCGCCCACAAGAGAGGGGCTGAGGGCCGAGGCCGGGCCGAGGCAGGTGGGCCTCAGTGCCCGCCACACGCCCTGCCGCCTCCCCTGCCCTACCTTCCAGGCAGAGCCTGCCGCTCTGAGCGCCGCATGTGTGCGGAGAGCCGCCCCCAGAGAGGGCACACACTCCCCGAGCCAGATGAATTTTACCTCGAAGTGACAGAAGCTTTCACAGCTCGGTTGATTTCAGGGGCCCAGTGGAGCCAGAGAGGAAGAGAAGGCAACACTTGCAACTGTGTCCTGAGCCAGGGACTCTGGTCAACCCACAATGATTCAGAAAACGGTCTGAAAGGCCTCTAAGAGCAGAGATGCAGGCGAGCCTCATGGCTTAGCTTGAAAGAGCTGGGGTAGAAATAGCAGAGGTGGAAAGACAGAAAGGAAGGAGGAAAAAGGCCAAATCAAGGACCTCAAAAAGGGAAAAGAAATCAAGAGAGCTGGCCAGGGCAGGGAACGGAGCAAGTGGCATCTAAAGAGACCATCTGTCCTGGTTTGCCAAGGACGGAGGGGTGGCCCAGGACTCAGGACTTCCGGGACGAACACCAGGACAGCCCCAGGCAAACCGGGACGAGTTGGTCAGCCCAGTGGTAGCATGTCACTCTGGGATGCTGAGGGGTTGCTGACCCCTTGGTGCTCTCCCTCCCTCCTTCGTGGACCTGTCACTGCCCACTGGCACCCCCAGGGCAATGGGAAGGATAAGGAGGTCAACATACGGACGTGACCATGTGCCTCTCCTTCTAGCTTGAGTCCTCTCATCTCAACCATGCAGATGTCTGAAAGGGTTCAGGCAGCAGAGAAAATTCTTTACTGTTGTTGTTAAAATAACACCTAGAATCACAGCCACTATCCTTTACTCAACCGTTTCTCAGGCATTGGGCTCACCAGCTGCCCAGCTGGGAGAGGACATGGCGCTCCGCCCTTAGGGAAGTGCCATATCTGTACATGGAAATCAGAAGCAGCAGAGGGGCTGTCACACCAGCTCCTGAACCCCTCCCTGTCCAGTCTCCATCCCCCTCTGCCCTCTCAGAGCTTCATTTCCCATCTGCCTCTCCCCAAGGCAGGTCCTGAGAGGGTAAAATCCACTCACTCAACAAGGACTTACTGAGCATTTACTGTGTGGCAGACACTGTTAGGGACCGTGGAGAACACAAAGAAGTTACGGTTCAGTGGTTGGGGGCGGGGTGGGGTGGCAGGGTGGGGCTGGTGTAGAGAAGGGGAGAATCATTCAATAGTCAACACTTAGTCACACTGCCCTTAACAGACGCCAAGAACTGTACTGGAGGAATAGAGACAAGTAACCAGACAACTGCAAAACCATTCTAAGTACAATGATGGTGATGTGGGGGCACCTATCCCAGTTACTGAACCAAATACCAACCCACCTCACTTTAGCCTGGAGGTAAGTGCTATGGAGAAGGAAGGGAGGGAGGGAGGGCGGGGAGAGGGGGAGGGAGGGAGGGAGGGGGAGGAAGAAGGAAAAGAAAGGAAGGAAGGGAGGGAGGGAGGGGGAGGGGGGAGGGAGGGGGAGGAAGAAGGAAAAGAAAGGAAAGAAAGAAAAGAAAGGAAGGAAGGGAGGGAGGGAGGGGGAGGGAAGGAGGGAGGGAAGGGGGGAGGAAGAAGGAAAAGAAAGGAAAGAAAGAAAAGAAAGGAAGGAAGGGAGGGAGGGAGGGTGAGGGAGGGGGGAGGGAGGGGGAGGGAGGGGGAGGGAGGGGGAGGAAGAAGGAAAAGAAAGGAAAGAAAGAAAAGAAAGGAAGGAAGGGAGGGAGGGAGGGGGGAGGGAAGGAGGGAGGGAAGGGGGGAGGAAGAAGGAAAAGAAAGGAAAGAAAGAAAAGGAAGGAAGGGGGGAGGGAGGAAGGGAAGGGGGGAGGAAGAACGGAAAGAAAGAAAAGAAAGGAAGGAAGGAAGGAAGGAAGGAGGGGAGAAAAGAAGGAAGGAAAAGAAAGGAAAAAAAGAAGAAAGGAAGGAAGGAAGAAAGGAAGAGAGGGTGGGAAGACCAAGCACTGACCTGAAAGAGTGAACCAAATGATTCAGGAGATAAAACCCATACATAATACACAATTAGTGTACCACAGGATACAGGGCAAAGTGCTACCCTGGAATACAGACTTTCAGCACAAAGAGACACAGAGCTGGAGAAAGTCCACAGCTTCCCAAAGGAAGTGCAAGTAAAACCTGAGATGAAAAACTGATGAGGGAGAGTTTGCCAGGCAGGGAGAAGACAATAGGCACTTGTGATTTCTCCCAAAAAATGAAAAAGCAAGTGTATAGTCATTACTCAAAATGTTTCAAAATGGCACATCTACTCACAGGTCTTTGGTTTAAGTACGTGGGGACCTTGCCAATGGTGACTTTCACAAATGTAAGTTACATTTAAGTGGAAAGGCAGGCATCAAATCTAATTTCAGCCGTCCGGGCTAAGGAGGCAGGAGATCGAAACATACTTAATTTTGTAATGCAGATCCATGTGCATGCTCCTACACACGCACACACCCCTCAGCCCCTCTCTATATGTCTATCCTCAAGTGATCCAAACTCCATCTTTCTGTTAGAAGAACTCCATAATTCAGGGAAAGGGAAACTGAATTATTAGGGACCATCTACAAATTAATAACTGGGAATCGACCACATTGTTGGTTTGCTGTAATGATATTCACACAGTATGAATAGAAAGGCCACGTGTGGTCTGATGGTACACTGGTCGGTCAATAAGAAGTTAACAACTATTGACTGACTGTCTATTTAATGAAGAGCCCTGAGTTGGTATTGGGTGCGGGGGGGCGAGGAGGAGCCCGTGCACGGGATCAGTAGGAAGAAGGCAGGATATGGTGAAAACAAATGGAAGACTCATAAGACACTGAGCCTGGTCCTAGCTCCACCACTGACAAGGCCCTGGGTGAGTTGATCCCATGGTGAACTTCACTTCCTCATCCACAAACATGTGCTACCTACGTACTTCTCATTTACTGAAGTGAGAAAACATAAGCCTGAGTGCTGGGAAAAGCAGAAGGCTATGTACAGTGCCTCTATAGTGTCGTGGGATTTGGAGGTGCCTCCCCAGCTTCCTTACCCTACTTTCCCAACAGTCCCCTGAGTCCCCCAGGCAGTCATTCATCCCATCCCCTCCACACGGTGCTGGTTCAGGAAAGCACAGGATCTAAGTCGAGCCAACCAGGGGCAACTAGACTCAATTACAAGCCTTTGGCTGACCCATCAAAGAAGATTTTTCTCCCACTGGATAAGAACAGGAGCCTGGGCTGACATCTTGGGGGCAGAAGGGGAGGTCATGCCTGAGAAAGGAACCATCAATGAAGGCGAGAAACTGTGTCTGAGGCACCTCATTCGAGCCTTTGATAAAGCCTCACCTGATGCCAGGATGGGTGCTCCATCACATAAGCCAATGCATTTTCTGTTTTTGCTTAAACCAGTTTGGATTGGCTTTCAGTTAATCTGTCACCTAACTGACATAAAATGAGAGAAAATATGGCTAATCAATGTTATAAACCTCTCTAGTCCCTCACCAAATCCATAAACTACCCAGGGATTCGCTTCCTACCTAGTGTCCTCTGTCCTCTTGAGGGGGTGAACACATTAAGGGGGTCACTCAAGGAACAAAAAGAAGAAAGGCAATCATAAGCAGTTAAGTCTTCAGTGATTACTGGGCCTGCCTTTGTTTGCTTCCTGTCCTCCGAGACCAGTGAGGGTCCTAGTGATGGAAGAGATAGAAGGGGGAAAAAAACCCTCCATGATAAGCTGAAGAATCAGTTTCCATCTCAGCTCTACTTTTGCAGGTTTCTTCCAGATGTTTACTTATTCTCTTTCATGGTAACCACTGAAGAGCCCAAAGGAACAATACGGGTATCCCATTGATTTATTTTATATCTTAAAAAATTACACAGGGCCTGCAGTACTGAGCTCATGTTCAGATTAAGTTTGCTGGAAATCTAATTTGGGATGAGTAATTTAATTTGGCTACTACAATTAAAAGTGGCGCAGTATTTGTGTTTTAGAGGAAAACCGTATTAGATTCATCTAATCTTATTAGGTGAATATCACATTTAGATCACATTATATCTGGAACAGACAAATACTGGATTGATTTCTTTCATAAATCACTCGGAAGACCAAAAGAGACTAACCTTCTCCCCGCTCCCCGCCCACCCACCTGACACAGGTCAGAGCAGGTGGTAAATGTAAAAGAGGCCTCGTGGAGAACCCCGCTGCAAAGTCCTGGAATTCATGCACCCAAAACACCACCTACAACAAACTCTTGCATTTTGCGGTGGAGTAAACTGAGGCATTGATGGACAAGAGACTTGCACAGGGTCGCAGTCAGTGAGTGGCAGAGCTGGGACTACAGCTCAGCTCCCTGACCCCTAGTTTGGGTCCCTGCCACTCTACTACGTGTGTTTTTAATAAGATCTAACACAAAAAACAGCCAGAGGTCCTCTGAGACTCCACTGCTACTCAGCTAAAACCACGGAGTCATCAGATACCATCTGACGTCTTCCTGCCTCTCCTAAGTATCCTGGGAAGATACAGAAGTAGGTCTCAGTATCTCCATGGGTGACTTAGACCAGCGCCCCAAAGCCCTCTTGTCAAGTCCATTTTCTTGATGACTACTTTCAACCCCCTGACTCCCAGATAACTAAAATTCACATTAAGAACATTCAAACCATATGATGGGTCAGAAAAAAAAGAATCTGCATTGCTTTTTTTAAATGGTATTAATCTCAGGAGTACTGCTAACTGGGCATATTCAGCGGGTGTGATATCACACATCAGGGTTCCAAGTATAGAGTTTAATCTAAAAAAATTAGGTTATGAAGCAAAATCGAGGCAAGAAGAAGTTAGATAAAAATATTTGTAACGTATGACAAGTTAACACATACTGCATAAAAATCTCTTATCAGTGACTGAAAAAAGATGGAACACTGCAAAATAAAAATGAAAAAGGATGCAAAGAGGCAATTCACGTACACACACACACAAAGATTACCAATGGCCTCATGAAAAAATGTTCAAACCTATTACTAAGCAAAGGCTTTCAAATTCAAACAATGCAATACTGTTCTCAAGAAATTGGCAAAAACCAAAACCCAACTATAATGCCCAGGACAGTCAAGGGTGCTCTGAAATAAGAATCCTCAAACACCACTGATAAGAGTGTAAATTAGTCCACATTTCTGAAGGCCCATCTGGTAAGATGTATCACCAGCCTTAACAGTAAGCAAGGATCTTCCCTGAGGAAACGATCAGAGGAACATTCAAAGATTTATGTACAAGGGCAGTTATAGCAGCACTATTCATAATAACAAAAATCTAGAAAAACCTAACTGTACTATAATAGAAAAATGGCAAAATGAATTATGATATTATCAATACAAGGAAAAATATGTAGACGTTAAAACTTATGTTTTGGGGCTTCCCTGGTGGCTCAGTGGTTGCGAGTCTGCCTGCCAATGCAGGGGACACGGGTTCGAGCCCTGGTCTGGGAGGATCCCACATGCCGCGGAGCAACTGGGCCCGTGAGCCACAATTGCTGAGCCTGCGCGTCTGGAGCCTGTGCTCCGCAACAAGAGAGGCCGCGATGGTGAGAGGCCCGCGCACCGCAATGAAGAGTGGCCCCCGCTTGCCGCAACTGGAGAAAGCCCTCGCACAGAAACGAAGACCCAACACAGCCATACATAAATAAATAAATAAATAAATAAATAAATAAAAATTAAAAAAAAAAACTTATGTTTTTGAAAAATTTAAAGACACAGGGAAACGCTCACAAAATGATGCTAAAATTCAACACCCTTAATAGGATAATTCCATTTTGTAAAGAAAATATATATCACATATTTTATATGCATTATAAATGCAATATATATTTATATATGTATAATATATACTTATATGCATTATAAATGCAAATTTATTGCACTATAAGTGCAATAAATGGCGGCATATTCAGCTAAATAGCCAACAAATATTCACACTCCTTTTCAGAGTGTAGGGTTTTCACTGGAAAGTGGCTGCCCAGCCAGGGACTTCACTTCCCAGCATCCCTTGTACCTCCGTGGCACCATGTGACTATTCCCACCAATGGAGTACAGGCAGAAGTGATGTGCAGCACCTCCAGGCTAAGGTGGTTAGAAAGTGATGTGCCTTCTCCGTGCTTTCTTCCTCCATCTGCCAACTAGATGCAGAGGACCCCAAAGCCCTAGGGAATGAAAGAGCCATAAGATGGAATGAGCCTGGGCCTCTGAATCACTCATCGGAGGGCTGACCACCAATCAGGAGCACCTATGTTGGACGAGTCAAAAATAAGCCTCTACTGTGTGAAGTTATAATTTGGAGTTTTAATTGTTTCTTCAGCAAGTGTTACTCTAACTAATACATACATACAGAAAAATTACTGAAAGGTAAACTACCAAATTTAATCTGATGCACTGTACGACAAAGTATAAGGTAAATTATTTTCAAAAGTGTGTTCTTTCCACCACAAACGTGTCTTATTTTATAACCAATAAAGATATTAAAAAATAGGGACTTCCCTGACGGTCCAGCAGTTAAGACTCCATGCTTCCACTGCAGGGGTCAAGGGTTCTATCCCTGGTCGGGGAACTAAGATCCTGCATGCCGTGAGGTGTGGCCCCCCAAAAAAAGAAATTAAAATAAAAAATCAAACTTTAGAGGGCAATGCTATGTAATGAAATCTCTCAATGAAGTACTGAATAAGGTTACAAAAATTAAAATGTAGAAAATTATAAAGACTCAAAGAAAAAAAATCTAGATGTATAACATTTAAAAATCTACTAAAACAATTCCAGACAAATGATTGTTCAAAAATGATCCAAAGTTAAATGAAAACAAACTAGGAAATACTGCAATTTATACAATATATGAACTATTAGTAACCTTTAATATGTAAAGAGCACTTATGAAACAAGTGAAGGATACATACAATAACTGGGGGAAAAGATATAAACACCTAGTCACAAAATAAAAAATACTAACATACACTTATAAAAAGACTTTCAAGCTCACTAATAATCAAATAAATGCAAATTAAGATCATCTTTATCCTTCTATCAGATTGGCAAACATTTAAAATATTGTGAATATAGCATTCAATGTGGCTGAAATTATGATGAAATGGAGGGAGTTCAAAATGGTATCATATTTTCAACAAATAGTTTGGCATGATAGGAAAAAAAAGCCTTTAAAAAAGACTTTGACCTTCTAAATATTTGTCAAAAGAAATAAACAAGTATGCAGAACTGCCTCAATGGGGATAAAAGATGAAACAACTTAGATACCCATCTGTGAGGTACCTGTTAGATAAATAAATCATGGCATGTGTGTGTATATTCACATATTAGAATTAATAGACAGACGTAATTTTAAATTATGATGAATACCTAAATGTACTAAAGTACAACAGTGCCCACAATATAAAAAAGCAGGATACAAAACAATACAGATAGTATAATTTCTTAATTGCTTAAAAGTGTATATGTATAAGAACTTCTGTTTTAAGTACATAAGGAAAAGTATAGAAGGATTTTTATCAAAATGTTGTTCTCTCCAAGGGGAGGGACTATGGGTGACTTTCATTTCCTTCTTTATACTTTTCTATATTTTATACGTTTTCAACTATGAAAATATATAAATTTTATTTTTATGTTTTATTATGAAAAATAATAATAAACATATACAAAAGTAGCAAGACTATATTTACCCATTGCCCAGCTCCTATTATCACACATGGCTGACTTTATTTCATCCATACCACTCTATGCCTCCTACCCCTGGATTGTTTTAATGTAAATCCTGGATATGTCATATATACATGAGACATAAGGACTTTTTATAGTTAACATACTCAAACTCTCCACTGTATTATTTTAGAGTAAATATCTGATATTTCATTTGCAAATAAATGCTTTAGCATGTATCTTTAAAGCATACCCATAATAACAAATCACACCTAAAAATTAGTAATTTCTTAATATCAAATATCCAGTCAGTGTCCCAATTTCCCCAATTATCTTATAAATGCCTTTTTACAGTTGGTTTATTTAAATCAGGATCCAGACAAGATTTACATTTGCACCTGGTTGGTATGTCTTTTGTCTCTTTTAAAGTTTATTATATAGTGCCCCGCCATCCTTTTCCAGGCCATTTTATTTATTGAGAAACATATGGGTCATAGGCCCAAGAACTTCCTGATTGCATCCCCATGGTGTCTTTTACCAGGCTTCTCTATTCCCTGTATTTCATTTCAACTGAGATTTAGTTTTAGTGTCTAATCAACTTCAGGTTCTATTACATTTTTTATAAGACTATTTCAAATCAACTGTATTATTTTTATAAGCAGACAAAACAATAAAGCTTAAAAAAATTTTTAAAGGAACTCAAAGAAACACCAGTCTTTCTAATTCATCCATTTTAGCAATTCATTAAAACGCAGTATCCAAAAGTTTTTTTGGAAGGCAGGCTAAACCAATGCTTTTTCACAGCAAGGATGCTCAGTGACTATTGATGGTCTGATTTATTTTCCAAACACGCTGCTTTTACAGTTTAAATCCATCTCCCCTTCTGCCTCAGTGCTGAAGTCCACCATCCTCTGAGCAACGGCACACCCTCCACTGGAAGCTTACATCATCCTATAATTGCAATTGTCTTCAATTTTCCTTTCTTTCTTTTTTTTTTCTTTCAATGTAAGCACATAATTGAAAATTTGGAAATGAGAGAAAATGAAAGAAGGAACCACTCTTAATTTCACCCCTCTAACAGAGTCATTGTTACCTATACACTCTGTACCATCTTTATTAGGGATAATATTTTGTACCAAACTGTAATCCGTGAATACTGGTTTTAATAACCCTTTCATTAACATTAAATACATTTAAAATATCTGTAGCTTATGTTAAGGGTATAAAAAATAGCAATAATAAATATAGTGTGTCCATAGCCCAGCTTGAGGAAGAGAACTTTACTAATCCCCTACACAGCCTCTATGGCTGCTCCCTCTTCCTCGCCTCGCCTCCCGTCACTATCCTGAATCTTTGTCTGTGCTCACTTGATCTTATAGGTATTGCCACATGCACGTGGATGTCTAAAAACTATATCATTGGTTTTGCATGCATCTGAACCTTATGTAATTGGAACCACACTGCAGCTATTCTACAACTTGCTTTTTTACTTAATGTTATACTCCTGAGAGCCTTCTGTGCTGTCATAGCTGCTATGGTTCATTCATTTTAACAGCACAGCTAATATAGCTACATTCCACAGTAAGACTATGCCACAGTGTGTACTGCAATTTCTGCACATAAAATTATACTGTAAATATCTTGTCACAATGCTATGTATCTTCAAAATAATTATTCATTATAGTAGAGTATTATGCTGAGAGAAGAACTATTTAATTTTATAGTTACCCAACTGTTGGACATTAATGGTGTGTGTGTGTGTGTGTGAGTTTGCTTTGCAAATAATGCATCAGGGAAGCATCATTGTCTAAACAGCATATTAAATATTTTGTATTATTTCCTTCATGGAGGGACGTGGGAAGATGGCCCACAGAAGTGGTATTACTGGATCAAATGTATGAATGAATAACATGATTCGTTAATACATTGTAAAACTGTTTCATAATATTGTAATGACATCAGAATTGGGGATTATCATTAAAAACGGGTTCTTTTGCTAATATGTTAAAATAGTACTTTACTGCTGTTTTAATCTACATATCTCTTATTACAAAATTGAACATTTGCCATACATTTGTTTAGTGTTATATTTAGTTATTCAAGTGCTCTACCAAGGTCTTAGTACCTTTCTTTTTAATTTGTTGAGCATTTCACATAACAAAGATTAATTCCATCATGTTACTGCAAATTTTTTCCCAGGCTATTGTTTCCCCACTGGTTTTTTACGTGAAGAAATCTTTGATTATCCTGTAACTTGATGGACTATTCTTTCCCTTTTTGAGTGTTCTTCTTTTGTTTCCAAGCAATATTCAACTCTACTGCTTTCCTATGCATCTACATTTTGCACTTAATTGTTTGATCTATCTGCAATTCATTTTGATGAAGTCAAATGATTTTTTCCAAATTGCTAGACATCAAAATTATTTATTGAATAATTTTCCTTTCCCCATTGATTTGCGATGCCTTCTTTATGATTTATTACATTATTTCTGCGAGAGTCTATTTCTGAACTGTCCTAGTTCACTTATCTACTTCCTCCTCTTCTGCCGGCCCCACAGTGTTTTAATTACAAAGGCTTCATAATGCATTTTAATATCTGGTAGGGCTACATATTTTAATATCCAATAGATCTAATTCCCTTCCCCCCAAAACCATTTTCATAATTCCCCTTGAGGTTCTCATCTACTTATTTTTCCAAACAGACTTAAAACCATCTGGTGAAATTTTTAAAAATCTTGATGGGACTTTGAGAGGAATGGCATTAGACTCATGAACTAATTCCAGAAGTATCCAAATCCTGAATTTTAATCTCACCATTTAGAAATAAGGTCTTTAGTTAATCTCTTTAACTCTTCTTGGTTTACAACTAAGCAATCTGTAGTTAATGATTATTTTATTCTTTTCTTTACAGTATTTATTCTCTAAAGTTACTATTTTTATAACTTTCTGCATTGGCTTTTTGCTTTGATCTCAGTCATATGTACGTTTATGAGGCTCCAATAAAGTATAATGCCAGCGGACTGTATGAACTCAATCTTCCTTATCAGGTTCAGGAATGGTCATTTTATATATTCCTTTTTAAGTGGTTTGTAGAAGTTAGGAGTTGAATTGATTGAATGCACTTTTGAAATTAATGAGATTATAACATATTTTCACTAAAACCATTTAAAATATTCACATTCATTATGTGAATCAAATGAAAGTATACGTATATGAAGCCATTCCTACATTCCAGGAATATAACCCACTTGGGTATGGTGGAACATTCACATACTCTAGTGTTGAAATCTACTCACTAGAATTTTATCTAATATTTTTACATTCCTAAGCAAAACTGGTATAGAGCCTCCCTTTGGGGACTTGCCAGATTTGTTATCAGGGTCATGTTTGCTTGAAAGTAGGATCTGGAAGTTTTCCATCTTTTTTCTAAATCCTGGAACACTTTACATAACACAGGAATCACTGGTTCTTTGAAAGGTTAAAAAAAATTTTCAAAGGCCTTTTTATATTTTAAAATATGCCACCTGGCACCTATGTCCATGTGGACATTACCGTGTTTGTATACATGACACTGTAAGATATTGATCTCTAATGGAACGGGGAGTAGTTTTATTGTAATTTACTGCCTTTTCTTCCCCAGCTGAAAAGGGAGTAAATGTCCAAGATGATGAAGACCTAGGAAATAACCCATTTTCCCAGGCTTTGGTTCCAAGAGCCTCCTTTTTAGAGGCCCATCAAGGAAGCTATACAAGGTGGTCAGAGAATATTGAATGCTAAACCATCCAAATTTCATTGAGGCTGACCAAGTTTGGCAACCACAACTTTACCACTGACGTATGGAACTAAGAAACCCAAGATCTGAAAAGACAAGGGGATCACCAGTCTACCCCAGGTCACCTCTAGTTCTGTGGTAAAGGTATTCCGAATTTCTAGTCCACAGAACCATCTGTTCCAGCTATAGAACACTGCATCTCTTCCACAGCAATAAAAGCTTGTAACTCTAAGGCTTTCTCTGCTTACTGCAAGGCTCCTGGACCAAAGACCCTGCAAGCACTTCCAGGGGACCATAAATAAAAGATTTAGCGTTGCTATGGGCTGAATGTTTGTCCTCACCCCCCCAAATTCATATGTTAAAGCCCTAGCCCCCAATCTGATGGTATTAGGAGGTGGGGCCTTTGGGAGTCAATTAGGTTAAAATGAGTCACAAGGGTGGAACCCCCATGATGGGATTAGTGTCCTTATAAGATGAGGAAGAGACACCAGAGCTTCCTCTCTCCACAAAGAAGAGGTCATGTGAGCACACAAGATGGTGGACACCTACAAGCCAAGAGAAGAGGTCTCAGAATAAAACTTACCTTGCCAGCACCTTGATCTTGGACTTCCTAGCCTCTAGAACCGTGAGAAATAAATTTCTATTATTTAAGCCACCCAGTCTATGGTATTTTGTTATGGCAGCCCAAGCTAAGACAAGAGGGTTGTGGTAATGTCTGCCCAAAAGAACGCTGAGCTGTAGCTATACAGACTGCGTAGCCTGTTGTAGAGTGAGATACACCTTAGGAGAAACAAGTGGTACGGAGTCTGAACCAATTACGATTGAGTGTCTACTAGAACATGCAAGGACGGTGCCGTATGAACATATGTGACAATATCAATAGCACTCAAACAGTGACACTGCCCAGGAGTGAGGCTGTGAACAGGGCAGTAACTGCAGATGTAAGTGTGCACAGAACAGTCTGCTCTTTCTTGACGAAGACACATTTCAGTTCATGTCCACATTCACAGAGGATCCATGAAACGTTAGAGATCGATGAAATGTTGGGATTGTCAATCAAGGTGATGAGTGTTAGGATAGTCTGACAGGAAGACAGGGACCTCAAAACCCTCTTTGGCACTAGGATTCCATGATTCCATTCAGGATTTCATATGTGCAAGCAGTCTTTTTCTCCCCTCAACAAGGGCAGAGATGTTGCTTTCACACCAGTCATGGCCTCACACAGACACTTAATCCCTGGCTGGAAGGCAAAACATCTTTGTGGCAAAGCCAAGCAGGAATGTGAAGTGAAGCAGAATGAGAAACATTTTGTTGCTGTTTTGGATGCCAGGGGTGGTTCGGTGTATGATTGGGGGGTTTTTTTGTTTTGCTTTAAATTTATTAATTAATTTATTTATGGCTGCATTGGGTCTTCGTTGCTGTGTGCGGGCTTTCTCTAGTTGTGGCGAGCAGGGGCTACTCTTTGTTGCAGTGCACGGGCTTCTCATTGTGGTTGTTTCTCTTGTTGCGGAGCATGGGCTCTAGGTGCACAGGCTTCAGTAGCTGTGGCACGTGGGCTCAGTATTTGTGGCTCGCAGGATCTAGAGTGCAGGTTCAGTAGTTGTGGCGCACGGGCTTAGCTGCTCTGCGGCAGATGGGATCTTCCCAGACCAGGGCTCAAACCCGTGTCCCCTGCATTGGCAGGCGGATTCTTAACCACTGCGCCACCAGGGAAGTCCCTGGTTTGGAGGTTTTTTTTAATGACTTCAAAGGGCATCTTAAGAAGTCATACTCTTTTGGCAGTTCCAAGATGCAACTGCTGCTACAAGTACTAACACTTACCAGCAACTGACTGATGGACACATTGCTTTTCTCAAAAGTACCCTTTCCCTTCTGGGGCTTTTCAGACCCAACTAAGTTTTCTCTGTGTGTGTGTGTGTGTGTGTGTGTGTGTGTGTGTGTGTGTGTGTGTGTGTGTGTGTGTGTGAGTGTGTGCCCATGCACATGCAGAGACGTAGCACACAACTGAAAGCCAAATGAAATTCAACAAATTTACCATTTTTAGGGTTAAATTGTGGAAAAAGAAAAAACTATTGACATGCCTTTTCATTTGAACTATTAAGTTACTGCAAAATTTTCTTCCTACCAGTGGAAAATTAAACTAACAATTCTAAGTTAATGACTTGAGGGTAAACAGTTCCTTCTTTTATAGAATGAATTGGGTTTACGAAGACTTGCGTTTAAGTGAATTTCTCCTGTCCCTTTAAATCAAGAAAAGGCATGACTTCAGCGAATTCCTAGGCTTCATGAGACGCTTCAAAAGAAATACGATTTTTCCCCCTACAGTTGCACATTAACTCCACATCTCCCCAACACCTGTTATGCATAGATGCAGGGAAGCCTCCACCCTTAATGTTGTTTTCACAGGTGATGTCAGAAAAATAAGAAGAGTGCAGTAAATTATTCCTAAAGCTGAACGTTTTCAATGTAAAGATTTTATTCCTTAGACTGTCTCCTTCCTACTATTTTAGGATCAAGATGGTCCTTTCTTTTATAAGAACTGTAGTGATAGATGTTAGGTTTTTAAAAACATCCTTCCTTGGCAAAATAAAAACTTGGTAGCCCTAAGCCAATCCCCCCAATTCTTTTTTTGGTAGTTTCTTGGTCCAGACAAACTACATTTGAGAACCACTTGTCTACAGCACCCTCTGAACCAAGAATTCAGGGTCAGTTGTCCAGTTATCACTAGTTCTCATCTACTTATCACAGTTGTGACCAGACAGCCTTGGGGGCAACAAACAACCTACAGAAAATTTAAGTCTAATTTTAGTCAATATTCAGGGGAGAGGGGATGAAAAATTTTATGGTTTATAAATTTGTGGTCTGTAAGTTCCTGGTCACTCTGGAACTTTATCCTCCGTCCACAGGCCCCTCGCTGCACCCTATCCACCCCTTATCCTCAAAGTTATCGCCTCCCAGTTTTGAAATCAGCTTCAGGGTGCTGCGCCCACCTCTGCTCTTCCCACCACTAATCTGGGAACCCCAAATCAAGACACTTCACCCTCCTGGGATTTTGAGAAGTCAGCCTTATGGCACCCAAGGCTTTTGAGAACGATTCACACAGCGTTTTGTCAGCTAAAATCCCACTGAAATAAATGCCCAAGGCTAGCTTCTCACTACTGCAGCATCTCACCCAATCCAGGTGATTCTAAAATCCATCCACCCAGAAAAGCCCCACTAAGTGGCTGGCTTGGGAAACCAAAGCTAAGGAGGGTCACTTGCCCCTCCAGAGCCTCCAAACGGAGAACAATGGCAAGAAAATCAGCTAGGATAAGTCATGACAGGCTTTCAACTATTTACAAGACTTTTTCAACCAAGAATACATTAATATGTTACCGTAAGGTTAAAATTCCCTATTTTCCAGGGATTATAACTACTTTTAATTTAAAACTGTGTGCTACTTAAATTTTTCTTTATTTAGGTTTTCCCCAAAATGAATTTTTTTAAAAAAAACCATTCCAGTAAAAAAAAAAATCCATAAACACTAAATATTTTAATATCTTTATTTACCTTGTCTCTAGCTGAGCTAACCAGTGACATATATTTGTTGTGAAGAGTTAATTTCCTAGAATAAACATGCACATAAACATACAAATGTGATAATATTTAGAGTTATATGAAGCTAATAAAGGTAAACATTTATTGGGCCAGCCACTGGGCCACTGGGCACTTTACTTGGATTACCCCAGTTAGTCCTTACAACAGACCTATAAAGTAGGTATTATTCTTATTCCCATTTTATAGATGAGGTTATAAATGAGGAACTTCATTACTGTAATTTAATCTTCAATAACCCAGAATTTGAGTTCAGTGTTTACTCTGGCTATAGAAAGGTTGAATAAGCATATTAGAAATAAAACAGCATTGTAGAAGGCATAGTTAACCTCCTAGAAGGTCCTACATCTTAAGACATACTGAAAAGCAGATGCTAATTGCAAGCCTTCCAACAGGAACTGTTTGGGAAGGTTCTGTCTGAAACTATGCTATGTTAAAGCACTTTAAAATTCAGACTTTCACTAGTTAAGAGTGAGTTTTCTCTCACTGTTACCCCAACAATTAGTCCAAATTCGTAAGGTCTCTATAGATGATACAGTACAGTGGATGTCCACTGTCACTCTCCCCATGTCCATTTCCCTCCTCCCTCAACAGTACCCAGAGCTCTGCTTCCCCCACCCTGGTGCTTTGAGGAAAGCTACACTCCCCAGTGTAGGGATAGGCCAATCAGGAAAATCTCCCATCCCTGCCAATCAACAGAAGGTGTTCACCTGGCCAATGTGATGGGCTAAGGAATGAGCACATGACTCAGTTCAAGCCAATGAAATGCAGGGTTGGTTTGCTGGGGAGGGGCTTCTGGGAAAGACACTTTCTCAGTCTTTTGAAGAGTTACGGCAAGGGATGCTTCTTTCTTTCTGGCCAGAGGGATGTGCAACAATAAGCCCAGGAACTTCTGTGGCCATTCTGCCTCCAGGAGAGAGGCCAGCCTGAGGATGGACTGATACCATGGAAGAGCGGCACAGAGATGGGAAGAAACTGGACTCCTGATGACAAGCTGAGCTGTTATCTCACATGCACCCTGTAGTCTGTCCCATCCCTGCTTTTTGCTAGTACAAGCCACTTAATTAATTCCCTGTGCTGTGGGAGCCCCTTTGAGTTCAGTTTTATGATATTCACAACCCCCAAGTAATCCAAACTGATAAATTGGAAATAAGCACTCATCCAGAGCTTTTTCCTAGCACTTGCTCAGATTTTGCTTGGTCCTGTTTCAAGTGGTTTTGTGTTGTTTTTCTTGAGGAAATATAATGGGCTTTCAAGAAACACTTTCATGAATTAATGAGTGGCCTTGGGCAAGTCACTTGATCTCCTTGGGTCTTTTCAACTATAAGAAGGATGAAGTTTGATTAGAGGGTTTCTGGTGCTCCTTCCAGCCCTCACAGCCAATGGTTCTATGTAGCTGACCCAATACTGCAAAGTTTCACACTCAAACAAACGAAAAACCCTCTTTTGGTCCTAAAGTAGAAACATCCCTTTTAATATATTCCAAGCGAGCTGCATCTCTTGGTCGGTCAGATATTTTCCATTTGTGCCCTGATACCCATCCCCGATCTGTCTCCACTCAGCTTGCACCCCTAGAGGTTCTGATCTCTGCACAGCTTCAATATGCTCCCTGCCTCCTGGCTTCTGGCTGAGTATGCCTAATGGGAGGCACCATCAGGAGACGGGAGAACTGACAGGGAATTCAATGAGGATATCCATTTTCTTGGCTCTTTCCCGGCCATGTTGCTGTAGGTTGACTGCCTCCTACCAGAGATAGCCTTTCTGTACAGCTTCCCTTTCCAGTTCTGATAACCAATCTCTCCCTCTTCTTTTCAGGCCCAGGTATGGAACAGCTCCCTGACATTGCTAACCCTGGGATGCTTCAACATCCCATGCTGGTTTCTCTTAACCCTGCTGATGCCACTATAAGCAGTTCCTTCAGTAGAGACTCTTGGACTACTCCATTTGAGTGAACCATCTGTTTCCTACTGGAACCCCAAGACACAGTGGCTTAAAAATTAAATCAAAATCAGGCACAATAAAAAAGAAACAGAAGCAATCAACTATGAGTCTCACAGAAGAAACAGGAAAAGTGTGGAACTTGCCAAGAAAAAAAACCTGTGCGCACCGAAAGAATCAAATTAGACACCACCACCCTGCTTCCCCACCATCACTAAGAATTTGTGGGAAATAGTCATCTCTTGCTAGACCAGGGTTTAAAACTGAAGAAAAAAAAAAAATTCTGTTTATACACAAACCTATTGACCATCCAGACAGCTTCTGTGTGAGATCCGGCAGAGGAATCATAGCTATGTGCCCATTTTCTAGAGGGACAAACTGAGCCTGGAAAGAGAACACAGGGCTAGAGCTGACAAAAACACTAGAAATGCCCCAGGGCCAGTTCAAAGGCTCCTTGGTCCAGGAATCTGCCTCTGACAGGCTCTGTGGAGTTTCTCAGAGTGGCCTTCTGTACCAATTCTCCAGAGATGTTTAATTCCCACTTCTAGAAGCTACCATCCATGAACATCTTTTGGATCCTTCACTATCTGCAACAACTCTGCAAAGTCAAGAGACAGGATGCCCTCAGCCCCATGCCAAGTGATGGTGAATTCCAATACGTGAAACCACAAGCGCTGACCGTTTCCCGGACACCTATGGGTGTCCAGGCCCAGAGCAGCCGACCTCCCCTCTGTGGGGCATTTTCCACACCATATGGATCAAAGAAACGATTTTATGACCCCTTCATCATAAAGCATTCAAACACCCAGAATGTCAGAGAAGCTACCTGTTTCACGATTAAGAGGCTTAATCTCTCAGGGTCGTCCTGCTTCCGTGTCTTCCTCTTTCAGCATCCTCCAGAGCCGGGGCCTGTAGGGGTGACCCAGAAAGCACATTCAGGATATCTGGCTTCAACATGGGGACAGATCATATCATATCAGGGAGGGACTAGAGAGGCAGCCAAGGATGGAGCCCTGAAGAACCCAGCAGTGGATGGACCTGCCCGGGAGGAGGGCCCTGAAAGGTCCCTGAGGGTGGAGAGGACTTAGGAGAGAAAGACACTCAATTCCAGTCTTCTAGTCACTCAGGCCCCAAACCAGGCGTCATTGTGACTCCCCTGTTTCCTTCACACCCCACGTCCAATCCATCAGCAAATGATGCCAGCTTTATCTGCAAAATGTATCCACCTCCACTGCTACCACTTTGGTCCAAGCAGCTTCTCTCATTAGAATACTGCAATAACCTCCTAGCTGGTCCCCCTACTTCCATCCTTGCCTGTCTATAATCCACGTATCATGCAGGTTGAACTGTGTTATGGGTCAAATTGTGTCTCCCCGCAATTCCTATGTTGAAGTCCTAACCCCAGGACCTCAGAATATGACCTTATTTGGAAATAGGGTTGAAGCTGATGTAATGAACTGTTAAGATGAGCTCACACATCATACACTGAGTAGGGTGGGTCCCTAATCCAATATGACTGGTGTCCTTATAAAAAGGGGAAATTTGGACACAGACACCTACACAGGGAGAGCACCATGTGAAGACTGGACTCATGCTGCCCCAAGCCAAGAAACTACTAGAAGTTAAGAGAGAGCTCTGGAACAGATCCTTCCCTAGCGCCTTCAGAGGGAGCATGGCCCTGCAGACACCTTGGTCTTGGACTTCTGGCCTCCAGAACTGTGAGATGGTAAATTTTTATTGTCTAAGCCACCCAGTCTGTGGTACTTTTTTATGGCAGCCCTAGAAGACCAAAACACCATGCTCCCCACACCAGCCTAAAAATCACTCTTCTGCTCAAAACATTCCTATAGCATCTTACATCTCTCAGAGTAAAAGACAAAGTCCTTGAAATGTCCTACATGGCTCCATGACCTGCCCCAGCCTCTTCTCTGACCTCTTCTCCTACTCTGCCCTTCTTCAATTTCCTCCAGCCACAATGGCTTCCTCAAGCATCCCAAGCAGGCTCCTGCCTCAGGGCCTTTGCACATGCTCTTCCCTCTGCCTGGAACACTGTTCCACTAGGCTTCCTTCACTTCCTTCAGGTTTCTGTGATAATGTCACCTTCTCAGTGAGACCCTCCTGACAACCCCAGCACCCTTTCCATCCTCCTTCCCTGTTGTATTTTTCTTTGTAGTGCTCATCACCACCTGACATTTGTTTATATTTTTATCCCTCTTTCCTCACACTAGACTAGAAACTCCCTGAAAGCAGGGACATGGAATTATGGTATGCCCCAGAGCAGAGCACATAGTAGGTGCTTAAGTAATAGTGGCTGAGAGATTTATTTGCGGACTGAAAGAAGCCAAGAGAAAAGAGAGTTGCAAGAAGGAGGAAGTTGTCCACGGTGTCAAAAGTAGCAAAGGGTCCAGAAAGATAAGGACCGAAGTGTCCGTTGGGTGTGGTAATATGGAGGCCACAGGTGACCTGAGAGGGGACAGCTCGTGTGGAAGCAGGAGCCCCTCACAGCAAACCCACCAGGTCCCTCCCCTGCGCCAGTCACACCTCCCACGGGCAGAAGCCAACCTGAGCGGGCTGCCTCAGCGAAGGAGCAAAAAACCCGAGGGCAGATTCTTTCCAGGCATCTTGTGAGGGAAGGAGAAAAGGGAATGAGAAAAAGAGGGGGCGAAGGTTTGAGGAAAGACTACAGCAGAATGACTGGAGCGCGTGAGGTCCCAGGAGCTGCACGGGCACCCGGGTGCAGGAGGAAGGTTCCCTCTGGCCAGGAAGAGGAGGAGGGGTGTGCCCTCCTCTGAGGGGAAGGAAACCAAGCTGGGATGAGCCCAGATGGGGATAACTGCATGAGGCGGGGAGGCAAGAACCTGAGTGAGCTCCCTGCTGAGCGAGGGGACCTTGTCAGTAATCAGTGAAGGCAGGAGGTCTCCTGAGTGACGAAGGGAAGACAGGGAGGGGGGCTGGATGGAGTGGGGACCATGGGGAACATCCTGCAGGGTCAGCCCTGAAACCGAGTACCTCCTCAAATTCTGTGCCCCACGTACCTCCCTCGCCTTGTGAAGTGCCAACCCTGACGGGAGAGAGAGCCAGCCGCCGGCCAGCATCACTGAGGGCCCAGCTGAAACGAGAGGCCGTGGGCTCAGACACACACAATCCACGTGGCTATGGGTTTCTGGGACAGGCCCTTGGCAGCACGGATTTAGGAGAAGGGTCTTCCTCCCACTGAAGAATTCCGCGACCCCAAACAGCTCCATCCCTTTTTTGTCAGGGCTGCATCACTCACCCAGGCCCCCAGATTCAGCCCTTTGAGCCCCTCTGAGTCCTCGCTCTCCACTCCCCTAATTCCTCCCAGTCAGTCACAAATCCTGCCTATTACACTTGTGTGCTGGGTGCGACCCAAGTTAAAACCCTCACACACCAGTCCTGTGAGGTGTTCTGAGTGTCTATTTACAGTTGATGAAACTGAGGTTTGATGAAGTCACCTGCTCAAAGTCACACAGGTAGCAAGTGGCAGAGCTGGGGTTTGAAATGTTCCATCTCTCTTTCCTCTTGTCCATATTCATGCCACCACCCTGGTCCAAGGCCTCAACGTCTCATTCCTAAAATTCAACGCGATAAATGTCTTCTAACTCACCTCCCAGCATTCCCCTGTTACAGGGCACACATCCGAATGAAGCTTCTTACAACACTGTTTTGTTTTCCTGTTCCAATAAAACTTTATTTACAAAAATAGGCACCAGGCCATAGTTGACCTGTAAGTCACAGTTTTCCAACCACTGATTTATAGTCTTCATGGAATCACGAAAAATTTTGTCCATTATTTGTTCAAATGTTTTTCCCTCTCCCCTTCCCCTCCCACTGGGACTTCAATCACACATACGTTAGACCACTTAATATTGTCCCACAAGTTGTCAATGCTATGTTTTTGTTTTAAATATCTCTGTGCTTCTTTTTGGATAGTTTCTGTTGCTATGTCTTCAAGTTGGCGTCTAATCTGCTTTAATCTCATGCAGTGTGTTTTTTATTTCGAATGTTATATCTTTCAGCTCTAAACGTTCCATTGGAATCTTCTACTTCTCTCCTCTTTTACTATCTCCTCTCCTTGTTGAACATGTGGAGTGTATTTATAATAGTTCACAGCACTGTTTTTACCTATCCCCGTCCCATGCAATTGGAAGGGCTCCTTCTTCAATCTTGCTTCCCACACGCACACTCCACTGCACCCCATCCAGGATGCTCCTCCCCTTTCCATGCACCCCTCAAGGCCCCAATGCCAGGACATTCCTCCCCCCCCCATCCCCATAGCTCCACCCCTCTGAGCGCCCTGCTCATGCCCCAGCTTGCTGAGCAATCCCTGCTCTTCTGAGTTCACTGCACTTAGCTTCTCTTGGCAACTGTTCCATTTGCTAAGTTTCCGTGTAGATGGCACACCCCTTGAAGGTAATTAATATATGCGTTGAATGCTTGGAATTGCCCACTGCTCAACACAGAGTCTACAATGGTAAATGTTACTTGATCTACAAAACAATTCTGATGAAACACAGATGATATACTTCTAGAAGTTTTTCAGAAAATACAAAAGAACTGGGATGGTAACTGGAAGGGACACAGGGCCTTCTTGAAGTTTTGGAAGTGTAACTATTCTTCCTTTGCAGGAGCACCCAGAGTCTGACACCCTATAACAGTCACCCTAATAAGAGGGAGGGTGGCTGGATGTAGCTCTCCCCTCCTTCCTGCTCCTACATACTCAAGGTCTTGGGAACCCTCCTTAGGTACATGCTTTCACACACAGAGATATCCTATCTTCCTCCCTCTTCAAGGGAAGAGCTTAAAATGTGAGCAGTCCAAATCTGGCTGAGTGGAGTTCATGGTGACTAGCAGAATGGCAGAAGGAAGAGAAAGGATACTCCATTTCTGGGAACCTGGGAGTTGGCTCTAACCTACTTTGACTGTCAGCCAGGGACCATACAATTCTGGGATTCTTGGGGTCACAGAAGGAGGATGGTTGAGAATGGTGAAAGTCAACAAGGCACTCAAGGGTCATCAAATCACACCCCATGCAGATAGAATGGGCAGCACCTGAATAACAAGGGTCTGGGAGGAATCTATGGAGGGGAAGGTGACGCTGCCCACCAGATGCCCAATAAGAAATCAAGATGCCCCCAAACCAGTGGAACCAAAGGCACAGTGTGGGCCTCGTGACACAGTGGAAATACCAAGAGCTCTGGAGTCAAGCCTGGGATCACATCCTGACCTCATCACCCAGTGGCTGTCCAAACTTAGGCTGGTCACTTCCCCTCTCTGAGCCTGGCTCTGCGTGAGCTAATGCGAGGCCTAAATAAAACAAGAAATGTAGGAAAACATCCAGCGCAGTGCCTGGCATTATATAAGGGGCCCAGTAAGCGTGGCTCCCCTCCCTCCTTCAGATCTCACGACTCTCAACCCTCCCTAAGGGGAACAAGTGCAGAAGCTACAGAGCATTTCCCAGGGGGAAGGTCTGCAAAGAAGGATGGTCAAAGTCAGCTAAAGGGAGGAGGACAAAAGGGCCACCCCATGGCCACGAAGAGAGAAGCACTGGACCTCTGTAAATGCCAGGGTTTCAAAACACACAAAGCTTCGAGCCTCAGACCAGACCCAAACAGGAAGTTTGTGACAAACTTAGAAAACATGCAGGCACAACTGCAGGAGGTTGACACCACTCAGAAAAGATGAAAATGAGCACTCCTGGGGGCGGAAGGCAGCGTGGAATAAAGGGAGTGTGCTTGGCCGACATTCCAAACACATACAACTGCTCCCGGTGTCGGGAGCACCTGCCCTGTGCTCCTCTCCTCACCCCAAGCACGTGGGCCGATCCCATGTGGCTGCCCTGGTTTTCTGGTTTCCACATGGAGCCTGTCAGCACCTCCCCACTCTCTGTCCCTCCCCTCCCTCCCCAGGCATCAAGGGCAGCGGACATTTTGAACAGCTCTCAGGGGCCTGGGGGACTCAGGTGTGTGAGATCATTTTTCAGCTGGCAGCACTTAGCACAGAAAGAGGCAGTGATGTGCGGAGATCCCACAGGGCTCTCGACCAATGTCTTGTTGAACCCAGTGTATGTTTCACGAGGCCCCCTGGCGCTCCACAATGGGGTCTCCAGGCTGCCATGTTTTCTCCTCTGAAATCCTGCCTAGGACTAACATTTTCGTTTGTACTGTTCACACTGGTATGGGGCACCATAACCTCAGTTCACTTACTTGTAATGGCAGGGAAATACAGACATGCCTGACCTCCATGATTTGTGTCCCCAACTGGAGTGAAAACTAGAAGGTTCCTTTCCCTTTGTTCTTAATCTCCTAGCACGTGTGGACTGAGCCTTGATACCAGGCTGTATGTTTGGTGGGTGTGCTCCAGAAAATACTTGGTAAATTAATAAACAATATCAATGCCATTTCTACTACCCCACCCCCCACCAGACTGTGTCCCACTGGTCCTGATCCACCCTCCGCAGGCGGGTCCCTGGTTCCACCCCTCCCAGGTGAACCGCCCAACTGTAAACTCAGTCCCCTGATTATCAGCCTCAGTGCCCGCCCCTCCTCGGCACCTCCGGCAGTGGTTTCCCCACCTCCCCAAGTTAGGTTCCTTTTTAAAAAAATGACTCATTTAGGAAGAGACAAAACCCAAAACTTCAATAGTGAAGATAAAACAGCACTGAGTCTCTTTAAACACCTCCTACTCCATGTAGAATTTAGATCCGATAAAGACTCCCTAAACTGGACCGCCTAATTTGGAACTTTACAGTATAACCAATTCTTCTAGCAAAAAACATTTCCAGTAACGTCTTCTCTCTGAACTTTTCAGGGTCTTCCTTAAGAATGCAGGTGGCTTCAGGCCTGCAGTCACTACCTTTTTTAAAATGTGGGAATGAGAAATTAGAGTCCACACTTGCAAGTCCTGGGTCAAAAATTAATTATTTCATGTTTTACTACATTTATGATTCTGACTTACTGGACGAAGGACATTGACATTATACCATTGGCCTAATGAGAATTATGGGGAGTTTTTTTTTTTTTTTTTTTTTTGTAAAAAGTAAAATTGCTTCATATGTAAGAAGTTTACAACATTTTGTGCACGGTATTTGAAAGGAACAAAACTGTATGATATAATACATAGAATCATAACATTTTAGGGCTCAAATGTGCAAATAGGATGATCCTAATCCAGGGGTTCTCAACATTGGCTGCATTAAAAAATTCCCAGGCTCCACCCCCAGAGATTTGGATACATTTGGACTGTAGTGGGGTTCTGACGTTGGTTTCTTTCTTTCCCTTTTTTTTTTTGTAAGTTTCCTGGTGATTTTAATGTGCATCCAGGGTTGAGGACCACTGATCTACTGCAGATAAGAAAACGGGAAGGTCTAAAGAAATTAAGGTGCAGCCCAAGACCACACAGCCAGACACAAAACCAGAACCAAATGTGACATTTACAACTCCCCGTCCAGATCAGCAGTCTCGTTCAGATTTTCAATATTCACTGAATTGTTAAAACCTTTTTTTTTTTAACTTGGAGGACCAACACAGAGTTGCCGACTTTTTGTTGTGTCAAGCAAGGGTATTTTTATAAATATCTATCAATTACTGTCACTGCTTCCTGTCAAGTCTCATGTTCATGTGCACACCTGCCACCCTCTCCATCCCAACCCCGCCTAGGAGGTAAGATTGGACCGTATCTGGCCCCTGCCCACAGTCTCACTCACCTCTACTCACCCTGCCCCTCACCAACATCCACAGGACAAATCCAAACAAAACCCAGGCGTCCAAAATTCTCCATCTCCCCCTTTCCTGAACCTCTACAATACCGATTTCTGAAAGTCCCTTCCCTGACCACAAACTACTTCCTAGTCCCTCCAAACCCACCCTTGGCCTTTCTGCTGACCAACACATGACACCTAATATTTGTACAAGTCACAGCATCCAATATTTACAATTTGTTCTTCCACACACATGATCCCTTCCAAATTTCTCCCTAATCAAGGATGTACAGGAAACTTTTTTTAAATTGGAGTATAGTTGCTGTACAATATTATATAAGTTACAGGTGTGCAATATAGTGATTCACAATTTTTAAAGGTTATACTCCATTTACAGTTATTATAAAATATTGGCTATAACCCGTGTTGTACAATATATCCTTGCAGCTTATTTTATACCTAGTAGTTTGTACCTCTTACTCCCCTAACCCTATCTTGCCCATCCCACCTTCCTTCTCCTCACTGGTAACCACTAGTTTGTTATCTGTACATCTGCTTCCTTTTTGTTATGTTCACTAGCTTGTTATATTTTTTTAGATTCCACATATAAGTGATATCATACAGTATTTGTCTTTGTCTGACTTACTTCACTGAGCATAATGCCTTCCAAGATTTACTGGAAACTTTTAAAGAGGGCTACCTCTGAGGAGTAGAATTAGGGGATGGGGTGGGGAGGTGAGAAGGAGGGGTTCTCTTTATACCCTTCAGTTTGAGTTTTGGGCAAGCATATATTTTTCAAATGGAACAAAAATCACACATACAGGGACGTCCCTGGTGGCACAGTGGTTAAGAATCCGCCTGCCAATGCAGGGGACACGGGTTTGATCCCTGGTCCGGGAAGATGCCACACGCCACAGAGCAACTAAGCCCGTGCGCCACAACTACTGAGCCCACATGCCGCAACTACTGAAGCCCGTGTGCCTAGAGCCCGTGCTCCACAACAAGAGAAGCCACCGCAATGAGAAGCCCGCGCACCGCAACGAAGAGCAGCCCCCGCTCGTCACAACTAGACAGAAAGCCTGCGCACAGCAACGAAGACCCAGCTCAGCCAAAAATAAATAAATCAAAAAAAAAAATCACACATACATACACACACATAATAAAACAAAGCAGGTTACAAAATACACCTACGGTTTGTTTCCACTTTGTAAAATACAGAAAATCGTTGGGGAAGTCTCCATACCCAAGTTTTCAATGTAAATGATAGCTAGGTGGTGGGATTACGGGTGAGGTTAATTTCACTTCCCTTTCCTCTTTGCTTATCTTTATTATGTTTTATTTATGAAATAAAGGAATAATGAAAGTTTAAAACCTGAACCAAAGCATTATCTGATCTCTGAAACGTACACAGTATCAGGAAGCCAAGGCACCAGAGCAGGACCCAGTGTGGTGTGTAGAAACATCTCCTTTTTTGTAAAATGCAAGATTTCTCCCCAGTCAGGCAGGCCCTGGCTTCTACAGCCTGCCTAAGGGTCGAATCTACCACTACAACTGACCTTAGCCACACCCAGGCCCTGGCAGTTCCCAGGAATAGATGTAGAAAAGATGCCCTAGCACAGCGGTCAAGTCCCTTATGGGACCCATCTGGCCTCCTCAGCTTCACCTCCTCTTGCTCCCTGAGTTTTAGCCACATGGAGCAGTTGTCCTCTCCCGAGTGTCTCCTCTGGTCCCCCCTGCCTCTAAGTTTCTACCCAGGCTGTGTCACCCACCCCTACTTGTTTCCTGCCTGAGTCTCTGCCAAGGCAAGCAGCCACGCCTACTCCAAGTAACACTCAGACCCACAACCTGAAGATCAGGAGCCCAGAAACTCTTGCAATGGAGCATAAACTGTGGAATTCTCCACAGTCCCCACTGCTCCCCAAGCCTAACAAGGCAAAGCAGAGGGGTGAGAGCGTCTTCCAGGCAGCAAGAACCACAAGCGCAAAGGCCCGGGGCTCACAGGGTGTGTGATGAGTTCGGGGGAGGAAAAGGCACTTAGGATGTCTGGAGCATCTCCTAGCACATCCAAGGCTCAGCAGAAAGAAAAATCCAAAGACACTTAGCAAAATTTACAAGGGCCAGCACAGAGAGGCCCAAAAGGGAAGGGTTCTCAGCCTCTCATCTGCTACTCATCCTTCCAACTGCTTCCCCACAATTCACAATTGAAAGCCCTTCCAGTGTCTAGTTGGGTCGAGGCCAATAGGAGTGGGTGGAAAAATAGGAATAGAGAAAAAAGAAATGAGATTGAGCAACACCACACTGAGAGAGGCTGAGGTCCTCCCTGTGCAACACCAAGTGGCCTTGGGTGATGCTTGGGGGGGGGGCGGGGACACGGTGCATAGCCCTGTCCTTGATGTCAGCCCCAAAGGTGAAGGACATTTGCCAATTATCCAAATTTCTGGGACCCTCCAGAGACATTTCAAAAGAACTGTGAGACTTCAAAACTGCCGAGACACAGACTGGCCGTGCTCCACTCCGATGCCTCTGTGGCCTGCGTGAGGCCTTTGGGGAAATCCTCCAGGAGGCCATTGGACTAGCATCACCTCCTGTCCTGTAAGAAGGAAGCCTGTGACAATTCTTTTTTCTTTTTTTAAAAATTTATTTATTTTATTTATTTATTTTTGGCTGTGTTGGGTCTTCGTTGCTGTGTGCGGGCTTTCTCTAGCTGCGGCGAGCGGAGGCTACTCTTCGTTGCAGTGCGTAGGCTTCTCATTGTGGTGGCTTCTCTTGTTGTGGAGCACAGCCTCTAGGCGCGCAGGCTTCAGTAGGTGTGGCGCATGGGCTTGGTAGTTGTTGCTGGCGGGGCTTAGTTGCTCCGCGGCATGTGGGATCTTCCCGGACCCGGGCTCGAACCTGTGTCCCCTGCATTGGCAGGCGGATTCTCTTTTTTTATTTTTTAACATCTTTATTGGAGGATAATTGCTTTACAATGGTGTGCTAGTTTCTGCTTTATAACAAAGTAAATCAATTATACATATACATATATCCCCGTATCTCTTCCCTCTTGCATCTCCCTCCCTCCCGCCCTCTGGCAGGCAGATTCTTGACCACTGCGTCACCAGGGAAGCCCGCCTGCGACAATTCTGGCTGCTCACACGTCCACCTCCATTGGGCTCGACCACCCAGCTGATGGCGCGTGCATCTGACCGAGGGAGATATATAGCTCTGTGAAAGCACCATGCTGTTTCAGGCAGGGCTACATGCCCATCATCTCTCCTGCAGACACTCAACGAGACCATATGCTCCTGTGACTTCATCTCCAGCTTACTCTCTTTCCTTTTAAAAAACCCTCCCTATTGGCTCTCAGTGGGCATTTACTAACAAAGTAGAAAACCAATCCTCCAATCCATCATCTCCTATCACGTGGCCCCTCTCCCAGGGCTACAGCCCTCCCTGGGCTCCACGGCAGCTCCCTCTGAAGAAGTTCCCTCAGGCTCTGGAGCGGTAATGGCATCTCCCCTATGTTGTTGGTCCATAGGCACCATTGCTGTTGGTTCCCTGAACCCTGGAATAATTACTGAAGTCTCTTCGATTAAAACTTTGGAGTGAGGGAAGAGTTCCAAGAAAACTCAGGACCTAAGATCTGTACGGAAGAAAGTTGGAGTCTTCGTGGAGACTGAGGAGATGTACACACTCAGAACAGCCAAGAACACACCCTGAGGGCATGGTGGGCAGTTCCCTGCCACTGCCTGCGATGGGGAGGCATGGGGGCTGGAATGGCTGGAGAAGGGCTCACGGAGGAAGTGAGATCTGAGTTGGGTCTCAAAAATGGATTCAATTGGGTCAAGTGCAGAGGAAGTGGGAAGACCATCCCAGGCAGTGGGATCAGCACATGCGTGGCACTGACCACAGGGTGGGTAGGGCCCCGCTGCGGAGGAAGGAGAACCAGAGGCAGTGGGGGGTACATGTATGCATTCAGGACTCAGACAGAATCACTCTGAGCCCACCTGCGCCTCTTGTTAGCTGTGCGACAGGGCAACTTACTAACTCTCTCAGTACTGGGATGAAGATAAGGATAATACCGGTACCTACCTGCTGGGGCTATTGTGAAGACTAAACTAGAGGATGCATGGAAAATGCTTAGGATGCTGGGTGCCTGCCGTCAATGAATGTTATCTGTTACTCTTGCTACAGTCAAAACTGCCCAGTGCCCATCCTGCTGATGCAGACAGCATACTTTCTTCTTTAACCTAAGAGATGCAAGAGCCAGCAGGGCACTGGAATGCCCAGGCGGCCAGGGGGTGGTGGGTATTCTCAACCACACATACACACACACACACACACACACACACACAGAGGCACACACACACAGAGGCACACACAGTCCTCTGCCCTTATTGGACCACCTACTGTAGCAACTGGGCTCCCTAAGCTTCCAGCTGGAGTGGGCAAAGCATTTATTCCCCTCTTCCTTCTGTTTCACCACAATTTGGTGGCAGTTGTGTCCCTTCAGCATCATGGCTATTGTCAGGGGCCCCATCACGCCAACTCTGGAGCTCCGCCCTCCTGACTAAGGGGAGGGAACAGCTTCCCACTGTTGCCAACCCCGGCGGTGCCTCCCTTTGGTTTCCCTAACCCTGACCACACTTCTCTAAATACCTCCCCCTCACTAAAGTGTCCCCAATAAACCCTTTGCATGTGCCAGCCATCTCATGCTGGGACCCTAACGGACAGAGCCAAGGCCGCATCCATCCACCACATGCACGGGGTGGAAAGGGCAGCCCTGTCTTACTCTCACTCCCTTCCTCCTCTCAGAGGCAGGACGTGAATGGCAGTGTTTAAGACAGGAGCACCAATGTGTTTTTCCTATGAGCGATCATTTGGGACTTTAACATCCCTAGGAATCCGGGGAAAACCCAAGAGGCTCAGGGAAAAGCAACTCTCCCAGACCAGGCAGGGCATATTCAAAAGCCCTGTGCTCCTCCAAATCCACACCCAACGGAGCTCCAACCAAGTGGCAGAATCTAGATGAGTGCCTGGCACACAGTAGACACGATAAATATTTGTTCGTGCAGGTCCTTCCAGCTAAGGATGGAAGCCTGAAATCCAAGAGATCTTTCAGGAAAGGATACTCCACGGAAGCAGCTCCTCCACCGGTGGCCCCTGAGATGCCCTGAGCTCATGACGTGAGGCTCTGAGGTGCCCCCATCTCCAGCCCTTCGTATCACAAATGCTCTTTTCTTGTCTCTCATCAATTCATTCCTGAGGCTTATAATTTCCTCAGCACCTCCCTCTCTGACTTCATTGTTCCCCATTTCCCTAGAGGGCCAAACACAGTCTTGGTTTAGTGCAATCCAGAAGCATTTATTAAGTGCTTACTGTATACAAGTACCGTATCAGGCACTGAAGATCCAAATATGATTAAGATAAAGGTCTCAGGAATCCAAGAGCCGCAGAAAATACGGAGGAAGAGGGCTTAACACTGACTAAAGGGGATTCTAAGAAAGATTGAACTTGGACCACATTAGGTCTTGGAGGACAGGGCTGTGACCATAGGGAAGGTGGGGGAAGGCAGCAGGAGATGTAAAGAGGGAAGTGGGGGGTGGAGGAGCACTGGGTGAGGACAAGTAGTGCTGAACTGTCAGGGACAAGAGCAGAAAAGAGCCAGGCAAAGGGTCTGTCTCAAATCGGGCCCACCTGATTCAAGAACCAAGCACATCCACAGAGCAGAAATGTAACCTGACCGGAAGGGTGTTTCCTCCCAGCAGCCCCCCAAAGTCAAAATGCCCCCCTCTCTGGAAAAATGTTAGAGGAATTCTGGGTGGGTCTGGGCAAAGATGATCATCCTGAAGGGATGTTTCTAAGCCTGCCACTCACCACCAACCTGGCCCTGCCTTGGGGTCAGCCGGATCCATGGGTGGAAAGGGGACCTGCCACCCCGGAGCTCCAGAACCACCAAGAGCACTCCACCGTGTGAAAAGTAATAACCTTTCACACACACTTGCTCTTACTTGGAATTCTAAAATTAAACGTTTGTTCCTCTCACCGAAAAGCTTTCTCCCTTTAGAAGCTAATATGCAAATGCCTCGGGAGAGCAGCGCATATCTGCTCAGCATGAATACTTCCAAAAGATCTTTCCTGGAAAACAGGCTTTGCGGGAGGGATGCTGGAAAGATTATCTGTGACCAAGGGTGAGGCAGGAAGAAAAGGGATGGGGTTTGTGGAAGGAGAGAACAGCCGCTTCTGCACTGAATCAGCTACATCCACCAAGGGCAGAGGGGTAGAGAGTTAAATGCTGAGCCCTTGAAAGACCTTTTTTTTCCTTCTAGTTTTAAAAAATTGAGGTATAGTTCACAAACCATAAAATTTACCCTTTAAACTGACCAATTCGGTGGTTTTTAGCATATTCACCAAGTTGTATTCCTATCACTGCCACCTCATTTCAGAATATTTTCATCATCCTCCCAAAAAGCCATATCCATTAGCAGTCAGTCCTTCTCCTCTTCCCTGGGCAACCAATTTCTATCTTATGGACTTGCCCACTCTCGATATTTCACATAAACGGAACCATACAGTATGTAGCCTTTTGTGTCTGGCTTCTTTCACTTAACATAATGTTTTCAGAGTTCATCCATGTTGTAGCATGTGTCAGTACTTCATACCCTTTTATGGCTGAATAATATTCCAATGTAGAGATAAACCACATTTTGTTTATCCATCAAAAGACTTTTTAAAAGGCAAACAAATGGTGCTCCTACAAGAAAGGGGCCCCCGATATCCTCGGGGCTGCTTGGGCAATGCAACCACTTGTAAACCATCCTTCTCTGCGCCTCCCATCAGCACCCATGGACACTGTCCAAACCCTCCCCACTGGGCTGGCATGATTTTCCAAACACACAGTGGCTCAGGACAGCAGCCCTGAATCAGACAGGCCATGACAGAAACAACTCAAATTCCTTCTGAGGGAATTTATAATGACTCTTAAAATGTGTTTTATAAATCTCCATGGCCCTGGTAATGGAAGACGGGAGAGCAGAGCCAGCTTCACAGGCTCACAGGGCCCCCAGCTTGGTTTAATGCTCTGTTGTCCCCATCTTGAAATTCTTAGTAATTTTTAAACAAGGGGCCCCCATTTCCATTTTGCACTGGGCCCAGCAAATGTAGCCGGTCCTGGGCAAGAGGCAAGGGTTTGGGACGGGGCTGGAACTCAGACAATCTTCCCAAGCAGATCGCTGCATAACAAACAGCTCACTGAGTCAGGCTGGGGGGCATGGGGTAGGGTCTGCAGATAAGTGGGGAGAGGGGCCAGGTCTATAGCGATGCTGAAAACCCAGCTTCCAAACTGCCCGAAACCACGTCTTCCTACCTTGAGGCCTGAACAGTTGGCTGATAAGGCCTCCCCGGAACAGCCAGACTAGTTGAAAGTAAATGTGATAAGTCAACGTGATACAAGCTCAGACTGTAAAGCAGGAGAGACTCAAACTGAAACTTGTTTGATCTTGTAATCGCTTACAGGTTAAGACCAAGAAGAAGAAAGAAAAAAAACCCTACACTTACTAAAGTAACCGGCACTGAGAAAATTTTTTAAACATTTACTTTTCTTAAAAAACTGTCACCTTCATTTCCAGCATATCAAGGAAGCCATGGTTTCACCAAATATATGGTATTTGATCCAAAGACAGCAGTGAACTTAAATGCAGCCATCTATGCTGATGTCAGTAACTAGAAGGGACCATGGAGACCACATACACATGGATCCCCAGGAGCCTTAAACACACCCCTCCCGCCCCCCGCCCAGGGTTGTGGTCCAAGTCTCATTTTATAGATGAGGAAGCTAGGCTGTGAGAGGGGAAGTAAGCCACCAAGGCCACCCACAAAAAGGGGCAGGACCAGAACCCGGGAGCTTGCAGCTTCCCCTTCCTACCTCCCAATTTCATAAGTCCAACCAAAATTCATATACGGGGTGTATGCCCCCTACACCCAATATTCTGCTGGATCCTCAACTCAAATCTTCTAGTGCTTGTCTTTGTCCCTCAGAAGAGGGAGTCTGGTCGTGCAGATAAACGTAAGATTTATACACCCTAAAGAAGAAGATGCAGCTTCCTTCCACCAGTGCAATCTCTAGCCCATCACTTGGCGAAGGGCCAGAGAGCTCCAATGCAGCATTCAGAGCCTTTCCATATCCAGGACATTCATAAAACACTCTTTTTCTGGGAAGAGTGAAGTTTAACCTAGTTTTTTGCAGTTATAGGTACAAGGATCGCGCAGGATGGATGGAGCTTGGGGGCGGACAGGAAATGCTGCCAGCCTACCACACCAAACAGAAAGGTCCAGGTGGCCACTGGAAAGTGATGGATTGCTGCCACCCCAATACATATTACCCTTTTTCTAAATCGAAAACTAATCCAAGGACCTCCCTGGTGGCGCAGTGGTTAAGAATCCGCCTGCCAATGCAGGGGACACAGGTTTGAGCCCTGGTCTGGGAAGATCCCACATGCCGCGGAGCAACTAAGCCTGTGCACCACAACTACTGAGCCTGCGCTCTAGAGCCCGTGAGCCACAACTACTGAGCCCGCGTGCCACAACTACTGAAGCCCGCACGCCTAGAGCCCGTGCTCCGCAACAAAAGAAGCCACCACAATGAGAAGCCGGCGCCCCGCAACGAAGAGTAGCCCCCGCTCACCACAACTAGAGAAAGCCAGCACGCAGCAACGAAGAACCAACGCAGCCAAAAAAAAAAAAAAAAAGAAAATTAAATTAATAAATTTTTTAAAAAAAGAAAGAAAGAAAGAAAGAAAACTAACCCAATCTAACCATCCTTAACACCAAGTGCCTGGATTTCAATTTGTGTTTTATCCTCCGCCCGCCGCCCACCCCCCCCCACCTTTACTCTTCTTTTCTTTCCTTGAACAAATAGATACTGAGCACTTACTACGTGTCAGGCACGTTCTGGTTGCTGGGGACACAGCAGCAAACAAAACAGACCATGTTTTGGTGTTTATAATCTAAAGGGAGGAGACTAAGAGTTAATAAGTAAATGAATATATACCATGTAAGAGGGTGACAAATGCTCTGGAGAAAAGATAAAGCAGGATAAGTGGGATAGAGAAGGGCAGAGAAGGAGAGCATTTTATCTAGGATGGACAGGTAAGGACTCTCTGAAAAAGGTGAAGGAGTGAGCCATACAGATATCTAAGGGAAGATATTCCAGGCAAAAGAATCAGCAAGTGCAAAGGCCCTGAGGTAGGAATGTCCTAGTGCATTCAAGGAACAACCAGAAGTCTAGAGTAGCACGAATGAGGAAGAAAGTGGCAGGTTACAGAGGCAAGGGGTGGGGAGCCAGATCTGGCTGGCCCTGAAGGCACAATAAGGCCTTTGGTTTTTAACTCCAAGCAGGATGGGAGCATACAGGGCTCTGAGCAGGGGAATCACTGACCTGCCATAAGGTTTAGCAGGACTTGCCTGAAACTATTGTTACCAGGCCTGTGCTGGGGACCAGATTCAGGAACCAGGCCATAAGCCCAATATAGCTACTAAGCAGCACTGAGAAAAACACTTCCCTTCTCCTGGCCTCCACATTCTCCTCTGTGAAATGTGAAGGTAAGACTAGATGATGCCTTGGGAATTCCCTGGCGGTCCAGTGGTTAGGACTCAGCGCTTTCACTGCCGGGACCCGGGTTCGATCCCTAGTCAGGGAACTAAGATCTCACATGCCGTGCGGTGAAGCCAAATTAAAAAAAAAACTTTTTTTAATTAGAAAAAGAACTACATGATGCCTAATGATATTTCTTTCTACAATACTCTTATTTTCTGACCGTAAGATGGATTGCTCAAAGGGTCTAAAAGTCTCACCCTCTGACTCGGGAGAAGGCAAAGAATGCAGCCCAGTTTTAGAGGTCCCCAACTACTCCCCACTGCCTCCCCTGCCCCAAAACAAATTCTCGCCCTGCAAAAGGCAGGGCTCTCTAGGGAGAAAGGTCCAGCCCAGGAAGCAGCCACGTCAGCAACGTCCTCTAAAGATTACGAAGGGTGACCACTAAAGATAGCACAGCCCCACACAATGTTTCAGGGGGGTGCTCCGCCAGCAGAGGCCGGTGAAAGTGGCTTCTGCAGCCAAATCAAAGGCCATTAGCAGACTTTGTCTCTCCCGCATCAGACTGAGAGCTCGCCTAGAATACCAACAACTTCACCCATCAATCGGACTGTGAATTCATCCTATGTCTCCTCCATCAGCCTGGGGGCTCCATGAGGGCTGAGGCTCTATCTCCCCCAACAGATTGGGAGCACCTGATGTGAGGGGCTGTACCACCCCCATTGGACGGAAGCTCCTTGGAGAGAGGGTTTACCTGCTCCTTTCCCTCACTGCATCCCATGAGGCTTCTGTATATTTAGTGATGTCTTCAAACAAGGTGCTGATTGAAGCCCTCAAGTTAAACCACCCACCCAGGGATGAGGCCCTTGTGATCCCCGGCCATTAAATGATCCATGAAAACTATCTGAATACGGACCTCCACGTTGAATGAAAAGAAAACAAAATTAAAAGTTGGCTTCACCCAAACAACTTTTGGGTAGACTGTTCATAGGTTCCGGCCAAAGGCTGTCCCCATTTTATAAATAACCCTTTCTGGTGACGGTGGTGGAGGCCAAGCTGAAATGCCCCTTGGGGACTGAGGGCAGGGAGCCCACCAGCCCAGGCCTGACCAAAGCCAAGTACTACGTGGGAGGGCGGCCCACGGCCCAGATATGACCATCCTCTCACCTTCCAACTTGGGCTTTTCCAAGGTAGTCACACCAAATGATGTGGTGGGAAATGGGAAACTGGAATCAGGAGAGTGGGATGAAGAGGAGACCCATCTCAGAGAGGCAGGCCCAGGGGAGATGGAGGAGGTCAGGGTGGGTGGGCGGAGCTGGGGGCAGAGAGTACAGGGCTGGTGCCTCCTGGGGGAAGCAGAGGCCACCCCAGACTCGGGGAGGGGCACTCCCGTACATGGGGACTCAGGGAAGCCCCCAGGCTCCCCCTGGAATCTAGAATGCTGGCTCATCTCGGCAAAGGGTTTCCACAGAACTGCAGAGGAGGGGCAAGAAGGCTGGAACTTCCTAGGGCTGAAACGAATAATAATAATGGCTAGCACTTACAAGCACTGTGCTAAGTACTTTCCATATACTAACTCAGTTAATCTTCATAACAATGCTAATACTACTCCCCTTTTACAGAGGTGGCGACTGAGGCCTGCCCCAAGTTATGCATAGGTGAGGAATAAAGATTTCAACTGGGTTGTCTAGCTCCCCACCCCACGATCTCAGCCACCTCCCTCTCTGAAAACAAAAAGAGGGGAAAATCCAAGGGTATTTCTGCTGCTTCCTCTGAACTTCTGGGGTTGAAGGCCACCCGCAGCAGGTATCCTGCTTGGGAGACGGGGGTGCTGGAGACTCAAGCAGAGTCCAGCGGGGTCCCAGCACTGTCTTCCCACTGTGCTCAGAGCCTGGATACCCAGAAAATGCCACCCTGCTGGGGCACTGCTGGCCCTCTCCTTTCGGGAGTCTCAGGTTAAGAAAATCCTACCCTTTCTGTATCTAGTGTGTGCACAGGGCAAAGAGCGAAAGCAGTAAGGAGGGGCAGGCGGCAGTGACAGGTCCCTGCTCCCACTGGAAGTCCACAGGGGGTCCCCAGACTCAGCAAACATAGGATAGACTTCCTTTAAAACAGTGCGCTAGTTACGTTTCCAAATAAAACTCTCAGTATATTTTTCTTCAACCTCCATACCTTTTCAGGTGAAGTTCATCTAACTGTAATAAATCAGTGAGTTCAATTGTGACACTACAGAGTGTCCAAACTGTCTGAAAACTGAAGGAAATAGTGGATCTGTTGTGCTTTCCCCCGCCGCCCAGATTAACAACTGGACCCCATTGCTTTATATAAGGGTTTTTCATGTATTGACACTTGGCATTTGGGGCTGAAAATTCTTTATTGTGGGGCTGTCCTGTGCATTGTCGGATGTTTAGCAGCTTCCCTGGCCTCTACCCACCAGACGCCAGTGGCATTCTCCTTCCCCTCCCCTGTGAATGTGACAACCAAAAATGTCTCCGGGCTTTGCCAAATGCCCTGGAGCTGGGGGGTGGGGGGGGCTCACTCTAGGTTAAGAACCAACACTTTACATTTAGATAAACTTCAACTGAGGTTGAAATAAACACATTGAGCATCGTACTGAAAATGGAACTGACATACTACTTAAAAATAAGTGTATCCGATTTTTCCTGACTCCCCAGACACCACGTATTTGAAAAATTTCAGCGTGGCTGCCGTCCTTCTTTCCTGTGAATCTGCTAAATGCAAATACTCAGTGCCCCATCCCCATGCCCCGTTCCTCCTCCCAACCTCGGCTTCCCCAGTCTCATTCACGTCCATCCCCCAAACCAATCCATCCTCACGTGTTCAACACACCAGCAGGCACTCACTGTCTGCCTGAGTCCGACTGCTGCCAGCTCTGAAGGCGCACAGCCGGGGTGAGACCAGAAACCACTAGGCTCAGGGACCCCAGCTGCCTCAGAGGCAGCAATGGCCACACCCAAGATAATGGACCCATTTCATCATCCATCTCACTCTCCAAAGCCTCATTTGAATGCACAGTCTGCCTCAGCCTGCAGGAGTGAGCTCTGCCAAATACAGAAATGGGCCAAAGAGATACCGAAGCTAATAGACTTGGGAAAGACCAACAACCTGACAGAAAAATGTGTAAAGAATATGAATCGCAAGAAAAGGAAATACAAATGGATCTTAACCTTGTGAAAAAATGCTCAACCGCACTCATAAAAGAAATGCAAATTAAAACAAACTGAGATACCAATTTTCAACTATCAGACTGGCAGAGATCAAAAAGTTTGATAACTCACTGTGTTGGCGAGGATGTCTCATTCATTGAGGGTGTAAATCGCTACAACCTCCTTGAAAGGCTACTTGCAATGTCTACCAACACCACTGATGCATATATGCTTTTACCAGCAATTCCACTTCTAAGAATTTATTCTGCAGACATACTCCTACATGTGCAAAATGGTGTGTATACAAGGATACTCACTGCAGTATGATTTGTAATGACAAAAGACTGGAAAGAGCCTCAATATCCACTGTCAGGGGATTCTTTAATACATTATGGTTCATCCATAAAATGGAATGCTATGTAGCTGTAAAAAAACAATAAGGGCACTCTGTACGTCATGATATGGGATAATTTTCCATGTATACTGTTAGGTAAGATAAGTGAGGCACAGACGACATGAATAGTACGCCAGCAGTTGTTCAAAAATACTACGAGTTCATATATGCATTTATATGCATAGATTAACTTTGAAAAAGATAACCCAAAAGCTAATAACAGTAGTTACCTCTGGAGAGGGGAATTGGGAGACTGGGGCAAGAAGGAGAGGAAGAATTGCTATACACCACTTTTGACTCTTTGTGACCTCCAACTTTTATACCCTGTGCACACATTATTCAATAAACAAATAGGAAGAGATCATGAGTAACTGATCTAGCTCTACCATCATGAGGCACCTATACATGCAACAGATATTACAGGTCAGTTTTAATGATAAATTCTCTTCTATTCCTCTAAGCATCCATATTTGTCTGTTCAAATGTCCCAGATTTTTTTAATTCAAAAGTAGGATGATCAGAAAGAGACTCACAGAGGTAGAAAACAAACTTATGGTTACCAAAGGGGAAAGGTGGGAGGGGAGGGATAATTAGGAATTCGGGAGTAACATATACACACTACTATATATAAAATAGAAAAACAACAAGGACCTACTGTATAGCACAGGGAACTATACTCAATATTTTGTAATAACCTATATGGGAAAAGAATCTGAAAAAGAATATATATATATACACACATACGTATATACGTATAACTGAATCACTTTGCTGTACACCTGAAATTAATACAACATTGTAAATCAACTACACTTCAATTTAAAAAAAAAAAAAAAGTAAGGATCTGAGGGAAAAAAAAAAAAGTAGGACGACCACCACATCCAGAACACGAAACTGGCTTCCCTCCTCAATTAGGTTTTGAAAGCATTCATCCTGAAAGCTGCCTTCCTTACCTGAAAAATGTACTGTCATTGACCACCGCTACCCTGAAATTCCATACGCAGGCAAGTGGAATCCTTCAGAAGGTGCACTGCAGCATCAACTGCTAGGGACCCGGGGGCACCCACATTTTTAATAGTGCTTCCAAGTGCTATCAGCTGGGACTGTGCATCACAAAGTGACTTGGACCCCGATTCCCACCAGCAGTGGCAGGAACCCCCAGAAGCCACCAAGAATCCTCCCAGCAGCTCTGCCTGCAGCAATGTTTTAATGGCATATTACTCAAAGGTGCCACAGCCATCACTTTAACCCTGCCCCCCACCACTGCCACTTCATCATAAAACAACCCTTATATATTTTAAGCCATAAATCAGTATTCGTCAAGTTCTAAATTGGGTTACAGCAATATTTATTCATCGAAGGATAAATCTTCCCTGCACAGTCATAAAACTGCCTAATAATTTAATATGCTATCATTCTTACCTGAAACTTGTCAAAAAGTGGCCTGAAAGAGGCATGTGTTTTACAGTTGACTGCTGGTAGGTCTATAGTTTATTAAATAGTTCATATTTTTAATTCTCTACGGGGGAGGGAGAAAATGGCACATGGGACACATCTTATGCAGAAAAAGCAATCTGGAGACTCATTAACCTGTTTTAGGGTAGAGAAAAACAGATTCCCCAAAGAGGACCAAGGACTCATCCAATACAGCTTTAAGATGGGTGGTAGAGATAGAAAAGAACGAAAAATTCCAATTATAGCATTTTGTATGGGGCAGGGGCAAAATGCACTAAGCTAGAGAACTAATGTTGGGGGACAGGTTCATGGAGCAGCAAGATAAGATGGAGAATTGTCAGAAGAAAAGTGTGGGAAAAAAATGGCTCTAAGCTGCAAAATTATTACAGTTGGGCCAAGATGCCAATTCCTCGGGACTCTCTCAGATCTTGGGAGCAGTAAGCCTTTCGGACCTCGCGGTTCCACTCCAGTAGAAGTGTGCACTTCCCACAGCCCAGGGCCAAGACACTGCTGTGTTGAAGGATGAATGGACAACTACCAAGCCCCGAGATGAGGTTTCTCAGCCTCGGCACTACTGACACTTTGGGCTGATGATTCTTCGTCGTGCGGGCTGTCCTGTGCAGTGTGGGATGTTCAGCCGCACCCCAGGCCTCTACCCTTTAGCTGCCAGTAAGACTCCCCCCTGCCCCCCAAACAGTTGTGACAACCAAAAATGTCTCCAGACATTTTCTTTTCTTTCTTTCTTTTTTTTTCTTTTGACCACCCTGTGGGGTCTTGCGGGATCTTAGGCCGCCCGACCAGGGATTGAACCCAGGCCACGGGGGACCACCAGGGAACTTCCGGACATTTTCAAATATCCCCTGGGGGCGACACCACCCCTAACTGAGAACCAGTCTCCTAGATGCCTTAAGTCTAACCTGACAGAGGTGGGCTGGTGGAGCTAAAACCACTCCAACAAAAGTAAACCGTGTCCTTCGTGCTGCCTGTTCTATGAAGTTTGAAAATACAAATCTAAGGAAATGCAGAAGGTAGCACATCAGTGTTTAGTTCACACACTGTGAACCTTCTCTCTCTAGCAAAGTCCAAGCCTGCCTAAGGCCAAAGACCCCACAGACTGCATTCCTTTCTCCTCCGTCTGTTCTGCAGCCTCTCCCTCCCCCAGCCCACAACCAGCCTTCACCTTTTACTACTAACTTACCCCCCATTTCCTTTACGTTTTTCCACAACCTTGCGGTTTACTCTGGCACAAGAACACGTTTCAGGCTGGCATTCACTGGTGGTTAATGACAGAAAAGGTGGGTTTCTAAACCACAAGCACTCTTAATTCTAAACTGTTCAAATATATTCTCCCTGTTCATGGGCGAGCTGGGGAGGCAACCCCTCCCCAGTGCTGAACACTGAACTCCTTACAGAGCTTAAACAAATAATCAAGGATAGAGAACCACTTTTTAATTTAAAAAAAAAAAAAAAAAAGCCCAGTTCCCATGTTCACATTCCGGGCCACACTTCCCGCAAGAATTTTACAATCAACAGACCAAGATGCTACATTTAATTTGCAAGATTCCACCGGGGAGCTGTCTGGCTCGTAGGGTATTAAAACCAACTGAGAGATAACAGAACATGGGCTGAACTCCAATAAATGTTGAAATATTCCGCTTTGATTTCATCATGGATTTTCTTTTAAAAAGTTAACTTTATTAAGGTAGTATTGGAACAGGATGGGAAACATTAAAATGAAGCTGGACCGGAAGTTGAGAATGACTTTTCATCTGTTTATACTCTTCTTTCAGTTGGATGGTGCCCAACCCCCAGTGGCAGAAGAATGAGAAAAACTTGAGCAGGGCCCACCTACACGACCCTCCACTGACCACAGCCAAGTGGTACAGCTCCCAGTCACACAAACCAACCTCTCTGCCTGTTTGATTCATAAAACACTAAAAACCAGACTGCCACGAGAGCCCTACCTTCCTTCCTCAAGTCTCACCAACTTCAAAAATACCAGCTATTACCACCCCTCCTAGCTCGCCTCTACACAGCTTGGTGGCATCACCAGAGCCAGAGACACCATAGGCTTGGGCTCTTCAGAAGGTGGGGACTCCACTAGCAATTTGCTTATTAGGACTCCCCAAACTAGCCCATGAATGCCAAGTTTCCACTGGAGGCGATCCTGCTCAGGGTTTTAAAAAACTGTTTCAGCCCCATGTCCTATTCGTTCCACGCACTACGTACAAGTTCTCTGAATTAGCAGACCGTCCAGCTCGCTATGCCTTCCATACCTCTACTCCAACAAGACTGAAAAACAGACAAACAAAGCAGAAATGAAGCCACAAGAAAGTAGGAAGGTGCCCAAAATCATGTGAAAAGAGCCTGTACCACACAGCCCTTCCAGCAAGACTTGAGCTCAGACACTCAGAGCAGGCCTTACTACAATCTGATCGTGGCAAAGCCAAAATGCCATAGACACTGAATAGAATTGGGGATACGGGTACCTTGAAAAAGAAAAAAAAACTTCAACTTTTCTTTGGAATAACCTTCACCCTGGCGCATTTCCAATGAAATACAGTTGACACATGAATCTACAAGGCTGCGGAGGGTAGCAAGGTATACCTGTATCCATGGCAAGGCAGCCTATCCATCAACAAAGCTAGTGGAGTCAGGGTCAGGACATCGCCTGGATCAGCAAAATTCCCCCAAAGAGACATTCTATGGCCAGGCCACAGATCACACCCTAAACCCAGCCATTTCAGAAACCAATTGCAGTGAACACAGAGGGCGACACAGGAGACACAAGCTCTGACCCAAGTGAACTTTGGGACAGGACACCTGCTTCATCATTTCGGGTCACTGAGCTTACTGTTCCCAGGCCTCCACTGCCCATCTGTACAGTGGAGTTCCCTCAGCATTAAATAAGATGATACCTATGACCTGGTATCCAAAAATGTGCCAAGAAAGTGGTGGCTTACCATTCCTGTTTCATTATTTCATTATTAATATTACCCAGCCATCACTGAGAGCCTATACTATCTTCCCTCCCAAATTTGTAAGCTTAGGAGGAGGGTAATTTGTGGAAAGGCAGGTGAAGCGTCTACAAACACACAGCTCTTATCACACAGCACCGTTATTGCTGGCTGCACCCCACTCAAAGCCCCGACGTAGCTAATTCAACCTGAGCTAATTGGGCTCCAATATCCAAAGAGGGAACACCTACCCGTAGCTTCCATCCTCAGGACTGTATTTGCTCTTCAAATGAAAAGCTATTTGTCTAAACTAACAATCGCTCTCTCCATCTGGCCAGCCAGCGATTTGCCCCTGTTCTGTCCCCGCCTGTGTGAAGTGTGCCCTCTTCAGCGGGAGGCACCCTAGGCAGTGACAGCTTGACAGGGTCTTGTTAAAGTCAACAGATGGGGCCCTCCCGATACCAGAAACAAACTACTGAATTTGCTTTCTCTCCTTCTTCAATCATTGGTAGAAAATAAGAAACTGAGAGGGAGGCAGAAAAGGAAAAACCATGGGGGCAGAATTCCACTTTCCCCACTGCGTCTTCAATCAAGGTCAAGAAGAGTCCTACAGAGGGAAATCTAAAAGAAGAGCAATCTAAATAACTTTCCCCAGCCCTTAGTAAAGAAAAGTGGAGTGAAAGGATCAAACAGCCTTGAGAACACCAACCTGACATGAATTTGCATACCTTTTGCCAAGCACGGTGGGGAGAGGGTGGTTTGCATCTTCCCTAAACTTGTTTTACCCCCGCCATGTGCTCTCTCCTTAGGCCTCTAGGGAGGCTGAACCTTTTAAAACAAACAAGAACTTCTACCTCAACCATTTAAGAGAACTATATGATTTTTAAAAGGGGGAGAAAAAAAAAAGGTCAACAGCATTCTGAGCACACATCACAAGCTTTGCTCTGCTCACTTCCCCACTTCCTGTTGCTACCTCACCCCGTCACATTTTAGTTTTGAAGCGTATGTGTTTGCTCTGGTATCACTGTAAAGTTTCGGTGGGAGGCCACGGGCGGTACCAGGATGAGGACAGTACGGTTCTGAGACACGAAATCCCAACCGCCCGACGGTGAGGAAAGTACACCCAACTTCTCACCCCTGCCCGCCCGCCAGCAGTGCACCCACTGCTAGGAAAGCATTTGTGGGCGAGTTTTACTTTGTGGGGAACGTTCTATGTGGGCAATGGCCACCTAACCACCAGCCAATACCAGGTGGCTTAGAACTGGGAACCATGAGGGAAAATACTGGGCACCCACAGACCAAGAAATGCCCTGGAGGAGCACAAGCCAACCCTGAAATCCTTCCGCAAACCCTGTGCTCCAGGGAGTGGTCGCCACCTGGGAAAGGAACTGAAAGACTGAAACGCTTTGGAAGTGGGACCCTGTCTAATCTCCGGCTTAGAAAAAGGGTCAGAGCAAAAAGAGACATTAAACCATTTGGCCAGGCACCCCCTGTTACAGAGGAAGAAACCAGACCAAGACCTGTCTCCCCCAGCTGACTTAGTAACAGCAGAGCGGACTCTAGATCCCAGCTCTCCATCTCCCAGGGCGGGGATTTTCAATATCTTATCAAATGAATGTGGAGCAGATGCTGAATAAGTGTTGGCTCAGCCACACTGGACACTGGCTTATCCGTAACGCATGGGGGTGGGGACAGGGAGGGCAGCCTAAAATACTTTTTGTCTCTTACACACCAGGAGGGCCCATCTTCTAGCAGCATGTTTTGGGAGGTACTGTAGCCCATCCTCGTAACCCACTCTGGCTCCTGAATGCCTGGGATTAGGGGTTGCCCTTCAGCAAGTCCCTAAACTAGCTTACTGCACCCATTTGCCATTATTCCCCAACCAGGAATAAAAAAAACCAAAATCTGGGAGACGGTGGTGTTGCACAAGGCACAGGACTGGGAATGGAACACTGGGCTTCATCCCTTGGTGAACACAAGGGTGGCCTCAGGGGAGCCATCCTGCCCTCCATGCCTTCCTGGGTCTGTGTGTGCCATGAGAACATTGGCCTCCAAGAAGCCGCTAACCCCGTGGGTCTCTGAGTCTAAACCCTCGTATCCTCTCCCACCCCCTGAGCCCCACAGAGCTCCCCCTCCCCCTCCTGCATTCACTGTTCAGCCCTCCTGCTCACTCCACCAGCCCAGCACATCCTGGGAGCCCTCAGAACGGAGATCAGTACACTGGAGGGTGCAGTGTGCATGTGTGCCTGATTTGAGCTGACCATGCACTCTCCATGTGCCTTCCTGTATCATCCCCATGGAGGAAGGCTTTGCTCCCAATCACCCAACCAACAACAAGGTGACGAGCGGCTACAGCACACAGGGTGCTCGGCTGGCTACAGGGTAGGCTGTGTTTCAAGGGCAGAGAGTCAGACGTCCCCTAGCCCTGCCCCATCAGCCTCTATCTCCTTCCCCTGACTGATTTTCTTCAGAACCTTTGGGGACAACTGACACTGTAGTATTTGTTTGCATATTTATTTATCATCTGTCTTGCTCACTAGAAGGACTGCTCCATGAGGGCAGGAGCTGGCTCTTCATCCTGGTAGCTAGGCGGCACTCAGCACATGGCAGGGGTTAGATGTCTGCTGAATGAATGAAGGATCTTCCTCAATCAAGACCAAGTTACTTAACGTCTCTAAGTTAACATGTGTTCTTCATTTATAAAATGAGGATCATATTAATGTATTCTTTATATGACTGGAGTGAGGATTAAACAAGAAAATGATTGCAAAAGCATTGAGGAGGTACCCGGCACACAGCAAATGATCAATAAACGTTAGCTATTACTTGCTAGTTATTATTATCACAGTCGCTGATGGAAACACAGGGAAATAAAGCCTCTTTATTATACCCTGGGCAGTTTTTAGGCTAAATAACTAAAATTCTGTGTAAGACCCGTCTATAAAGGGTCATTAAGAGAGGACTGGGCCACGGGCCTGCGTAGCTACTCTGAATCCCACAGAGCATAAGTCTTAGCGTAAAATCTTTTCATGTAGTTTAAAGTCATGAGCTCATTTGTGCAAATGCTGCTTTATAGGTCCCAATCATTAAAGTCTTAAAATATCTAATGCCTGCACTCAAGAGTTTATAGTCCAGCTGGGGAAGATGAGACAATAATATATGAAAAAACTACAAACTCAAACTCAAAACAATGTATGTCAAATGTCAAATAACCACAGTGGGCACTGGGGCTGTGAAGTGCTGGTAAATGTCTAATAGTCAGCTCTCAAAAAAAAAGAAAAAAAAGCCTCGATTGTAGCATTTGTCAATTTCCATGGTGTAAATACTCTCAGTATGGCCAACTTCAAGCTACTAACACGAGGGCCAGCGGTCATAGAGTTGGGACGAGATGGGCAGAATCAACTCGCAAGAGCTGGTGCAAGCCAGCTGCGGCACTACTGGACCAGGCCCTTTGATTACTCTTCAAGGTCGAGTGCCAAGTGATCTTCACTAACAACCGACATCTTTATGGAACTTCAGGTTACAAAGCGGATCTGAGGCCATGACTGTATTCCACCTTCATCCTCTGGTCAGAAAGGTATTATCACCCTCATTTTGCAGATAAAGAAACAGAGGGTTAAAAAGCTCCCACATTTTTCAGGGGCACTCTGCTAGCGAATGACGTGGTCAGAGCTTGAACTAGGATCTTCTGGGGCAGTCGTGAGCTCTCGTTGTTCCCGCTCCCCTAAAAACCAGAGGAGAAATAGTTGAAAGGTGAGCAGTATGTGGAGGACGGGGTGGAAATGCAGAAGAGGTACAGTGCTTACCCAGATGGCGAATTCACTACAAAGCCCAAAGATCTAGGGAGCATGGAAGGCGTGAAAACAAACTTGAAACTAATGAAACCGTTTCGTTCAGTGTGCTTCGCCAGAAAATTGGTTTCCTAAAACAGTGATGCAGTTATTAAAATCTGCATTCCCCAATTCACTGCACCATGAGGTGAAGGAGCAAAAGGAACGGAAAGCAATTTAAATGACGAACAATAGGGAGGCTGGTTGAATAAGTTATGGAATATCCGCATAGCGGAATGCTGTGCCTCCACCCAAAGCCATGTTTTAAAAGAACAGTTTACAACTAGGAAACACTCACAGAATATTGTTTGAAAAGCATGTTACATAACAATATGAGCAATATGATTCCAGTTTTGTAAAAATGAACTAGCAGGAAACACACCCTATGTATACAGGCACAGAAAAAAAACTGGACGCACAGACTTCAGAATCCTCATGCTGGTTTCTCCCAGAAGGGTGGGATTATGGACGATTTTTATTTTCTTCTCTATGATTTTCTGTCTGCTCCCACTTTTCTATAACATGTTGCTTTTCTAACCAGAGACACAATAAATAGACCATATTTATACATCTGGATTTTCAAAGGTTGAGAAAACTAATTACAAAAATCAGTGAGGTGGGGGGCTTCCCTGGTGGCGCAGTGGTTGAGAATCTGCCTGCCAATGCAGGGGGCACGGGTTCGAGCCCTGGTCTGGGAACATCCCACATGCCGCGGAGCAACTGGTCCCATGAGCCACAACTACTGAGCCTGTGTGTCTGGAGCCTGTGCTCCGCAACAAGAGAGGCCGCGATAGTGAGAGGCCCGCGCACCGCGATGAAGAGTGGCCCCCGCTCGCCGCAACTAGAGAAAGCCCTCGCACAGAAACGAAGACCCAACACAGCCAAAAATTAATTAATTAATTAATTTTTTTTTAAAGTGAATATTTGTTAAAAAAAAAAAAAAAAATCAGTGAGGTGAACCCCAGGAAGGCAATCCTCTGGGGCAAAGGTCCAGATGTTCAGATCTCTAATATCCCCCCAAGGAGACAAGCCAGGTTCCCCCCAAACGCCAAGTCCTCTACAGACACACACACACTCCAGCACATGCCTCCACACCACCCCCTCGCCCCTCCTTCAGGAGGCCATCCTCTCAACCTCACCCCCTGATCCAGTCCCACCTTGCTGGGGGCAAGGCATGGAAGGCACAGCAGAGGATGGACAACCAGTAATAATTCACGAGTATCCTCCATGTGGCATGCAGCTATGTTGTGGCACAGCTTCCAACATGTGAACTCAGATACACGGCAATTCTAAAACATAGGTATTGATACCAACAATTTACCAAGAGGAAAGTCAAGTTTAGAAATTATATCCAGGGTCACGCAGCCAGCGAGTGCCCAGAATTGGGAATGAAACCCAAGTCTAACCAGAGTTCATCTATAGATGTTTAAGAGGCCCAACAACTGTACCTGATCATCACGAAATGCAAAATAATAATATTCCAGTTCAACCTACTTTAATTTATACTCAGTCTGAAAGCGAAATGCACCACCAGTCCCGATTCGAGAATATAAAGATTTAATAATTTAAAAAAGAAAGAAAGAAAAGGAAAGGGGAAAAAAGACCCACAGCTCTGTGCTCATTCCTCATTCAGTGAAGTAAAAATAAAAATCGAACCTTCCCCCAACACATTGTGCTTTAATGAAAGCACCAAGCCAATCTTCTTCACTACCACCCACCCCAGCCCACTTCGTTTAAATTTAGGCAACCACCAGGCAAACTGTACCCAACTGCATTATCTGAAATGAAGTCATAAAGTCCTCATCTGAAACACCAGCCCTTGTTCCAAGGAAAGCGGGGCAGGGCACATAGGGCCAGCATCCTGGGGGAGTCTGGGGCTGTGCCTCGGAGGACCCCTTTGCAAAGAGAGTTTCTGTGACCTGGTTCTCTGCGTGGAGCTGTGGGGCCTTGTGGCAGCAGCTTCCCCTCTCTGGGTCTCAGCCACCCCTCTACAAAGTCAGGGATGGAATAACAAAAGGGATCTTGAAGGCCCATCTCAACGTACAGCTCTATCGTTCCTGGGACCCTGATGTGCAGAGGGTAGCCACTGGGCAAGGCCCAGACACCCCACTTCCACAGAATGAATGAATGGCAACCCAAGCTGTGGCTGATCAGGGCGAAATGAGTCGGACCGTCCTGGAGCTGCTGTAGCTCTTAAGCTCCAGCTTTGGAGTATTCAGTTCTCAGTAAATAAATATTTGGCAACAGGAGGGAGAGCAAGGGCTGAGCCTCCTGGATGGCTCTGGGGCTCGTCACCCTCTGTCCTGTCCAGGGGAGGGATTCTGCCCACCAGGACTCAACAAACTCGGAGTCCCTGATCCCTTCTCCCCACACTTGACTTTTTAAATGTGATTGCACCAGAGAAAGGGCTAGCTAATGAAAAACTCTCCCCAGTTTTCTGGATGAATCTGAGGCTTTGGGGGCCTACAAGCTAGCTGGATTTTTCTTCCAGCAACCTAGTCCTTGGATTTCTTTTCCAAGTTTCCTTCCAGTGTTTCATGAGTGCGTCTAAGCCCTTACGGTAGGTCTGTATCCACTTCCTCAAGTGGAGACATGGGGCACCCTGGAAAAGGGGAATAAAATTAATATTCACAACTTGAGGAGAAGCTTGGCCTTAACAATAGCATAACTCACAACTCCATACTGGAGACACCATTAAACAACTTTGTGCCCGATGGGACCCACAGATTGGCTGCACTGTCTCACCAACCTGGGGCTCCAATCTCTACAGTCAGTGGACAGCAATCCAGAGCTGATCAACGGTCCCACACTCAATTCCAGTCCTCCTCAAGCCCTGCCCCCATTCACATCTGGAACCTTCCAAGCAGGTTGTTCCCAGTTCCTCATGGCTGAGCCACGCTCTAAGGACTCCATCAGAAATCCAGGGGAAGACCAGAAAGCATCAGAGAAAGATTTAGAGAAAGAGGAGGGCAACCAGTGGCCAAAGCGCTCTGAAGCTCTCAGATGTTGACTTTACTGTCCAGTTTCAGGAGCTGGGAGGTAAGCCTCCCAGACCTCTCCCCTGACCCTGACATTGATGGAACCGAGGACCCCGAGCCTGGGCCCCCAACTCTCCCACCTCAGCCAGACATCCAAAAGCAGTACTTTCAAGGTGAATAAAATTGGGATATATATATTATACTACTTTACACAGTGCTAAATTTACCCAGCCCACCTCCCCAGGAGGGGGAAATGACAGAGAATAATAAATATTTTTGATTGTAGGTAAAAGCATGGCTGATGCATACTGTAGTAAAAAAAAATGATGAATTCTAGAATCAGATCTGGATTCAAATCTAAGCCATTTCACTTACAAACTGGGTAACCTCAAGCAAGTTACTCAACCCATCTGAGCTTCCTAGTCTGTGAAATGAGTATTATAGGAGAGAGTATATATAACTTGGGACTTACTCGTTGAACCCCAAGTTGTTTTCCTCAGCGGGGTGGGATGAAAGGAGGAGAATCATGAGTCCCCAAAGAACCAGAAGGACCCAGACTCCAGAAGCAGACTAAGAGCAACAGACAGGTGCATCGGTCCACGCACCTCCCAACCCCCGCAATACACACAGCAGGAGGTGTGGCCGTCACTCACAAACCCCTTGGGCCGCCCCTTGCAGACCATGAACGCTGCAGAAATGCTCTAGACATCTGGTTTTCAAATTTTTTTTAGCAGCAGAATCCCAGACCCCAATATAGAGAACAGAGATAAAAAGCAAGATGCTCTTGGAGAAGCGGATTCTAAGATTAACTGCTCTGCAGCCCTGAAAGAATCTTGCAAACTAAAACTGCACTGTAATGGAGAAGCGGGGGGAAGAAGGAGAGGAAGGAGGCAGAGGGAGTCATCGGAGAAGAGTGGCGACAAGAAATTAGCTGTGGAACAGGACTGGGATCTCATGGGGACAGCACCTTCCTCCTGTGACAAAACTGACAGCCTCAGGCACCTTCCTCAGACAGTATTTATGGCACAAACCCCTAGTTAGAGGGATCAAGACAGAGGACCATGGAGATATACTCTAGAATTACAATACTTTTTCACAATTACTAAATATTTACTAAGATTCAAGCACCCACCCTACCCCCAATGACGATCACCTACCTTACACTCCCACCCCCTGCCATGTCTTGAGACATCCCTTGGAAAATGGGGTCCAACGCCCAGTCTACTGCCTCTGCCCCAGGAAATCCACCTCGTACTAAGTTGCTGCTCCCCAACCCCCTCACTCTCCTTGTTTCTCTCTTAGATTTCATGGGACAGCATTGTCTGTACAATAAAAACGCCATCCCACCTGGCCGATTCTGCCAGGTCAAATGCTTGTATCCATTAGGAAGGCCATTAACAACCCATTCAGGCACAGAATGTGACTTGTCAGCTTGGGCAGGTGAGAGGCCGGAAGATACCTGCTCATCAGAAAGTAATATAAATGGCGATTGTCTGACAAACCAGCTAAATAGCAGCATCACAAAAGAATGGCACCACAGAGGGTCCTCCAGAAAGCATGACTGACGCAGAAATACTCCTTCCACTAACCACAGGAAGTTTGAATGACGTGAGTTAAGACGACAAAATATTTTCACAAGCATTCCCACCAGCCACTCTACTTTGCAACCTGAATCCTGCTGTTTGGGAATGACTGTTTAGCATCAGCGACTTCCCAGGAGAAGGTGATAAGGCAGTACTATGGGAAGAGTAGGGGCCCTGGAGTCAGAGATTTCTGAGTTCAAATCTCAGCTCTAGCTCTTGCTAGCTATGTGCCCCTGATTAGACGATGTATGTCAATTGGATAAATGTAAGTAAAACACTCAATAAATACTAGCCCTCTCCTAATGCCAACTTTCCACCTCCAGTCTTAATCCCAAAGTGAAGGAGGTCCAAGCCATTTTGCAAAACCATTATTAGGCAAGTACCACTTAAACCCAGGACGGGATCACCTCTGTATTTGCGCAGTGTGGTATTAAAGAAACGAGAGTGTGGCCATAGCATCATGCCTTTGGTCCTTATTTCTCCAAGTCTGCCCAGCACCAAAATTCTATTCATCTTTCAAAACTCAGCTCCAATGCCATCTTTGCATCTCTCGGCAAAACTTAACCGCTCTTCCACTACTCCATTTGGCTTGATGCTTATCAGAGTACTTACTTTGTTGTGCCTGGTATTACAGTTATGGTTCTGTGCCCCAACTCCAAAGAAAAGCCTCTTCAGAAGTGGAGGTTTGACTCTCTCATTCCTCCAACCTTCCAGGACTGGCACATTGCCTCACGCAGAGCAGGTCAAGAAATATTTTGATGGATAGATGGATGGATGGATGGGGAAGGAATCCATTGAAGATTGTCCAGATACCATATAAATGCATGATCTTAACAATTCTTTAGTGAGAGCTCACATTCAGTAAGCCAATGAAACCACAGGAGGAAGGGCTGAGGATACACACTGACAAGGAGAATATCTCGCATCTAATACCAGTGCTCTGGGTAGAAGCATAAGCATTGGCCTGGAACCTAAGCAGTACAGCCCCGATTCTAATCCTACTCCAGTGTGGCCTTCAATCCACTCCCAGTCTCTCCGTGGGCCTCAGCTTCTCCATGTCAACTACTGCTTGCTCCCCCATCAGACACATGGAGAGGCTCAACCAGATGGTGGGAAGAAGGTGCCGTGGAGGGTAAGTGCTGTGTATTCCCCAGGGTCCGGTTTTATTTTCTAAATGGTTTTGGTTTGTATAGTATGTTGTTTGTGACTTTTCTAAAAGAAAAGTCCAGAGGAAGAGAAATGAAACAGCATGTACAGAATTTTTAAAAATAAAACAAAAATCAAGAGGAAGTGGGTCCCTCTCAGGTTTCTCATTAAACCAAGAGTCAAATTTTACTAATCAGCTTATGTTATGGTTTCCATTACAGCGGAGAGCGTATTAAACCTAAAACAATCAAAGAGAAGGTATAGGCCCCACTGCAACTAGATTCCACATCCAGAGCTCCCCTGACAGTGAGGTCTTATCTTTCCCAATTACCAGCTGGGGCCTCTGGGTACCTCAGTACCTCAGATACCTGCTTGCATGAAAAGAAGGGAAGAAGCACTGCTGAATGGAAGCCGATCCCCAAATGTCAATGCCTAACCAGAAAAGGACCCACACTTTCTGAGTGGCTGCAGTGCTGGGTGCCCGGGAAATGCCAACCTGAATTATACTAGAAACACTGGGACAAGAGAGCTCTTCCAGATGGAAGGCTTTAGAAAAGTAATGTGCATTGCTGTAGACAGTGCCAGGCCTAATGCTGATTGGAAGTAACCAGAAATTGACAATGGGGTCAGAGGGGGAGTGGGGGGAAGAAGAGAGCTCCAGGGGTTGCTGAGACCAGAGCCATGGAGTTCCAGACACATTCAGTAGAACTCAGGGCAATGAGAACAGTGGCCAGCTTCTGTGTCCTGATTTCTGATTCCCATCCCTGGTGGTCAGATACTCTGCAGTGTGGCAGTGAGCGGAGAAAGCCACTGTTGGTGACCACCGTTTATCACACTCTTTCAGTTCTCCAAGCAGGTAACACAGGACCCAGGGTGGATGGGAATTCCGGTGTTAAGAGTCTTCTAGCATTTTAGAAGTCAGGCTGATGCTGCAGAAGAAACACTGTCTTTGGACTCAGAACGGCATTAGAATCCTGATAATTACATACAAAAGGTCACTCAACCTCTCTGGCCCACCCGACATGAGTGGGCTTCCCTCCTCCCATTGGATCCAGTTATGATGAAACAGAGGTCATAGGACCCGCATCTTTTGTGCAGAGAAAAATACTCCTAGTCCCAGCCGTGGACTGTCCCCCTTGTCCCAGCCAGCCGCCTCAGAGATGCCACATCATTACTACACCAGGAACAACCAAGCAAAGGGATTTGTGGATCAACGTGATACAACCCAAGTGCCGGCTACACAGCCCAGCACACAAACACACACAGAGAAGAAAGAATAACAAATTATAACCACCCTCTTCCTGCAGGGGTGGGGGCAGCACTTTCACCCTGTCTGAATTTTTTTCTCGTTGTGCGGGTCTTTCATCTGGCCCTTCATTCATTCACTCCCTCTCTCAACACTGGCTTATTGAGGGCATGTCCTAGGGATATGCCGCTGCAAACAAGACACAAAGCCTCCCTTACCGCAAGGACTGTACCGTGGGAGAGGGCAGTAGACACCGGGCTAAAAGAGGCAACCATATCACGGTGAGACTGGCAAATTCAGGAAGAAAGTGTGCTCTGCTCTAAGTGAAGAATCTTCCCCTCCAGAAGCTGGGGAGGGGAGAAGGGAGGGACTCAGGAGACACCACCAACGAGGAAGGAGGCGGAAGCCAAGCACAGCCCCTTTATCCTTCACCACAGATAATGTCCAGCTACAGCTACCACTATCCTGAATGTCCCCAAGTTCTCATTTCAAACAGTCCGTCACCACTGTCCCCATAAACCTCAGCTATTCCCAAAGCACCCCGAATTTCAGAATCCAAAATAGATGTCCTCGACAGCCTCCTTCTTCCAGGGGAGGCACAAAAATCTCTGGGAGACCCCGGGGGGTCTGACTGGGGCCTTGGGACCACCTCCTCTGACTGGCCAGAGTAAGGTGGGAGGGTGTGAACTACACGGCAGGGGCTCATGGCCATCCTCTAAATACAGCAGGGAAGCATGGTATGACCAATCACAGGAGAAGCCCAAGAGGAGGGGACGGGCCCTGGAGGATGGGAAAGGGGGTATTCCACACGGGCCAACAGCAAATCCAAGGTGGAGAGGCAGAAACTAGTCAAATGAACACAGAGGCCAACTTAAGATACTGAATTAATTACCACCAAAAACCAGGGAGTTGACCACTACTTACCTAGAAGGAACACCTTAACTCCCCTCTTCTCACCAAAAGGCTCCCTCCACCATCCACGCTCTCAAAATAAGAGATTCACAGCACTTCTCGTAATTACGACGATCATTTTTTGAGCCCTACAATGTACCAGGCCTGTACCAGGTGCCTTAAATATCTCATCGAATCCTTAAAACCACCTGATTGAGAAAAGGGTCAGTATGCCCATTTTACAGAGGAGGAAACTGAGGCTGAGAGGTTACATAACTTGCGCAAGGCCCTGTGGCACAGATCTGCACACAGACACGCACAAAGAGGCTGTATCTGTTCAATCAGATTTGAAATTCCATGAGAGCCCCAGGCCCTGGCCACACAGCCCGCTTGCAGGGAAGCTGGTTCCTAGCATGGAGCCAGGCACGTACAGGGCACTCTGTGGGTGCCTTTCCAGCCACTCACCGCTCCCCACACCCTGCCCCACCCGGCCCCACCTGCAAGAGGGAACACGCTGCGCCTGCCAGTCTTTTCGGTTCTTCACAACCAAGTTCATCCTCAAAGACTGAAATTCCCAAGCCCTGTCTACCACTGGAGACCAAATGGAATTTCACAGGTTCATCTCTTGAAAGGAAAAGAGAACCATCACCTGCAGGCAAAGAGGAGCCAAAGACAGTTCTACTTAAAAGAAAGAAAAAAAAAAAAAAGGTCTTAGGCTTTGAACCACCGCTCTCAGTGGCCGATAATCAAGAAACAGGAGTAGGTCGCTTTAAAAAAAAATTAATATTCCACGTAAAACCAAAACCAGACAGAAGCATAAACCTCTAGCTTAGAAGCAAGCAGACACAAATTTGCACAGACTTATTTAAGTGACTGCAAAAACATGCCTACAGATCAACATAAAAGTCCAGCAGGAAATTTGGGAAGGAGGGCTATGGATTCTCACCCAAGACCTTCCTAACACTTCTCCCTTTTTAGATGCTCGTGGCTGGGGTGCCTGGTCGCAGAAGGCACTGTCACTCCTGACTGGCATATGTCTGCCGGGCATCTGAAAGCTTTACAGTAAATGGTGACTCATCTATTGCAGCCACCATAGGTACCGCTAATGTAAAAAGCCAGAGTTTGTTCCATCCACATGAAAGAGAAATGCCGGGTACGGGGCTGTGAGCCTGACTCAAACTGCGACCCCCGTTCACTGCCACTTGTCAGCATTCAGCTGAAACTCAAACTGTAATTACCCAGCTCTCGGAGACCGAGGGCAGGAGGAAGGGGGGCTTCTAAGGGGGTCACATCCATAAACACAGCAGAGTCCCTTTTCATCAAGCTACGTCTCCTCATGCAATCACTTATTCAACAAATATTTTATACAGCACCTACCACGTCAGACACTGGACCAAGTGCCAGATACACGAGGTGAATTAAAAAAACACGGCAACCACCCTCAAGGAGACTCTAAGTCTCCCACTAGCTGCTTTACATACTTTTTCTCATTTAATTTATTAAATTCTCATTTAATAGCTCCATCTGACAGATGGGGAAACTGAGGCTGAGGTCACATGGTTGATTAAGTGGAGCCAGGACTCAAATCCACTTCTAGGGCACTCTGGGGCTGGGCTCTCAAATGCCAACTTACCTTGCAGTGAGGAGGGACACCTAAGGCCTGGTCCCCGTCTCAAGGAGCTCAAGCCCAGTGGAGGACATGCGCAATGAAGGGAGTGTTGGGGTGCTCGCAGAGGGGGGAGCTCGTAAGACGGAGACAATGAACCTGAGCAAGGGTCGGCTCTGGACATCTTCCTCTAAGGAGGCCATGGTGGTGGAAGGTGGGAATAAGGCCAAAAAAGCAGGAAGAGGCGAGGCCTATACTGTGTTGAATGGTGCCCCCCCCCCCGCCGAAATTCATGACCACCGGCAACCTCAGAATATGATCTGATCAGGAAATAGGGTCTTTGCAGATGTAACTGTTAAGATGAGGTCACAGTCATCTCAAACCCACCCTAATCCAATGACCAGTGCCCTTATAAGGAGAGAAAACAGAGACCCAGACACACATAGGGCCATGTGATGACGGAGGCAGGGATTGGAGTGATGCAGCTACAGGTCAAGGAACGCCAAGGGTTGATGGGAGCCACCAGAAGCTAGGAGAGAGGCGTGAAACAGGTTCTCCCGCAGGGCCTCTGGAGGGAACCAACACTGCCGACACCTTGATATTAAACTTCTGGCCTCCAGAACTCCAGAGAATACATTTCTGTTGTTTTAAGTCCTCCAGCTTTCGGTACGTTGTCACAGCAGCCCTGGGAGGTTAGTACAAGGCCTGCTCTGGACAGGACCTACACACTGGGTTAAGGAGTTTGGACTCCCCACTGCAGGCCATGGGGTGGATTTTAAGCAGCAGAGAGGGGGTGCATGCAGGAGGGTGTTTTATAAAAACCAGTCTGGAGCTTATACCCTTCCAACCTGCAGCCTCCAGTCCTATCCCTTTAGTGTCCTCCAGGACTCCACCGCCCACCTGCCCACACTCTGCGTGCTGGGCTCATCCACACCCGGGGCTTCAAGAGTCTCTTTGCAAATGGTGCCCACCTTCAGCCAGGACATTGTTCTGACCAGACGCCTCCACCTTCCATTCTCGCAGGTTCTCAAACTCAACATGTCCCACATCAGCTCTGCATCTTTCCCTTCCACCTTGCTTCTGCTGGGCTCCTCTCAGTCGTTGCCCTAAAACTGGGGCTCCCCCTAGACTCCCCTGCTCTCCTCCACATCCAGGGAGTCACCAACTGGCTGTCCATCCCACGCCCTCTTTTCCACCCCATGACAGGAGCACAGGCGCACCTCCTCTCCCTCCTGGATTTCTCTGTGGCTGCATCATGGGTTTCCATCCCCCTAAGGGGACTCCCTTTTCCTTTCCACCCTCCACCCCAATCCAGCTGTCCCGAATACCACAGCCAAGGCTAACCCCAAGAAGCTCAGCTCTCAGAACACCTGACCTCTGGCCCCCCTGCCCCCAGCCTGGAGGCCTCTGGCTGATCCACGGGCCTCTAGTCGGTCAGGGGCCCCACCCAGCCTCATTTCCCTGTCCTCCCAACCCAGCAATCCACTCTCCTCCCTCCTCTTGATCCCACTCTCTAACTGCTCTCCCTGCCAACTCCTCCTTCCTGTCCTAGCTAAGCAACCACAGAACCCAAGGCCCCAAGAAGTCAAGACCTCAGGACTGCCTGCTTTCTCGTACTAGGAAACGCTCACACCAAGTTTGCTTTGGATTCATCCAAAGTGGAGATAAGTTCACACTTGCAACGCTCAGCAAACTCCTCTTGCTAAGGGCACAAACACGGAGATTTGGAGTTGTCCCTAAAGCATTTACATATTTAGTCAAGGCTGTTATATACCCATTCCCCAGGCTAAAGCCAGCAAATAGGCTCCTTTCCCAAGGGGCTGGAGAGAGTCTGAGGCTGCAGACCGGGTGACGGCAGCCACCACTTGCAGCTGTGCTCCAGAGCTTTTGGTTTTATCTTATTTAATCTTTACAATCACCTTCCAATTAATTGCTGTTATCACTGCCATGTAACCACAGAAGAGTGAGCACTGAGGTGTTAAATACCTTGACTCAAAGTTACAATTTGGAGAGGAAAAGGCAGCAATAACGGACACCCCCTGCCCCCACCCACTTTGTCCCAGTTCACTGACTAGGAAGGGGCAGGGCACTGCGCTCACGAGGGCCCTAAGATACCAGGCCCTGCACCCTGTGCCCATCGGATGTTTGCTCAGAGACTGAGACAGAGTCTGGATCCCCTCCTGTGGACTCTATAAGCCTCTGTTTCCTTATCTGAAAAACAAGAATAATTAATCCCCCCTCAAAGAATTATTGGGAGGATTTAAATGAGATAATGTATGTAAAATTACAGAACAAAATGTCTGACACATAGAAGGTGTTTAATAAAGGTTAGTTGCTTTAAACTGAAAATAAATAGGGGCAGAAAGAGAGAAGCATCTGCCTGCCCATGTGAAGTAAAAAGTTACTGACCCACTAGGCATCAAAACCAACTATTCATTTCCAAGAGGCACCAATCCTTCATAATTACAAAAAAATGAAATAAAATAATAATAACAATCATCATCATCATCATAATGGCAGCTATCGTGTACGGAAGACGTACTAAGTGCCAAACACTTTCTGCACATAACTCTAAATGAGCTAGTCCTCCCACACCCAGGAGGTAAGCTGAATGGCCCCATTTTACAGAGGGAGGAACTGAGGCTCAGAAGGCTTGATTTACTCAGTCACAGTCATGGCAGTTGTAAAGCTGGGACTGACTCCAGGTCCCACATCCTATCACTGCCTCCCGAAAATCAGTCAGACCCCTTTCATGACCTTCACCTTCCTCTCCACCTCAAAAACCTCCTGCCCTGCATCCCCTTCTCCTCAGCCCCTCTCCTCACTCAGAGGGAGAAGTGCCTGGGGCTGCTCTTCTTGAGAGGGTGTGTGGTTCAGATGCAAGAGCAGGACAGCGGGCAAGAGGACTCTGTCCTGGGCCCAGTCAGCCCAGGAAGGAGCTCGGATCCCTCAGTCCCTGCAAACCTCAGCGCCCTCACCTCACAGGTTGCTTGCTATAAGGCCCACACGAGGTAACAGCCCCAGATATGTTCAGGACATCCTATAGGGCTGTTAAATCCATCTCAGGCCTTCTGGAACCTTCTCCCACCAAATACCACCTCTCTCTCGGGCATCCCCACACTCTGGCTCTTAACTAGTCCCTCATCCCTCACCCTGAATGGCCCGATTTCCTTCATCCTAAAAACACCATCCCTGACCTTGCTGCCTTCTCATGACATACTTTTGTAGGGGTTCATGTAATCTCCCCCCGACCCCCAGGCTATACAAGCTCCCCAAAGGCAGGGATGATAATTCAGACGGCTCTGTATTCCCTACGGGATCCAGCGTCGTGCCATTTTTGGCATGCATCCAGGAAAAACCTTGACGAATAGTCACTGAAAGCACAGAGAACATTTAGGCACAACATCCTAAGTCATCCTCACAACAAACTCGGGAGAGGTTATCCTCATTTTTCACAATGAGGAATCCGGGGCTCAGGTTACGAAGTTCAAGGTCACCCAGCTCCCAAGGAGAGGAGCTCGACACTAGAATTTATTAGTTAGGCCCCAAAGTGCCCCAAACACACCAGATAAGTGGCTGGCCTCCTTCCCTTCTTGCCCTGTCCACAAGTGAGTCTTCTAAAAAAAAGTTCGACAGCATGGTAAATCTGAATCTGCTTACCAGAATGTTCTCTTTTAAGGCTCTGTCTTTTCCCCTTGGGCCACATCACCAGTTCTGAAACAGAAGGGGCCCTTATTTCTTTGCTTAATTTTCCTGGGGGCTGCAGTACCTTCGCAGGGCTATTTGCAACGGTTCTGTTGCCTGCCTAGTTCTGGGGTGTGTTTGTCTGCCTCCCCCTCTCTACTGCCGCCCTAGAAGTAGAGACGGGCACAAAATGAAGGACTGCAGCCACGGCCCCCAGCACGCTGCAAAGCTGTTTAATGAAAGAGTGTTTGCCTGGAAGGCAAGAACTCCCGGGATCTCATTGGTGGGTGTCACCATTACCTCCTTCTAGGGTGAAGACAAGGGAAGCTGGAGAAGATGTGTGACTTGCCCCAAACCACATGGCAACGCAGTGACTCAAATCCAGCCCACGTGGACGCCCTGCCCAGGGCTGTCTTCCATCATATGCTGCCCACGTTTCCCCTTTTTACTACCAGAATTATTTCCTCCCCTCCTTTCTTCTTTGAAAAACCTGCGTTATACATTAACAATATTACCAGTGGGGGGGGGGGGGGGCGGGGAACCTGATCGAAAACACATCAAATAAACTCTGCTCTTTTCCAGATTCTTTTCAATGTGTGTGTATAGATTTTTACCAGCTTGCCATGAGCACGGATGAGCTACCCCATGCTGTTCTGGATACACATAACTGTAGTCCCCAGTCTCTACGTGGGTAAGTATTCCTCCAAATTGTTGTCACAGAGTTAACCTTTCCCGGATTACCTACAATTGGATGATTTCCAATTTTTTCCCATCTTTGGACAAGTTGGTGTTCTGCCCCTTTGGGATTACTTCTGTGGGACTTATTCCCAGAAGTAAAAATACTGGTCAAAAGGTATAAACAGTGTCACTGCTACTATAGTCCAAAGTCGGCATGCTCTCCGTCTCAGTAATGACGGTGGTACCCTGTTTTCTTTCCCACGGACCTCAACAGTGGGTTTTATAAATTTGATCAATTTGTCACTAATATGATAGGCCAACTGGAGTACTATCTCAGAGTAGTACATATCTTTCGTGTTTAGGAAATTGAACTGTTCTCTACATCTCACTCAACTGGGCCTTATATGAAATGATCTGTCCCTATGTCTTGGTTATTTTACCAATACCGCCTGAATATTTACCTTAAAGATCCTGATCAGTTCTGGGCATACTTGTGACAACATGTTCTCATCCATCAGTTTATCACAGTTGTTTCCCTCTTCTATACTGTCCCCTTTATCACAATTACTATGGAGTTATTTTGGGGAAAAAAATCCACTTTACTGAGTCACCCCAGCTGTAAACATGTCACTGTGAGAGCACTACCCCAACCCCAGGCCACATAAGCCCACCATGAAATGACTGGGTATATGGTTATTATCTTTGCTTTATAGATTTTATGCCCTTATAGTTGAACACATCCCATTTCATCAATGATCATTTTTATGGAATTTTCACAAACACATTTGCTCTCCATAGCAAGGATAAATATTCCATCTACTTTCTCTGAGTTTTAAAGAGTTTTTATTTTTATTTTTTTGGCTGCGTTGGGTCTTCGCTGCTGTGCACGTGGGCTTTCTCTAGTTGCAGCGAGCGGGGGCTACTCTGTTGCGGTGCGCGGGCTTCTCATTGCGGTGGCTTCTCGTTGCGGAGCACAGGCTCTAGGCGCGCAGGTTCAGTTGTTGTGGCTCACGGGCTCTAGAGCGCGCTCAGTAGTTGTGGTGCACGGGCTTAGTTGCTCCACAGCATGTGGGAACTTCCCGCACCAGGGCTTGAACCCGTGTCCCCTGCATTGGCAGACGGATTCTTTTTCTTTGCTGTTTTTTAGCTTTTTTTTTAAATATCTTTATTGGAGTATAATTGCTTTACAATGGTGTGTTAGTTTCTGCTTTATAACAAAGTGAATCAGCTATACATATACATATATCCCTATATCTCGTCCCTCTTGCATCTCCCTCCCTCCCACCCTCCTTACCCCACCCCTCTAGGTGGTCACAAAGCACCGAGCTGATCTCCCTGTGCTATGCAGCTGCTTCCCACTAGGTATTTTACATTTGGTAGTGTATATATGTCAATGCCACACTCTCTCACTTCATCCCAGCTTACCCTTCCCCCTCCCTGTCTCCTCAAGTCTATTCTCTACATCTGGCAGGTGGATTCTTAACCACTGCGCCACCAGGGAAGCCCTTTAAAGAGTTTTTAAAACTAAGTTTTAAATACATCTAGAATTTATAAATATAAGACACATGTCTGAGTTCATTTTCTTCATATTGTGATCTAGTTCTTCCCAAGAGCCATTTACTTTAAATAATTTCTTTCACTATTTCCTGCCTTTCCAAATCTGCCGTATAGAAGAGGCTTCTATTTATTTAGATCTATTTTATTGTACCCATCTCTCATTTTTCTGTTTTATCCTAATGCTGTACAGTTTTAATAACTACTGCTTACCTGCCTAGTTTGCTTAAAGGAGCCCACTGCTAAAAGATTTTCAAAACATCCTTTAGTATGCTTGCCCACCAATTTTTCCTGATTATTATTATGATCATTTCCCATGCTTTATGAAGCATTTCATTGGAATTTTAACTGCCAGAGCATGAAATCGAGGCAAAAACCTGGGATACTGACCCTCCAGTACTGTAACTTCTGAACAAAAGCATCCATGTAGGATTTTGTAATTTTCTTTGAATAGAAATTGTGTCACTTGCAAACAGTGATATTTTTATCTCTTCCTTCCCTATACCAATCCCTCTAGTTTCTTTTTGTTCCTATATTGTTATGACAAGCATCTGTTAAACTATGTTAAATAAGAGTAGCGATAAGCGACATTTTGGTTTAGTTCCTGTTTTGCAGAGCACGCTTCTAGAATTTCTCCACTCCGTACCTGCAGCACCCATGAAAGGCTTGGTATGTCATTATACACAGGCAGGCTCTTTATCATATTTAGGAGTAAATCCTCTAACACACCTATTTTTAGTTTTACGATGCTTTCTAATGCACATACAATTATTTCCAGTATATTTCTGCATCTACTGAGACTAAATTCATTCATTCATCAGATATCTGTTGAGTATCGATTATATTCTAGGCACTATGTTAAATATTGGGTGTTCTGATTTTTGTGGTTTATTTCTATTAAAATTAGTCTCTTTGTATTGAACCAGGCATATATTCCTGTGATGAGCTATGCTTGGTAATTTTTCAAAACTCATTTTTCAAGGCCCTGTTAAGTGACTATAAAATTTATCTGAAAAAATTAAGAGACAAGGATATGGAGATATCAACCTCCAAGGACCAATTCAAACGTCACCTGCTCAGTGAAGCCTTCCCAATCCTTACTTTTTTGAAATAGACTTCCCAGCTCCCCACCTCTGGGCTCCCACAGTCCTCCCGCCCTCCACTACCACATGTATCACAGGGACGGTAACGCAATCAAATGTCCACAGGTCTGCTCCACCCCTCCCCCTAACCCCCACGGGCCTCATGACTCCATCACGGCCCCAGGACAGAAGAATCACCAGTGCTAAGTACCATGATTAGTGGATGGGAGTTACACAATAAATATTTCCCAAAGTAGTGAGGCCATTCGTCTGTTAATTTATTCCACTGATGATTTTTGCAGCTGTATTTTTAAGTGAAATTGATCGGTAATTTCCTTCTTGGGTTCAGTAGGGCATGGACAAGCCAGCACAATTCCACGCACACACAAAGGAGCTGTGGTCTGTTGGGCAGGCCTCCTGTCCAAGGAGATACTGGAGAACTCCAGCTAGAGTTTGACCTCACAGTGACTTTGAGGAAGGGAACAGCATAAGATGAGGTATGAACTGTCCCAACAAGTGGGCAAAGCCCTGTGACGGGGAGTGGTGGGGGGAACAGATAAGCCTCGGCAACACAGGCATCGGGACATCTCTGAAGATTACCAAGGCCCCAGCTAGCTGGATCCAGCAGATTCAACCCCCGAGTAGGACTAGTTATGTCAGTTACTGGTTAGCAACACATACTATGCACCAGACACCGCACACAACTATCTTTCCAACTCCTCTTTAAAGGTATATTCTATAGTTCCCGTCACCCACGTAAGGAAACCGAGGCCAGTCGGGTTATGTAATATACCACAGCCACACAGCCAGAAAGTGGATGAGCTGGAATCCAGACGGATGCCTTCCCACCGCACCTCGCTGTCTCTAGCAAAGCCCACGACAGGGTCTCGGTCCCAGCACAGGACCTGGATATCAGGCATGTCAGCAGAACAGGAACCAACACAGAAGCCTCTCAGAAGAACTGAGACTTAGAGAAGGAAACAGGACACAGGAACAAGGCAGGAGGCCCTGCCATGTCAAAGCCAGAACAGCGTCTGAGCCCAGAATCCTGGCCGGAAGGGATCTGAGTCTCCGCTTCCTCAGGCCAGACGTGACTCTGCGAGCTGAGGGCAAGGTTGAGCCGCAGGAAGTAACGTGTGGGCTGCCCTCCCACAAGGCGATACAGGCTGAGTCTGGGTGGGTCTGCCCCGGCTCAGCTCAACAGGCCACAACAAGGGGAACCAGCATCCAGCCAAGCAGGCCCCCACCACCACAGGGAGCACGGGAGCTGTGGATCATGTTCCTCATCTTGGGATTCTTCCCCTTAGCAGCACCATTTAAATAAGGGGTCCTATGGTTTACAGACAGGCTTCTGGATGCTTGAAGCCCATATAAGTGAAAGAAAAATTGGGGTTTCAGTGTGCATAAATGGGGGTGGCATATTTCTGGAAGGGAAGTACATAGCTTCCATCATATTCCCACAAAGGTCCATGGACCACCAAAAAGGTTCAGAACAACCGATCCAAATGTACCTAAAAAGTCAGCTAAAACAGTAGAGTCTAGACAGCTGTGCTGAGCGAAGGCAGTCAGCTCAACCAACCAAATATGCCCTGAGAAATTCTGCAGCCACAAACTCTCTTCTGTCCTTTCAGATCACAGGGTGAGTCTGTGGCTGGTCACTCATGAAGCCAGAGAAAGTAACTGGGTGAGTCAGGGCATCCCACCTTCACTGCTTCAAAGGAGAGCACTATGAATTTTTTTGGGGGCATACTTAGAAGCATCATGTTTATACAGTTGGTGGGTTGGATACTGGACACTTGGATACTTGGTGCCCTAAGGTCAGAGGAAAAGCAGGTGCCACTGTTTCCACTTTCTCACTCCTCAGACATCAGCCCCACCTGGAGCTGGTTGGAAATGTGGAATCTGGGGCCTCACTCCCAGCCTGCTGGATCAGGATCCGCATTTAACAGGGGCTCTAGGTCCCAGGTGATTCGTGGGCACCTTAAAATTTGAGAAGCACTGCTATACTTGTGTTGAAGGAAATTTGTGGAAGGCAAAAAGGAAGGAGAAAAAGGAAGAATGAAAATAGAATTAACAAACAAGAATATGAGCAAATGTCAGGGAAAAGAATGAAAGCCGAAGTTGGCTCTTAGAAAAAATATGAGATTATTGAACCACAGGCCCAACTAATACCAAAAGAATAAGCTGGAAAAGTTAGAAAAGACATACAAAGACCCAATAAATGAGCCACTGACACACTGTTTAAGGAATTTTATATGCAATCTTAAACTAATAGCTGAAAAACAAAGTTAACAAGCTGATACAAATTTATAAGATACTGAAATTAAAGCTAAAGGAAAGACACAAACTGATCAGTAAAAGAAGATGAGCTGGAAAAACGCAAATCAACAAAGGGAAAAGCACCTGGGTTTAATGGATTCCTTGCAAAGTCCTTCCATATAATGTGTAAACGTTTTTTTGCTCACTTAAATATACAAGTAAAACACTCATGCTTTCCTTTTTACAAATTAAAGGATGTAATTTAAAGCTGAGGCCTCTCTCAATACCACTCCAGTCCCCAGACGGCTTCTCTGATATGAGCCTGGTGCACATATTTCAGGCCTGTTTTGTACGAATACATGATTCCACCAAAAATATACTTTTTCAAAAATGGCATCACATTGTACATATCATTCTGCAGCTTGCTTTTTTTACTCAACATTGCATTTCTGAGATCTATTCTTATCATAAGGTATCAACCTAATATATTCCTTTCAACTACTCTGGCAGTGTTTTTCCAACTTTGTTGACTGAGTCCCACAGTAAGAAATATGTGATCCAGTTCGCACTTGTGAATATGCAAAACTGAAACAAAAATCTCACCCAGTATTTACCCACTCTGTGCAATGCACTCTGTTATTTTCTATTCCTTTTTTCACACTGTGTCACAACCCACTAAGTTGATTTATTGACCCACTAATGGTCTGAACGGTCTGTTTTATTTTGCCCTTACTAAATAAATGAATATTTATTTATCCATCCTACTGATGGAGTTACATTGTTGTCTCTAATTTTCCACTATGAGAACAATGTTCCATGAACACTGTGCATGTACGTGAATGTTTCTCTAGAGCAGATCCCTAGGAAGAGAACCGATACCTAGGAAGAGAACCACCGGGCCCTAAGATATGGGCATTAACAATTCAGATAAAAATCACAAATCGCCTTCCAAAGCAGTTGTATCCATTTATTTTCACCAGCAATGTACAAAAGTACCTTTTCTTTACACCCTCACCAACTCAGTTTATTATCAAAAGTTTTGATCTTTTCTAATCTAATAGGTTACAAGTGCCATCTTACTGTAGTTCTGATTTGTATGTTTTATTATAAAAGAGTTTGTGCATCTTTTCTTTTTAAGATTCATTTACCCTTCTTTTCCTGTGAATTCCTCTTCCTGTCCTTTGCCCATTCTTCAATTAAGTTAATGCTCCTTCTTTATTTCTAAGAGCTCTTTGCATATTAAGAGAATTAGCTCCTTTTATCATATATGCTGCAAATATTTTTTTCCTCAGACTATCACGTATCTTTTGACTTTGTTGATGCTGTTTTTCTCATACAGAAGTTCTCATTTCTATGTTGTCAAATTTATCAATAGTTTATTTTATGTCTTCTGGGATTTGTGTCAAACTTAGAAATGTCTCTCTCTTCCGAGACTGTAGAACAATTCTTCTAGTACTTCTATACTTTCATTCTTCATTTGAATCTTTGATCTATCTTTGATAGATTTATTTGATCTAAGGCACAAAGTAGGGAGCCTGCCTAATGTACTTCCCGCAAGGCGGGAATTGGTATGAAGTTACTATCTTTCCCCACAAATTTGAAATACTGCCTTTATCACAAATTATACACACACACACACACACACACACACACAACACCACTATTTATTTCAGGGTTCTCTATTCTGTCTCATCATTTGTTCAATCTATTCAGTACCAAGTTATCCTAATCACTATAGCTTTTAAAATATTTAGTATCTGTTAGAGCTACCCCCTCCTCTTTTTCTTTTTTATATTTTCAGGTATGCTAATTTTCCCATGTGAATTCAGAATCAGTCTTCTACTACCAAAATAATCCTATTGGTAATTTTATTGTGATCACATCTTAAATGTATAGGATTTTTGTAACACTGACTCCTTCTAGCCAGGGTTATATTATCTTCCTGTTTAAGCCTTTTATGTCCCTTAGTAGCACTGAAGTAACATATAAATATATTTATTAAGCTTATAGCTAGTTTTTTCTCTCTTTTGTTGCTTACGTAAATGGAATTTTTTTTCTTCCATCATATTTTCTAGTTGAATATTGTTTATGCGGAAGAGTTACTGATTTTTGTGCATTAATTATGCACTCAACTACCTTACTGAATTCTCTTATTGTTTTTTAGTTTGGGCCCCCTTCCTTCTAGTTTTTATACCTCTTATTTCTTTCTCTTATCTAATTATACCAGCTTATCCCTCCAAAACAAGGTTATATAATTATGGTACTTAATCAAGATTTTAATGGGAATGCATCAACTATGCACTATTTCAGTACTAAGCAAAATTTGGCTACCAGCTTGATAAAGATATATTTTCTCACGATGAGGAGGTATCTAATTATTCCTATATTATGAGTTTTTATTAGAAACAGATGCTTAACTTTTCATAAACCTTTTCAGCATCTTATTTTCTCCTTGGATCCTTTAATATGGGGAGTTTATTAATAGGAATCCTAAAATTAACCTATCCTTGCATTCCTGTTCTGAAACCCACGTGCCCATGGAGTTCTTCCAATGGGTTGCTGGATTCTATTTGCTAATTATGTTAATAGGATTTTGCATCGATATTCAAAACTAAGATCATTTTGTAGTTTTGTGTGTGCCCATACTGCTCTTTTGTCACGTTTTGTTACACTAGCTTCATAAAAAGAATTTACTCCTTCCTTATTTCTTTGCTCTAGAACGATTTAAATAGCATTAGAATCACCTGCACCTTCAATATTTGAAAAAATTTACCTGTGAAACCGTCTGGTCGACCCTACAACTATTTTAAGGAACAGCTCTTTGATAAGTTTCTCAATTTCTTCTATGGTAATTGGTCTGTTTAAATTTTATTCTATTCTAGTTTCAGGGTTTCTTTTTTTTTAAAGAACACATATTCTCATATTACATAAACTATTTCTAAACATAGAAAAAGATCTTACCAGCATCGCTGTAAGAAGTAAATATAGCCTCTACCACAAACCTTACCAGGACAACACCCAAACGGCCTGGTTCCTAATTTCTCCACCCCCTGTTCCTCATCCCTCCTCGCCCCTCTTCTCTCACCACCAGATTCACATAAAATGAGAACGGACAGGTTTGCAATAAACCAGAAACACGCTGGCACTCCTCCTTCACCTCCAGTACCATCAGGGAAGGACTGGAAGTGAATGGCCCAATTCCCTTCACCTCCCCTCAGTGGAGTCCCTTTCGCTCTCCCCTGGGCTTCTTTTTGGAGCCCTCACCAGCCCCTACCCCATCACTGAAGCCAGCAGCCCACCTCACCCAACTCACACCAAATCCTCGGCCTCCTGATGGCTGGCACCAAGCAATCCACAGGTGTTCATTCATCAGGCACCTGCCAGATGCCCGGAGTTCCTGGCATACAAGGGTCTTCCTGCCATCTAAAAGCATGGATCCTAAGAGTTCCCATCACAAGGAATAAATATTTTTTTCTTTTTCTTTTTTTATCTATATGAGATGATGGAGGTTCACCAAACTTACTGCAGTAATCATTTCATGATGTATGTAAGTCAAATCATTATGCTGCCCGTATGTCAATTATATCCCAATACAACTAGAAGAAAAAAAAAGTGTGTTATCTGAATGAGGGGTTAAGACCTGCCCACAAGTAACCACAAGGCCTCAGTAAGCAGCCCAGTACAGCAGAGCAAATCAGGAGGGCCGAGAACAGAGGAATCACTGACCATCAGGAAAGCAGTGGGAAAGACACTTCAAGCAAGGGACTCAAAGCCAGTCTGGGGGAGGATCAGCCCAGTGTGCTAGTGGTGTAGAAAAGGGGGCAGATAAGCCTGGGAGCCCCAGCGAGAGGTCTGGCCATGACACAGCAGGCAGCGGGAGCCACCATGGGCTCCTGTGCAGGGGAGTAACAGGAAGAAAGTGGTGTTTTGGTCACATCGCCCACATTCTAGGATGCCAGACTTGCATTCAAAGAAATGACTAGCTGTGCCAAGAACTTGGCGAGCTGTGGGGGGCACTGTAAACCACAACCCTATTCTGATGCCACAGGTGACAATGGACACACACACACACAAGTCCAGGCTCTAATTAAAGAAGCAGACTGGGAATCATACCACCGCACTAGGGTTTAAACAGTTTATTGCACTACACAATAAAAACCACACTGCCACAAATCTCTAACCTCAGGGGGCATATGTGCTAGCCCAGCACTTCTCAAACTTAAAGGGCACCCAGATCACCTGAGGATCTTAATGCAGATCCTGATTCTGCAACCATGGGTTCTGCATTTATTTCTAAGAAGCTCCTGAGTGATGCCTGATGCCACTGGTCCTGGGGCTATGCTTTGAGTAGCAAAGGACTAGATGACACAGAGGGCTCCCAGGCAGCAGATTAAGGGCATTAACCACAGGCAGAGAAAAAACTGAGGGTTGTCTGGGGTCAACAGCAGAGCACCCAAACTAACAAACTCATTTTCTCGAAAAATTCACCACGGGGGGTTCAGTAACTGGCAGGGCTCCCGCAAGGCCATTGGTAAATAGAAACCACCCCTGCATTTCACAACTACCATTTAATTACTCTCCCATAACCTTTAACAGCAGCCCTAAGCCAGCTCTTTCAAGGGCGGATGCCACTAATCAAGTCATAAAGCCTTAAAGTGTCATATTATTAGCTTTGATAACAGAGCGTAAAACAAACCCCAGCAACAATCGCATTTGCCTTCCCTCTCAGCTGAGGCCGTCAGGCAGGGTAACGTTTGCATTACATGCTGGGTCAAGGGAACAATGCCTTTGTGAGAATCTTGTACCCAAGATGGGCCACACAAGAGAAATTTATCAGCTCTCTTATGACCCATCTGAGACGAATCTGGAAACCGATCACGATCTGCCACAATCCTAGTGACTTCCTTACTGTACCCATCTCCTGGGGTAACTTGGAAGCCTAGAAGAAGCTTCTGCCTCTCCCTACCACCTGCTCCTGAGCCCCCTCCCTCGGGTCGCCTACTTAGGCACAGAGTGACCCACTTCAAATCAACCCCATCACAAACCACAGAGCTCCTCGACATGGCTTGATTCTGAAATCAGACAGCCTGTGTTTAAGCTTCACGCGGGTGGTCCATCAGCAGAGCGACAATCAGACTGTTTGAATGTAGACCTAGACCCCACTCCCATGTGACCCACAAACCACCCACACAACACACATCATCAATTCAGTGAATCAGGCGTCTAAAGTATGCAGCACGCTACCACACACTGTGGGACTGTGGGGATTCAGAAAACACAATCCCTGAATTTGAGGAGTTGGTCAAAGAGTTGAGATTGTACCTCATGCTCAGGCAACTACCACACCCTTAAGTTCCCTGATGGCTAGCACCCACCAATCTGAAGAATTTCCTATACCTGTGGCCTAAAGTTCTACAGAACATGGCTAAGGGGAACTCCTCTGTGAAGATTAGGACGTTGGCTTTGAAAGGAAATAAGCCCGAGGACATCCTCTGCTGCAGGTGAGTACTCCTGCTGTGTGCCGACTAAGCAATACATGAGGAAAAAGAATTAATCTGTCCTCCAGCAGTGAGTAAATGATTCACCCAAGATTACACAGTGAGTTTTAAAGCTGGGAACAGAACTTGGGTCACTCAACTCCCAGGCTGAGGTTCTTCCAACTAAATCACATTCCCCTCACCTCCATTTTGGAACTCACCTATGAAATTAGAAGGTTTGCCACTTCTTTGCTCTTTATTCCCCCCACAAGCTCAACCAATTTTCAGGACTCCCTTTCTCTTGGGGGAAGCAACATAATATAACCCATCTGAGAGCTGGTCCAGTTCTGCTCCCCATGCAGTGGGTCAAGGGCAAAGCAAAGTCCCATCCCCTAAGAAGAGGACTTAGTTTTCTCTTCTCTAAAACAAAGAGGTTAGTGGAGATGGCTTCTAAGATCCTTTCCAGCTTTAAGCAGAATCAATGGAAGCTTTACTTTATAGTTGAGAGGGAAAAGGGGCTCCCCCAAGCCATGGTCCCTGCCTCATCCTGCTCTGTGAAGGGAGGGTGGGCTGGTCCAGGCAATTGATGAGAAGCTGCAGTCCATAGAGAACCTATCCACCAGTGGCCTCCTGTGGTCCACACACAGCTTCCCCAGCCCACACAAGAGGAGGAGCAGCAAGCTGCCAGCTGTCTTCACAAACTTGCCAGCAAGAATTCTTAATTAAAGTCTTCTGTTGCACTGTAGTATTATTTTCTTTTCAATGACTTTTTTAAATTATAAAATTGATTTGTGTTCACTCCAGAAAACATTTCATTTTTAACGACTTTTTACAATCATAAAATAAATGTACATTCATTACAGAAAAATGAGAAAACTTGTTAAAAGAAAAATCTCACCTAAACAAATCTAAATCTATTTATTAATTAAATCACATTCCAATTGATAATCAAAGAAACCCCAGAGTTGGAATTGACCTTAGAGAGGGACAGGTGGCATCCTGGGCTATGCCATAGAATGTCAGGGGGGATTATTATGATCCAGTACAATCCCCTTGTCTCCACTGTCCCTGACAGGTGGCCACCCAGCAGAGGCTCCAACAATTCTCTTTTCCAGCCCTTTTCAAGGCAGCCTGGGCCATTTGAGGGAAGCTCCAGTGGTTCTTCTTACAGTGGAGGATGGTCATAATTATATGCACAGGCTTTTTTTTTAATCAGATAGGGTTTTATGTCACACTTTTTTTTTTTTTTTAATTAACGTACAGTTGATTTACAATATTGTGTTAGTTTCTGGCGTATGGCAAAGCAATTCAGTAATATATATATATATTCCCTTTCATATTCTTTTCCATGATTATTTATTATAGGATATTGAATATAGTTCTCTGTGCTACACAGTAGGACCCTGTTGTTCACATTCCATATACAATAGTTTGCATTTGCCACACTCAATCCATCCCTCCCCACCCCTCCTCCCACTTGGCAACCACAAGTCTGTTCTCTATGTCTGTGAGTCTGTTTCTGTTTCGTAGATAAGTTTATTTGTGTCCTATGTCAGTTTCCACATACAAGTGATACCATATGGTATTTCTCTTTCTCTTTCTGACATACGCACAGGCTTTTAAGAGACCCAGACTCTGGTTCAATTCCAAGCTCAGCCTCTTACGTGCTCCTTGACACTGGGAAAGTCACTTAGCCTCTGTGAACTTGAATTTCTTCATCTCTAAGACTAGAACAATAATATCTGCTTAAAAGGGTCATTGTAAAATTGAAAGGAGAAAATGTATATAAAGCACTTAGCAAAGTGCCTGCACAGTGTACGTGCTCAATAAACGTAAGTATTATTATTAATTGTAGCTCATAACAATGGCCTTCAAACTTTTCCACCTTACCCCTAGTAAGATATTATACCATAACTCAGAACATAAAATATCGATATATACATATAAATAAATATTTATACAAACAAATATTTTCAAGAAACAATGCTGACCCATACACAGCTGATCCACTCAAGATTTTTTTCCTATTTTATTCTTTCCTTTCTATTCTATTTCGTTTTTTTTTAATTGCTGGTTTAATCCCTAAATTGACTGCACAACCCACTAATGGAAATTGCAGTTTGAAAAACCCTGACCTATACGAAGACCAAATACCTCCTCCTATAGCTTCCACCTTTCACTTCTAGCTTTACCTTCTGGAACCACACAGAACAACTCTGCTCCATCTTCCACATGTTAAATGTTCAAGCATGTGCAGCATCCCCTGTTCTCTCGAGCAGTCACTGTGTGTGATCCGGCTTCCCAATCCCTCTTCGTCCGCATCCCCTCCTCTGGACTCCTTCCTCCCTCTGCAAGTTTTCCTCCTTCAATTACCGCTGCCCAGGATGCCATGCTCATTTAGCAGCCGTTCTGCTCCTCTGGTGGTTTCTGTGTCTCCTCAGATCAAGCAGCCTGATAAGAGCATCTTTCTGAACCTTCCCAACAGATGCGCTCGCTCTTCATCCAGAGGAACTCAGCTTGGTCTCCTCCAGCCCATCCCCACCTCCTCTCTGAAAGCTGGTTCTTTCATACAAAGGTGTTCCCTCCTCTGTCCTTCCACAAATGAAGATTAGGATGCCTCAAGGCCCATCGACAAGAAGAGGGAAAGTTAGGAAGAGTTTCAATATGCCTATTTGAGCCCAAATCTACAGGCAGAAAGTGCTCCCTTCTTACTTACCTCCGAACTAGCTCTGCCTGCAAACCCTGGAACCAAACCGAGAAGGCCTCATCACCCAGCCACATCTGTCCCTTCACGGTAAAAGCGGCCCTGCGACAAGGAGTCTCACACCTGGCTGCAAACACAGCCCTTCAGAGCTGAGATCTCCCAGCACCACCTTGCACACGCAAGAAACGATAGATATTAGATACGGCCACAGCTTCCCATATCCTATCTGCGTTTGTGGTCATCAAAAAAATGCATTCGTGGTGATAAAAAAGGAAATTAAATGCACACACATGCACCTAGTGTCACTACTTTGATGGGTAACATTTTGTAATTTAGGCTTAAAAAAGTTTACAAAGCAATACGTAAAAAAAGTCTACTGTGCCTTCAAAACGAGAGCTGGCTTCTCCTGGCTCTCACCTCTATCCCTGCACTTAGGGATCTCAACACAAACACATTCAAAAGAGTCTCTCCCATAGGACGAAGCTTCATGAACCCACCGCCCAACATTTATGGCTTTATTATATATATCTGTACCCTTAAACAACGTGTTTTAAAATATTTGTTGACTTTAAAATTTATTTCAAAAGTATTATGCCGTGTGGAATACTCAGGGTCTTGCTTTTATAAATCCAACCTTAGAAGACTAAGATTCACTCATATCGTTGCATGGAGATGTTGTGCATTCATGTTGCTGCCAGATAACAGCCCATCGTGTGACCACAGTGTTTTGACCCATTCTCCCGCGGATAAGCATCTGGGTTTCCAGTTTTTTTGCTAGTATCCACTGTGCCACAAAGAACATTCTTAGTACACCTCACCTGTGCCCACATGAATGAGTTTCTCATGACGATTTTACACCCAGAAGTAGAAATGCCAGGTCACACAGTAGGTGCACTTACAACTTTACAAGATAATACCAACTTGTTTTCCAAAGGGGTTGCATCTGTTTACACACCTACCCGCAGCACATAAGAGGCCACAGGGATCTATATTCTCTCCAATGCTTGCTACTGCACAGCTTCTTAATGTCTGACAATCAAATGGGGATAAAATGGAATCTCACTGAGATTTGTATTCCCTGATTAGTAATGAAATTAAGTGTCTCATAGAAAGAGACAGAGATCCCAACCTAGAGGCCTTGTATTTTTCTTTCACAGCTCTTATCACAGTCTATAATTAAACATTTGTGAGATTACTTGATTAAAGCCCATCACCATGCCTGTTTTCTTCACCACTGCACACTGTACCAAGGCACAAAGTAGGGCCCCTGTGTGTATGGCAAATGAATGAATGAACGCATGAATGGATGAATGGACGCATGAATGGATGAATGGACTCATGAATGAATGAATGCATAAAGAGCTGAGTAAATGAGACTATCCAGTTCGTCTTCAAGCTCTGATCTGATTTTGTTAAAAGCCTGGGCTCACCAGTTGGGGTCTGACCTCCCCAACTGAGTTATTCAGAGGGGTAGAGGTGATGAGGTGGTACCTCTGAACCTGGACTGAAGGGAGGGAAAGGTCCACCCAGGGCAGAGTCAAGTCCAGTCTCCACCCAGGGCAATTAGTGCCTCCTCAATAACAATAATAGTAAAATAACATCTACTGTTGTGAACTGCGGGCCTAACATGGGCCACACACTTCACACCAAATAACAACGATCACACACATAGCGTGCTTATTAGACTCCAGTCACTGTATTATGTGCCTACTAGACTATTCTGATCCTCCCAACATCTCCATGGAATGGATATGACAGCCCCATCTTACAACACAGAAAACCGAGGTTCAGAGAGGCTACGAAAGTGCCCAGTCATAGCATATAAGGGACAAGAGTCAGAGTCAAATCAAGGGCAGTCTGGCCCCAGAACCCATGCCTTTTCCACACACCTGCTGCCAACCTCCCCCCACCCCCCGGGCTTTCTACCTTCTCTGCATGGGCTTCTTTTCCTCCCCTTCAGCCCCCACAAAGCTCCTCAGACTCCAAGTTTTGCTCTGCAGCCCACAAATGCTTTCCCTGCACTTGTGGAGCGGTGCTCAAGTACAAGGTCACTGTGCTATCTGTCACTCAAATGTCTGCTGATGACACACTTACCTAGCAGGTCCCTGGCTGAAAGAGGCTGGGTGTCACCCAGCAGGCCGGCACGAGGACATCACCCACACCCGGCTCTCCCAGAGTCTCCCAAATTCACAGTTCTCACCAGTGGAGCTTCTGCAGAAACCAGCTCCTTTTCAACTCTGAAAGGGTTTTTGCTGCAACTGGAAACAAACATCTAACAAATGCCTACCATACACCCCACCCCCAACCCCCCACCCCTCCCCCCCCAACACATGACATGCCTTAACTCAGCAAGAAATACTATGGAGCCACTAAAATTATACAATCCAGGCCAATGCATAGAAATACGCAGGCAAAATTACATTAAGTGGGAAAAAGAGCAACTCAAAAATAGGATCTACATGCCAAATTAGGTACACACAGTACCCCCAGACAAGGAGTGGATAATATAAATAGAACTGAGTGTTCACTAGAAACTTTCTTCAGTATAGTTACTTCGGTTTCCAATGCCCCCCAAAAGCTACTTGTCAACTATTTATAACAGGTGTGGTTCCAAAGCAATGTTATTAACAGTAGCAAAGAATTATTCCCACGTGGAATGAAAGCTCCATGAGGGTCATGATCAGGTCTGGTTTCTTCATAGCTGTGTCTCTAACAAAGGGGTTGAAAGGGACAGACTAGGGATCAGCAACTGTGGCCTGCTATTAAATCCCACCATCTGGTTTTGTAAACACAGTTAGATGGGAACACAGCCACTCACCCACTTACATGTTGTCTGTGGCTGCTTTTATGCTACACTGGCAGAGCTGAGTACTCAGGACAGAGACATGGCCCACAGAGCTGAAATATTAACTCTGGCTTTTTTTTTTTTTTTTTTTACTCTCTGGCTTTTTACAGAAAGTTTGCCAATCCTTGATGTAATGCTTAGCCTGGTATTCTGCATACAGTAAGAATTCAATCATCTTTATTGAATTAATTATTTCAAATAAGCCTAAGTCAAGCTAATACATAAGAACGAAGACCTTACTGACCCAGGGCACACATCAACAAATGCCTAGCAAATGGGAGATATGTTCTTTTGTATTACAAAAAAAAAGGGGGAGGGTGCCTGACATCCTCAGTAGGAGGAATGCCTTGAAGCTGGATCACACCAAGTCATGCACACTGTACAGCTACAGTGAGAGACAGCTGGCAAGGGCCTGGCAGGCCATCTGAGGGCAGAAGTAGGCGTCAAGTCCAGGTAACCAGTCAAGATGCTGTCATAATCTCCAAGTGGGGCTCAAAGCAGGATTTTGGCCTCCTTAGTCTTATATTCTAAATAAGTAAGCTACGGGCCCAGAACCAACTAGGGTGAAATTATTTATTTCCTATGTAACTTCTGGTTGGGACAACGCATCAGTAGACAACTGTAGCCTCAATAATTTCCCCCTTAATTTATCAGTACATCTGCATTATAATGCAACCGTGTATTTTTAGTTCTGTAGGCTTGATTATTCCGAGGCTGATGGTTAGGCTGGTGGCTTTTTGATGGTTAGGCTGGTTCATTATGGCCCCAGAACCAGAAGACAGGAGAGAGGAAATGAAAGGAGGTGAAACTCAAATCAGTTGGTGTTGCTACTTTATTAGCAGATAAGATGCTAAGATTGGGGTGGAGGGGTGGTAGAGGGTGAAAGCCCCGCCTGGAGAGCAGAGGCTCCCCGCATCCTTCACCAGATCTCCACATCTTACATCACTGCATGGTGACAGCCTATCAGTAACACTGGCCTATCCTTATCAGGATCCAAGAGTGAGTATTACTCCCTAAGCTCCCTTCCTTTGTTCATATGGAAAACGCAAAAGTCACAAGGAGATTCACAGCTGAATGAAACTCCAAGGCCTAGAACAAACCCTTGCCCCCCTGAAGTCGGAGGACAGGCCTGCCTGGACTCTGAAAAGCCCAAGGATGGATTCATTTAGGGAAATGTTTAGAAAAGAATGCTGGGAGGAGTCGAAGCCACTTCCTCATCAACCGCTGCGGCCTCCTCCCTCCCTTTCACACACATTAATTACTGCCAGCGGGCCTTCCCACTTCCCAGGGACCCACAGATCCAGGAGAAGTTCAACACACTGGCTCTGAGCCACTGGGTTCACCCAAGGTCCCCTGGTAGCACCTCTCCTGCAGCCGCTGAGCCGTGATGGGAGAGCTGACTCCAGCCCAGACCCACAGACCCTTCTAGCCTATCTGTATGCCAGCAGCCTCTCCATGACTACTGATGAACAAATGTATGACATCCATCTGTCACTTTAAGTGAAAACTAACAATCACTCCAGGAGGACCACACTCCTAATTTCTCCTTGTGATGTTATTCCTCCAACTGAACCGAACAAAACATGCCTCACTTCCCCCTTCTTTCTCCTCTCCTCTCCAGCCTGCCTCCTTCTTCCTTCCGCCCTGGGTACTGGTGACTGAAGAAAAGCCTTCACTGCAGGAAGGCAGGCTTCTCCTCTCTGGCTGACCACAGACTCTCCCTCGGATGCACCCTGGGAGGTCTGGGACCCCTGCTCCCCTCGACCCTGTGGGCTTCAGGCCGTCCTAAGTGAACCAACCACATGAGAAAACCAAGGACAGAAGGGAATGGAGGAAGCTGCCACCGCCCCCTCTCACTTTCCCCAGGGCCTGAGCTCTGTCAGATTTTGAAGGATAATGAGTTTTGTTTCATAACAGTCTTAAATGAACTGGAAGGGGGAAGGGGATGACAATGATAAAAATCTTAATTAAAAAAAATTCCTACAGGCAAAGAGACTTACCAGATCATAAGATGTGATGAAAGTCTCTTGAGCTGGGGGCCCTACAGAGCCCCCCGAGGACCCAGCATTCAACACACACCTACTGAGGGCCTACTATGTGCCTGGCAGGATTCTGGGTGCTTAGGATGCTTCAGGGAACACACACACACAGAGATCCCTGGCTTCTTGGGGCTCCTATTCTAGGAGGAAGGAGACAGGCAATAAAGATAATTAGCAGGTAAGCTATAATGGAATGTTAGAAAGTTAAAGGGTTTGGGAAAAAAGAAAAAGTTGAGCAGATAAAGGGGATGCGAAATTCAGGGTGTGGTGTTAAATACAGCGGTGAGGAAAGCCTCAGTGAAAAAGACAGACATTTGAGTAAACACTTGCCGGAGGAGACAGTGAGCAATGCAGACGGGTATCTGGGTTATAGAAGAGCAATCCAAGCAGAGAGGACAACCTGGGCAAAGGTCCTGAGGCAGGAACATGGCAGGTGTGTCCAAGGAAGAGCCAGGGGGTCAATGTGGCTGGAGCGAGTGAGCAGGCAGAGAACAGTAGAAGATAATGTCACAAAAGCGAGGTGGGGGAGGGGGCAGGGTGTCACCAGACCATTCTAAGGACTCGGGCTTTCACTGACTGAGGTGGGGGACCACGGAAGGATGATGAGCAAGGGAGGAACAGATCCCCTGCAATTCTCTGCCACTCTGTCATTCTTTCCCAGTGACCTCCTTTGATACATCTAATAAATACGGCTCAAAACCATCTCTCGTGCAAAGCCCTCTCTGGGGACTTCCCTGGTGGCACAGTGGTTAATAGTCCACGCTCCCAATGCAGGGGGGCCAGGTTCAATCCCTGGTCAGGGAACTAGATCCCACATGCCTGCCGCAACTGAGAGTTTGCATGCCACAACTAAGGAGCCCGCCTGCCACAACTAAGGAGCCCTCGAGCCACAACTAAGGAGCCCACGTGCTGCAAATGGGGAGCCGGTGAGCCACAACTGAGGAGCCCGCCTGCCACAACTAAGACCCAGCACAAGCAAATAAAAATAAATAAATAAATAAATATTAAAAAAAAAAGTTTAAACTAAAATAGCAATATATTAAAAAAAAAAAAGAGCCCTCTCTGAGTAATCACTGTAAATTACAAACTCAAACAACTCTAAGAAAACCAGCAAGCCCCACACTTACCTCTCCCTCAAATCAATATTAGACCCAAAGGGAAGGAAGGCAGGAAGGTAACAGAGGGGAACGGGTACCAGGAAAATACAACAACAAACAGAGAGAGACAGGGAAACACGTGGGAATGAACGGAAGGCTCCAAAGAGAGGCAGAAAGACAAAGGAACAGGAGCCCAACTGCTTCTAGGGTCCCTTATTCTTCATCTACTCCATCCAGTTTACTAGGTCCAAAGCACCTAAGCTTTCCAATCCCTGCTGCCCCATGGCTGCCCTGATGCTCCAATCAGTGGAGAGCCCTCTCTTTATACCTCTTTACTCTTCATCCTGATGTCAAGGGAGGAAAGAGACAGATTCCTTTACTCTTACTCTAAACTACAAAGGCCCAGCAAACACTAGCCTGTCAGGTGGAAGCAGAAACTCCCTTGTCATTAAAGCCACACCAGATCTCCAAGAGATTCACTATAAGCCACCGGGCAACCTCACCCGGCCAATCTATAAAGTAAGCTGCCCCCACACTGCCCAGGCCCAAAAGCAACTTCTGTCCATGGCACCTCCTCCTCCAAATTGTCCCCACATTCACACTCATCCCCCAGCAACCACATGGAGAAAAAAAATAAATGCCCAATTAAGAAAAAGCTCGGGGGGACTTCCCTGGCGGTCCACTGGTTAAGACTCTGTGCTTCCAATGCACGGGGCGTGGTTCGATCCCTGGTCGGGGAACTAAGACCCCACATGCTGCGTGGCACAGCCAAAAAATTAAAAACTAAGTAAATAAATAAAAATTTTTAAAAAGAAAAGGCTGGGGAAGCCCTGGAATAAGCTAAAATTGGTAGAATTATAACAATTAGCTCAAGATGGTATAGTGTAATAGCTAAAAGCGCAAGCTCTAGACCCAGAATGCACGGTCCAGTCCTGCCACTGAAGAGTGCATGACCTTAGACAAGTTACCTGTGTGAACTTGGGTAAGTTACTTACCCTCCCTTGCCCCAGATTCCTCATCATTATTTAGTTCCTGTGTCCTAGGGCTTTAATTAGGAAAATTAAAGTTAGTATTATAAAGCATGTAAAAGAATGTCTGGCACATGGTAAACATTAAATGAATACTTTTGTCAGGGAATTAAGATCCCACAAGCAGTGCAGCAAGGCCAAAAAAAAAAAAAAAAAGAAGGAAAAACACTCTTTAAAAAGGATAGCATCTTTCTAAAACATCTGAGAGAAAAAGTCTATATTTTATTTTTGTGCATGACATGTGCATGAAAACAATCACTACTGATAAATATTTTCAACTCTGATAATTCCTATTCCATACTTTTAAAATAGTAATAAAGTATTATGGCACAAAGATTGCAGCATTACTTATATAAGAATATTATGGTAAATGACCTAAGTATCTGACAGTAGAATGGTTGAGTAGATTATAAAAGCCATAAGAAGGGGTTTTGTGCAGATATTAAAAATCACCTAATGAAGATTTTCTTAAAGACATGGAAAATACTTATAATGTCAAATAATAAAGGATACAAAAAATTAGACTTCACTTTCAGCTATTATGACATAACTGCTAATAAACTAACCCCCCTGTATAGAACAACCATAAAAAGTAAATAAAATACAAAATAATAACAATAATAATAACTGTTGGCAGGTATAGGAGTACAATAAGGCAGCTAGGACCAGACAGGCCAAGGTCTCAGAGGAAAGGGAAGCTTGTGAGATATATATTAGTACTAATGCTTCCCCTCAGGACATTTGCCGATTTGGTAGAAAGAACATTAAGGTGAAAGAAAAGGCAGCAAATTAAAGCTTGCAGCAGCTTCCTCCCTGGACTGAGAAGACAAAAACTGGAGCTCAGGGCTATGACAATATCCAGGATTTAAGAGGCCAAGATCCGAGAGAAAAGGAAGCACACATAAGTGAGCTCAATATTCGGCAGCAATTTCCGCTGAAGGGATTTGCTGACACCTAACCCGTGTGTGTACAAGGCTAGACTCTGGGAATCTAGCAGCAAGAAGCTATTAAAAGACTTAAAAGGTATCTAGAGATTTTAGTAGTTTCACAGTGGCAGGGAGACAAAATTTGGATATCAGGGCCTATCAAGAAAGAGGGATCCTAATAAACACCCATCCTACAAGTAAGGGCAAACCAGAAAAACCAGCCTTGACTGAATCAAGGTGATAGATACAACATACGAGCCTCTACATTTTCCATGTAAAATGCCCAACATTCAGACAAAAATGACCAAGCACGTCAGGAAAAGGACCAAACCAAGAGAAAAACACAATCATTAAAAACGGTCAAAGATATATTTTATTATAAATAAAATATTTACAAACAATAAAAACAAACAAACAAATTAAGAATTAAATAGATGAAACAGTAGAGGAGATGGTGGGTGAATTGGAAGACAGGACAGTAGGAAAAAATATTCATATTAAAGCACAGAAATTACAAAAACAAGCTTCAGGGAAACACAGGCTACCATGAAAGGGTCTAACACATGTGCAGAGGTCTAAGGAGATGAGAGAAATAGTAGAGCAAAGCAACCTTTGAAGAGAACTGCCCAAGACTTTTCTAAAACTGACAAAAAACACCAGGCCATGAATTCTAGAAGCTCTCCAAACTCCAAGGGGTTTACATACAAAGAGAACCATACTTATGCACCTCATAGTAAAACTGCTAAAAACACAGAGCCAAAGGAGAAAAAAATGTTAATTTCAAAGCAATCATAATAAAACTGACAGATGACTTTTAACAGAAATGAAGGAAGGCAGAAGACAATGGAATGATATCTTTAAAGGATTATTAAAAAACAAAAAACAAGCTAGAATTCTATACCCGGTGAAAATATCCTCCAAATATAGAGGTGAAAAAGACATTTTCAGACACAAGAACTGAGAGAATTGTGACACCAGCAGACACATTACACACACACACACACACACACACACACACACAATAAGGAGAGACAAAAGAAAATTAATCTGAAAGCATGTACATGGTTATATAGGGAGAAATGAAGAACACCAAAAAGAGTAAATATGTGGATTAATCTAAAATATTGTTAATTTTTAAAAACAATATCTTATGGGATTAAATTCTTATGATAATTTTATATTCTTATAGTCTCTTATATTTGAATTATATTTTATATTGTATTATGATAATTTTATGGGATAAAATCTTTATGAGAATTAAAATCACAACAAGACCTCAAAAGACAATATGAAGGTATAGGAGGTATAGAAGTCTAAGTGTTCTAAGGAGCTTGCAATGCCCAGGAAATGGTTAAAATACTACTTTAGGGTAGACTCTACAAAAACAAAAATACAAAATCACAGACAAAGCATCCAACTACGCAAAGGTATATATATTGAAAAAAATACTAGAAAGAAACCCCATTTTTTAAAACTGAGGTTCTATCAAGATGATGGAATACTGACTGGTTTTCATTATCTTTATACTTTTTGGCATTTTCAGTAGAAAAACTTTTTTCTCAATATTTGGTTGCATATAACACTAGACACTATTTTCTTATACTTGCAGGAGGTGAAAGTAGCCTTCATTTTCTTATAAAGGTTCAAAAAGAACAAATTCCTAGAAAATTGAACCAAGACCCTGTATTTCTGCAGTCAATTATTAGCAACATTTATTCTAAAACTACTGTTTGTCTACCGATTACAGACCAGCTATCTGACATATCCTGTGCCCTGGGCGCGGAATGACTGCTCACTCACACTGGGTTTCGTGATAGAAAGAGCTCTCCTAAAGTCTTCCTTCTCAATAAGCATGAGGAAATTCTAACTCGGCAGAAAGAGTCGCTTTTGAGAGTAATTCAAGTCATCTGCATGGCCTTTCCACAACAGAAATCCAAAGAGCTTGCTAAATTAATAACAGTCATCAAGGGGCTTCCCTGGTGGCACAGTGCTTAAGAACCCGCTTGCCAATGCAGGAGACACGGGTTCGAGCCCAGATCCGGGAAGATTCCACATGCCACGGAGCAACTAAGCCCATGCGCCTGCATGCCACAACTACTGAAGCCCGTATGCCTAGAGCTCGTGCTCCACAACAAGAGGAGCCACCACAATGAGAAGCCCATGCACTGCAACAAAGAGTAGCCCCTGCTCGCCACAACTAGAGAGAAAGCCTGTACACAGCAACGAAGACCCAATACAGCCAAAAATAAATAAATAAATAAATTTTAAAAATAAATAAATAATAACAGTCATCAAGCAAGAGACATTTGTACTCCACCTTGCAGCAAGAAAAAAACTGCGCCCCAGAAAAGGAATGTATATTGCTTAGAGAGTAATCCATGCTCACAAGAATGACCATTTTTTGAAAAACAATAATATTAGGGCAGATGGGGTGAGGTGGGTACTCTCATATGCCAGTAGTGCAAATGAAAATTAATTTTAAAACTGTCTGAAGAACAATTAGGAAATCTTATCAAGAACCTTAAAAACGCCCACTCTCTTTAACACAGTAATTCTCCTTTCCAGGAATTTAGCCTAAGAAAATAATCTGAGATGTGATCAAACATCTATGTACATCTATGTTCTATGATCTATGTTCATCAAAGCACTATTTATAATAATCAAAAATGATAAACAAGCTAAATTTCTTTTTTTTTAATTAATTAATTTAATTATCTGTTTTTGGCTGTGTTGGGTCTTTGTTGCTGTGCGCGGGCTTTCTCTAGTTGCGGCGAGTGGGGGCTACTCTTCATTGCAGCGCACAGGCTTCTCATTGTGGTGGCTTCTCTTGTTGTGGAGCACAGGCTCTAGGTGCACCGGCTTCAGCAGTTGTGGCACGTGGGCTCGGTAGTTGTGGCGCACGGGCTTAGTTGCTCCATGGCGTATGGGATCTTCCTGCACCAGGGCTCAAACCCGTGCCCCCTGCATTGGCAGGTGGATTCTTAACCACTGCGTCACCAGGGAAGTCCTAAATTTCTAATAATAATGACTAGTTAAATTAGGGGACCCAGTGCCTGGTACACAGTAGGTGCTACATAAATATTTACTGAACACAGAATCTAAATAAGAGGATACTAAACAACTATTTTAGAAAAAATATTTCCCAAGAACATTTAATGAGCTAGATATTAAAGCATATGCAGGATAACCCCCATACTATTTTTAAAGCACAATATATAGCTAATGTTTCTTGAGAGTTTACTGTCTGCCAGGCACAGCCCCAAATGTTTTACATGTATCACCCCTCATCTCATCTCACCCAGTCCTAACAAGTCGTCGTTATTATTTCCAATAAGTGAAGAATCCTGGATTCAAACCCAAGCAGTCTGATTCCAGAACTTACACTTTTAATCACTAGACTACACTGCCTCAAAAAAATACTGGATGGAAATTATTAAAATGTTAACAGGAAGGAATATAAGATTTTTTTTATATAAATTTATTTTATTTATTTTTATTTTTGGCTGTGTTGGGTCTTCGTGGCTGCGGTGAACAGGGGCTACTCTTCGTTGCAGTGTGCGGGCTTCTCGTTGCAGTGGCTTCTCTTGTTGCAGAGCACGGGCTCTAGGCTCGCGGACTCAGTAGCTGTGGCTCGCGGGCTCTAGAGCACAGGCTCAGTAGTTGTGGCGCACGGGCTTAGTTGCTCCACGGCATGTGGGATCTTCCCGGACCAGGGCTCGAACCCGTGTGCCCTGCAATGGCAGGCGGATTCTTAACCACTGCGCCACCAGGGAAGCCCGGCAGGCGGATCCTTAACCAGTGCACCACCAGGGAAGCCCACAGGAAGAAATTAAAGACAATTTTTATTTTCTTCCTTAGAACTGTCGATATTTTCTGGATTCCCTATGATCACCATGTACTATTTATAGTCTCCTTCTCCAAAAGAAAGTTTTATGTACTCTTTTCACTTACCATTTACACGATTTCAGTGAAAAAGTCTTAGCTCTAAAGAAGCTTTGAATCATGTCTTCTCCAGGCTTTACAAGCAGGAGAACATTTGCAAATCTGAGCATGACATTCTGCCCAGGGAAAGGGGATGAGCCAAGACTATGGACTCTTCCATTCCACAAATACGTGTTACGTTCTGGCTGACGAGGTGCTAATTTTTACGTATATTCTGCCCTTAATCTTCCCAATGACCCATTCAAGTAGATGTGACTATCTCAGGAAATAGAAGTTTAGGAAGGTGAAGTGACTTTCCTGAGGTCATGAACGCCACTCCAGCTCTGGTCAAAGGTCTGCCCACCAACCGTTCCCTCAAATCATGTAGAACAATTGGGGCAGAGCTGAGAGCGTGTTCAGGCCCAAGCACTACATCCCTCGGTGCCGCCATTTCCTCACTTGTATAATGGGGATAATAATGCCTTCCTCATGGAGTTGCTTTGAGGATTAAATGAGGTAACATATGTAAAATGATGGCATGCTTTTGCACTTATTAGGTAGCTGTTACGTTTTGAAATGCATCCTATCCCCAAACATGCACAATGCGAGGTCACCACCGCCAGAGCACACAGCCTCACCTTCCGAAAGAAAAGAATCCTCTTATGCTTCTCTAAACTCCACCATCCTGGTTCCTTCTTAACTATCTCAGAGACACTGGATTGATCTCAGTTACATCCTAGACTCCTTTTCAAAACTCTCTACAGGCTTCTTAAATGTAAGCCCCCAAAAGTGTCCTCGGAGAAGAACCTGGCATGGGTTGTCAAAGACAGAAGGCTGAAACCCCAGCCTCTGTGCTCTGCGCTTCTGCTCAGATTTGATCATAAATTCAGACATGGGACGACCCAGAGTGAGACATTCCCTGGAGGGAAATGAACAGGTGGGCACAGGGCGGAAGGGGAGGTGGAAAGAGGGCAGCCACCAACAAAGTGGAGAGTGGACAGGGAAGGTTTCCGAGTACGTGGACGGGGGCCTCAAAAGGGAAAGGGATTGGAGACCCAGAAGAAGTGAAAGGGAATTCTTTTTGCAGTTTCCCTCAGAAATGGAAAAGAGCAGCTAATATGGAAAGAGAAATGGTAGGAGGCCCTGACTTGGCAAGATGGTGATGCTATTCTTTCAACACCACTGCCACAGCCTACGAAGTCCAGACCCTTAGCCTTCTTGCCCCTGTGCTTCTAACACTTTCCTAACTGATCTCTTGGCCTGCAGGCTCAGCCAAGCCAGCCTGCCCTCCACACCTCTCAGAGTAATCTTTCTAATATATAACTCTGACGTGACCCCATTGCTCCCACACCCCAAACCCTTCAGTGACTCCCCCATGGCCTACAGGGTCAAGACCAAGCTCCATAACGTGGCACTGGGTCCCCCCTGCCCAATCCCTTGCTTGCTCCTCCAGCCTCATCACCTGCAAATGCCATTGAGAACTCCCTAGGTGCCGGGCCCCAGCTGGGTGCTGGGGACACAATGATAAACAAGACATGACACAGATGAACAAGACCTAGTTCATGCCTTTAAGAAGCTGAAAGTCATGCTGGGGAGACAGACACAGAAAGGGAGCATTGCAGTCGAGATGGACAGTGGGATGGAAGCCCAGCCGGGCTGTTTAGGGAAGGCCTCTGGAGGAAATGGGAGTGAGCCAGGTGAGGGGCAATGGAGGGAACATTCTATGCTGAAAAACACCTCAGAGCAAAGTTTGTGAGCAGTGCTATCTGACAGAACTTCCGCACTAATGGAAATGTTCTACATTTACGCTCTCCAATATGGCAGCCACTAGTGGTGTGTGGCTATTGAGCACTTGACACATGGCTAGTGCAACTGGGGAACTGAATTTTTAATTTTATTTATTTTTAAATTAATTTAAATTTAACTCGCCATGAATAGTTAATGGCTACCATGCTGGACGGCACCATTCTAGAGCATTCAACTGAGGGCGATGGAAAATGAAACTAGACAGGTAAGCCCTGAAGTTGAAGTGGTGCTGCAGTAAGGCCAGACTGTATGTGGTTTCCTATACTCACCAGGCCATCAGCTGTCTCCTCTCCCTTGTCTACCTGTAAGCCCCCGCTGGACCCACACAACCCACCCAAGTACCACCTCTCTCTGAAGACTTCCCTCCTACTTACTATTTCTGAAGTTTAGTCTTTTTCTAGGCAGGCATCACTGGGTATCTTACTTATGTGTCCTCGTAACAGTCCTCCACTAGACTCTGAGCACCTTCTCTTATTTGTCCTAGTATTTCTAGCCACCGGTAAAATCCCAGCACATGGGAGGCAGTCAGTAAATGCCTAATGAACAAGTGAGTTGTCAGCAAAGGGACCACAGCCTGGCAGGGATGGGGGGGAGGGCATTCACCTCTTCTAACAAAGATGTGAGCCCCTAAACTTGACCTTCCTTAGAATGACGGCTCTGTCCAGGAGCTCGGGAAAGGTTCTCATGACTGTCCTGAGCACTGTACCCTTAACTGTCATTGGCAGGCCTTGGGGTGGCTCTATTTTCCCCAAGTTCCTAGAATCTAGAGACCTATACAAGGAAGGTGACTAGCCAATTTTTAAAGGCAGCATAGCCTAGTGATCAGGAGCCAGTCTTTGGAGTCAGTACTAGGTCTGGAGACCAGCTGGGCAACGTAGCCCCTGAATGTCCTTAAACACGTTGCTGAAATGCTCGAAGCCTCGGTTTCCTCAAGTGTAAAGTAGGCATCACATCTGCCTCTTACAATTGTTGTGCAGATGAAATGCCTGACACATCTGCACGAGGCCAGCCACACAGTAAGCTGTCTATAAGCAGTAGCTACCGCTCCTAAAGCGATGTGGAACCCTCACTTCGGTACCCCACGGCATATGCAAATTCCTGAGCCCCTAAGTCGGCTCTTCGTGATGCTCCCTGGGATGCAAGGGGTATAATCCAATCTCTGACTCACAATGTGTTGCCAAAAATCTCCTCGAGTCCCCAAGGGAAAATGTATTTTAATTCCCTCTAACTTTAAAAATTAAACAGTTCTCACGGCATTTTGGGGTGGCAGGGGTGAGGAAGGAGACCATGAAATCCAACAAGCGGCCTTTAAAAGGTTACAAACTGACTGGAGAAAGAAAGGAGAAGGCAGCTGGAGGGGGTGAGCACTGGGGGATGGGGACAATCCCCTGAGTCTCCGCTATTACTGAATACCCCAACCCTCAAAGCAGCCAGGCAGCCCCTCCTCCACGTGGGCTAAGCTCCGTTAATGAGAGAGCAGAGCTCTGCCTACATTACCACAATAATGATTTCCCGGTTGCATTTTTACATGCCTGCTGCTTTATCACAGCAGAAGTAGACATATATTTTCAATAAATCCCTTCTCTCCTTCCTCCTCCCCCCAACTTGAGCTCTCCCAGTAAATGTTGTTCCCTCTGCACCCTCCCCCAACGCAATCCCAACCCCGGAGCACAATGAGTTCCACTAATCAAAACAGAAAGAAAAAGAAAAATGGAAAAATCACAGCTGCTGAAAAACAGCATTCGCTACAAGTCAAAGCCCTCCACATTTTTTCTGCAGGCAGCTTTTACTACTTCAAGGACACATCACCCCTCCCCTATCAGGAATCTTACGTAGAGTTGCTTAAAGGGGAGGGAGGAGGGGATGGGCGAAGGAATCTAATATTCACTCTTTCCTATTTTGACTAAGCCAGCACAGACAGAAATATAGATAAGGCCTTGAATAAGTGATTCAACAAAATGTCACTTATTAAAAGAGATGGGGGATGGGGCCACATTTGCATCTGAGTTAAACCACCCCAGCTAAAGGCTGCCAGGCCAGAAAGGCAAGGGGGAAGGAAACATTTCTCCAGTCTGGTCTCCTTCAGCGGCTGCAAGAGCTGACCCTGGTGGCAGAGAGGCCCGGATTTCTCCCTCCAACGAGAACCGATGGGGAGAGAACCAGAGGCAAAACCAAAGCAACAAAGGAGCTGTAAGCATTTATACTGTACTAACTAGCGCCAGGCTCTGTACTAGGTGATGGGGGTGCAAAATTGAGTGATGACCCAGTTCTGCCCTCCCAGGGCAGTCTAGAAAGAGTCAAGGACACGCCCAGTGGTCAGGATGACAACAGCCCTGTGAGCCAAGGGCTGCAGGAGCCCAAGGGCATCCCCCCTCTAGCCCACCCCCCAGTCTGGCCCCTGACCAGGCACACAGAGCCCTCAAGAAAGACTTAAGGAATGAGTATGTGCACAGTGAAATTGCTGGAATTCCATGCTGGTCTCTAAAGAAGCTCAGACTCTTCAAAAGGAAAGAGGCCACTGAATGTCCTTACCTACACCGGCTCCCCTTGAAAACCCCTCAGCTCACGTGTGTTCACCCAACTAAAACAGAGAAGTGAACAAGTCCCAGCACTTGAGAATCAGTTCATTACGGGTAGCCTTCAGTTGAATTTTAAGAGAGTTTGGTATCTTCCATTGTGATGACCACAGAGGGAACTCAAATGACACTCCTATTAAAACTCCTTGGATATGGGGATATATGTACAGGTATAGCTGATCACTTTGTCATACAGCAGAAACTAACACACCATTGTAAAGCAATTATACTCCAATAAAGATGTTTAAAAAAAAAAAAAGATTAAAAAAACCCCCAAAAAACCCAACTCCTTGGGCATCAACTCCATTCTTTTTTCTTTTTCTTTTTTAAAAAATGTTCCAAAGAAGCTGGGTTGGAGGCGGTTTCCCAAAGATGAGGAGAGGCTCTCAGAGAAGCCTCTGTTATAGCCTCTGTAACGACAAAGAACCCTAGGGGGCCCTCAGGAAGCCTCACCCAGGTGGTAACCTGCTCTAGGCCCCGTGTGTTCAAAGCCAGAGCCTGCAGACTAAAGGCCACAATCTCTAGAAATGACCACGGAGGGGCTCCACAGAGGGGACAGGGCTGAGAGTAGGAGGCTAATGAAGAATAGCCACTAGATCTGTTAAAGTCAAGTTTGGGCTTTCATTTTGAAGCAGCCTTAAAGCTGTGTGCTCCAGCACGAGCCAGACAATTCAACTTTTTGACAAATATAATGCCCAAAACATGCTTAAATCATCTGAGTATTTCCAGCTAAGGTCGCTGAGTTCTAAGCCCCAAATTCCCAGATGATCTTCTTGGTCTCCATGATCCTTTGCATATATTCTGTACCACATCTCTTATTGAATACCATATAGCATTATCTGAGAGTGCACAAAATTTGGAGACCATTCAAATTCTGGCATTAAACTAGGGCTCTGAATGCTCGCTGGACATGTGACTCTGGGTTAATCACTTACTTATATTTTTTCAATTCTACTTCTTGAGCCTCACTTTCCTCAGCTGTAAAATGAAAATAATATCTACCTCCTATGGTTGTTGCAAGACAGTTAAAATAAGACATGCCAAAGAGGCTTTGGACCCATAACATGCTATGTAAACACTGGTTATTACAATGACGTCACCCATTTCCTCTCTCACTCTCTGATTTTTCGTTATTTTCCCTCTCTATGAAACCAAACTGATATCAGTTCCACTGATCTCTCAAAACTGATAACTTGTGTTTATTTTACAAATACAGGAAGAAGTCCTCTTATCCACAGGTGTGCAAAATCTCACTAACTGCTGAATCTAGGTGATGGGCACAACGGAGTTCATTATACTAGTCTGTCTGCTTTTGTGTGTGTTTAACGTTTTTTCATAGTAAAAATTAATTTTAATAAATAAATAAAGCATCACCCTCTTAGGCAGAGGCCAGAGTCCAATTAGTAAAAAGCATTGGTTGCTTTTTAAAACTAGAAATGACTTTCCAGCATACACAGTAAGACTAAAGGCTAAGGACTGTAAGATAGACTCAGCTTTATAGAACAGTTCTCATTTGCAAAACAAACTTGGAAGGCAAATGAATCACTGCTAAGACCACTGGACCACAGTTGGGATTCTTGGGTGGGTTCAAGGTTCCCCTGCACCAAGCTCACAAACCAAGTTCATTTGGACCTTTGAGTGGGCAGGTCTCAAATTCTATATATGGAATCAGAGTGTGAACCTATACAGACTGGCATTTCACAGCCAGCTTTTCTGATGCCAGCCTTCCAGCAGTAAGACCAGTTTCGCTGAAAGAAATCACAGAGGACTTGAAAACCCCAAAGAGAAAGTGCTTACAAGGAGGGAACAAGAGTGAGAGTAGACACGGTGAACGGGGTTTTTAGCAGAAGCCTTAGGGAACTCACGGCAGTTTTTCATTGGTTGTCAGGTTTCACATCTAAAAGGAGATCCGGCTGAAGATCACTGCACCTCGCTGCCGCCTGTGTGCGATGCCTCTTACAGTTTACATCGCACTTTGCGTACATTATCTGATTCAGTCCTCACAACTCTCGGAGAAGAGGCGACAGATGGTATCACCCTCTTTTTACAGATGCGGAGACAGACTCGGAGGCTGACTTGTCCAGAGCCATACGACGGGGCTGGACCCCAACCCAGGTCTTCCGACTCTCTGCTCACCCACTCACCTGCCATACAGACCCCATCGTTGGGGCCACCAGGGCAAGCAGGGCAGTCTATGGCCTATTTTTGTGAAAGGCCGCCTGAAGTAGAAGCAGCCCTTTCGCCTTTTTTTTTTTTTTTCCTTGCTCAAAACGTACAACACAGTGGCCACCAACTTTTGAACAGGGCTGCAAATCACAGATGTCTCTCCCAATCATAGTTTTCAAATAAATCTAATGTAAGGGCCAAATTACTTTAACTGAAGACTCTTTTCCCCAAGCGAAAGAATCCGGTCTTTCCTTTGTACTGCTCAGTAATGCAGTCAAATGTTCAGAAAAATGCAGTACAATTTTCTGATGCAGTCTTAACCCTTGTCGTCTCTGGCTGGTGTCAAAGCCCGAGCCCAAACCCCTGCCCAAGGCTAGCGCGGCCTCAGCCTGTAGAGACAGAGCGCCTGTGCCCCAGCACTGCTCCCCACCCTTCCCTCACCTGCACCTTCACTCTTCTTGGATCTTCCCTCCGGTCATCATGAAGGAAGTGTTCCTCCCCCAGCCAAGGCCAGATCTTCCCCACAGACTTTCTCAATGGCTTTTGCTCAGGTGACCCAACCCATTGCTCTTGACCAATCCCTCCCTCTCCACTAGTCTTTCCCATCATCACACACACAGACCAGCAGCACCGCCCCCAAAACCCTTCCCTCTACACACATGTGCTTCCAAGCTCCCCCTCCATTTCTCTGCCCCCCTTTCACAGTCAAATTTTGCCCCAAAGTTGTCTACACATGCTACTCCCAGTTCTTCACTTCCTATTCCCCTCCCTACCCCTCTGATCTTGCTCTCACCCAATCCATTGCTCCACTCAAACTGTTCTTTGCAAAGTCGATAATGGCTTCCATTTTGCCACATCCAGTGGTGACTTTTCTGACCTTAAACTCATGAAACATTTAACACTCACCCTGACCCAACGCATACACACACACACACACACACACACACACACACAGCCTTTTCTTCTCTCAACAGACTCCTTAGAGCACCTCATCCAGTCTCCTGGATTTAAATACCACCCCTTAGTTGATGGTTCCCACATTTTTATCTCCTGCCTGGCCATACCTCTGGCGCTGGACATTATATCAGACTGCAAGCTTAATTTCTCGACCTTGAGTCTAACAGGCATCTCAAACTTAGCGGTGTCCAAACTGAAATCGCTTGATTCTGCTCCCCGAGACTCTCCCTCGCCCCCATCTCAGCAAAGAGCACCACCCATATCTACCCAACTGCTCAGTCAGAAACCTCAGTTATTAGATTCCTCCTCCCCAACCTCCACCAAATCCATCAGCAAGCCCTGCCCATTCTACCTCTAATAAGCATCTCACACCCACCTGCTCCCCTGCATTCACCTCCTGTCACCTCCCCACCTGGCCTGCTCCAAATGCCTTTTTATTGCATTCCCCAATTCCACACCTGCCCTCTCCACCAATGCCACCCCCTTTAAACACGAGTTAGGGGGTGTCACTTCCCACTGCAAACTTCCAGTGGCTTCCCACTACCCTTCAAATGAAAGCCAAACCTTTCCAAGGCCCCGAGACCTGCACGATCATCTCATGCTGCCCTCTCCACCTGCCCCCTTGTCCACCTGTGCCTCTTTTTAGTCCCCCCCACCCCAAGGCCAAAGTCCTTCCACACAGGCCCTCCTCTCTCTGCCTGATGCTCTCTGTCTTCCCCCACCCCCAATCCTCAGAGAGGCTTTTCTAGGCTACTTTAACTAAGTAACTGCAGGTCACTGCTCCCTGTGGTTTCATCTGAGCATTTACCACATTTTGCAAGATATATTTCTTTACATGTCTGCCTCCCCTCTGGACTATAGGCTAGGCGGTGGATGGGTAGAGGAAGATGATTATTATGTCTTTTCTTTTTTTTTTTTTTTGATTATTATGTCTTTTAATTATCAGTGTATACCCAGAGCGGTAACACAGTGCTTAGCAAATAGTAGGTGCTCAATAAGTAGCTGCCAAATGTATGCATGAATAAACCAGATCCAGTCACAGCATGAAAGTAACTGTTAACCTCCTACAAGCCCTTGGTTACCATTTAGGTACACAAGTTCTTTTTCCTCTTCCTCTCTGTCAAAAAAGTATGTTTTTAATGTTGCTAAACCAACAGCCCAATAGCTCAGTATACTCCACTCATCCCCAGCTTGTTGTCTTCCATGAGGAAAAAGTAAAAATCGTGTTTCTTCAGTAAACCCCAATTAACCAGAAGACCCTATAAGCAGCTGCCTTGAGAAATTAAACATCTTTAGAAAATACCACAGAAGCTTTTTGGTGTGTATTTTCTTTAACCCAGAAGAGAGCCATGGGATCAAACTCATGTTACCAGGACTCTGCTATTCCTTAAGATGCCACAGTATCCTTGCTGAAAAACATGCCAATATCTGGACTCCAGCTGCTCTTGTCTCCCTCTCCCCGCAAAGGAAATCAACTATGTTTTAGTTTCCCTTTTATTTCATTGGTTCCCCTCCAACATGCAAATTCAGAAATATTATTAATCCACAAGATTCCAGCTGATTCTCCTCCCTAAATCACACAGTTTTATGAAGTCAGAAATAAAACAAGCTGAAGTCAACTGCTTTTAGAGCAATCAGCACCCATCTCTACTGCCTGGGGTCTGAGCCACTTGTCTGGATCCTTACTTCTCATGTCAATGCTCAAAGTCAATAAAAACATCAGGAGCTTTTCCTCCAAAAGTGCCCGTGGTGAAATATATGATATCCCAGAAGTGACAGTAATACAATATCACTATTTTGAACCTTATCACAAATATACGACCAAATCCCAATTACCCACATGTGAATTCTCCACAGAAAAGTGAGTAAAGCCACACTAGGCTTTCTGGTCTCCCACTCCTCCCAAGACTACCTCCCCCTGCTGCCTGGGATTAACAGCTCAATTAACCTTAGACTTGACCAGGCATAATTAGGCAGGTGAACCAACTGGCTGGAGGGGAAAACTTCCAAGATGAACTGAAATTATTTTTGGTGCCTGGGATTATATGCCCCACTCTCTATTAGCACGTATAATTGGGACTCAACCATGCACTCTTTTTTTTTTCCCAAGACGGTGGCAGACTTTCATAAGCATTTTCTTGCATTTGACGGTCAAGATTACCAGGCCGCTCAAGAGTCCTTTTTGGAATGCCAAGGTGTAAATCCACTCTCTCCACGAGAAGACAAAAAGAGAAGTTAATCAACTCACCCAAGTCCATGAGGCAATTTGGCCGTTGGCCCAGGAAGAGACAGACTGTGGAGATCTCTTGAGACTTTTCTTCACAAGACTGAGTCACAGAATTTCAGACATGGATGGAACTCACGGATCAAACCATGCGTTTTTAAGATAAAAACTCTGAAGTCCAGAAATGGCTAGACACTGATACCCTCCCCACTTTTTCTTCCAGTGACGCTGTGCTCCTGCCTTGAGAATAAAACCACCTTAAAAGTTCTTTGTCATTTTACAAATACTGTAAACTGAGCCAACTGCTGAACACAATTTTAACATGTTCTGATTAATCAACTTTACGGAGAATCCTCAGACTTTCCCAAAAAAAAACCTCTGATGCTTTCAATTATTATGACCAATCCACCCATCAGAGTAGGAGAAAAAGAATTTTAAGTAAGCTTGTTTCTGTGACCACACATTTTATTATATAAGCAGCAAAGAACACTACAGTCTGTCCCCTCTCTTACAGTGAAAGCTCCCATCTCGACAAAAACCACAGGCCCAAGTGGGTTAATGGAGGCAAAACTGAGTACTTTCCACACAGTTCATAGAACAAGTGTTTTCACAGCAAGCTCACATAAATGCTGTGTGATATTACCACATGCCTGCTATGTGGAAGCCTGCTTACCAAGCTGTGAAAAGACCCATGCTTACTATGGAACCTGCAAAATTAATCTTCTCAGTGCCCATAAAGCAGAAGGGAAATGCTCTTTTTTGACATGTTAAGCTGGCTTCTTAAACAATTCTTTGGCGAAAATGGACATGCCTAAAAGGGCGGAGCCCAAAGAGGTGTGTCACTCCCGGTATCAATTCCTATAAATCAAATCCTGGCAATATTTTTAAAAGAATGAATTATGATTCATGGGCCTTCAAACCTTTATTACCACAGAACATTCTCAGCAGAAGAGGAAAAAAAAAGCTACTGTGACTTGATTAATGGCCAAAGAAAGACAATAAAATAAATCTCATAAATTAAAAAAAAAAAAACTGAATGACTACTCTTGGCTTGGAGGGTAGACATGTAAACAGTTCCCTTACCTTGGGATAAATACACATAAAGATTCTGTTTACCTTCCCAGCATAGATATCAACCAGAAGCGGATTTTCAGCAGGGGAAAAATAATAGCTAATTTGTTTAACGAATGCCTAGTTAGGAACATTTGATAAGTGGCAATAATATTGAATTTCCAACTAACTCAACTCTCAAGTTGCCAAAAATCAAATTCTCAATCTGGAAATCTGATGACAGAAAGGAAAGAAAAAACAAAAACAAACCACTGTCCATCAGTGACATGTAAAGAGATCATTTTTTTTAAAACCCATTTTCTCCCCTGCTAGTATTGAGCCTGTCTATAGCACTGCAGAAAGCTTAACTAACTTTAGTTAACCACACTGCCTAGTGTTCACTCCCTGACTCTACGAAACTTGTCTGGGTTTGAATCCCTGGTGCTAAAATTATCCTGGCCAAGTTAAAACTCCTAGCATACTTATGGTGGCGATCATTTCATAATGTATAAAAATATCAAATCACTATGTTATGCAACTGAAACTAACACAATGCTGTTAAGTCAATTATACTTCAATTAAAGAAAAAAAAAAAAGAAAAAGAAGGAAATAAATAAAGCTCCCAGCCTAATGAAGGTACCTGACAGCCAAGACCTACAACTCATCTGCAGAAACCAGTAGGCTGAGGACCAGGAAAAGAGGCATAGAGAAGCAAAGAGGGCTGGTTAACTAGTTAAGGGCTGAATACTCCTGGTTGTTATCCTTCCAGCGAGCACCAAAACCACATTTTCCATCACCAGACTGCTTTCTTGAGACAGTCTATGATGCAGAAGGTTGGTACCAATTGAGACAACTTAAAACTCCTTTCTTAAAGCTCTGCTCCATGGCCTGCAAAAAAGTGCAAACAGCCGGCATTTTTTTAAAAGAACTCTTCAGCCATCCCTGGATCCGTCATTCTTAAACATCACTTCCATGCACTTCACAAGACAGCCGGGGCCATGCTGTTAGCAACCCGCTTCAACACGTTCACTTGCCAAAGCCGCGTCTAGTGTGGGGAAGAGTTTCCACAAAGCTGGCTCTAACGGGCCAGTCGAAGGCACACGCAGGAACCAGAAGTCATTTTCTTTTAACCTAAGGATGGCAGGCGCACATGCTCCAGCCCAGTGCTGGCCAGAGGCTGCCCGCCAGGTGCTCTCGGCCTCTGCCAGTGAATGGGTGGTTTTATGCTGTTTTTTTAACATCTATTTCTTTAGACCACCGGCAGTAACTTCACAGTTTCCCGAACTGAAGTTGGGGAGTCAAGGGGCAGGTTTACTCTCTTACACATTTCTCCCATCTGGGTGGCCACTTTAACTTCTGGGGAGTACCCAGCCCCCGAAGAGCCCTCAGGAGCGTATACATACACATATGCATCATGTCAAAAACCCCAAAAGGCACATCCCTAGGGTCCTGCGGTTTCTTGGCTGGAATAATGAAGGCTTTATAACAACACAGTCTTCAGTTGCAAGCCCCCCCCCTTTAAGCCGGGTCTGCCAATTAGAGCGCCCACCTCACCCCTCCCCCCTTTGCTGGGCTGCTCTGCAGCGCAGAGAGGGAAGAGGGAAGAAGGCAAGCAGACAAGGCCCTGCTAACATACTGAAAGTAAAGAAGTGGGGGGACACTTCTCCTAATCCGTCCCCCTACTTTTCTCTTCCCCTCCCCCGTCTTCTCACGGAGCATCCCCCAACTAATTTTTAAAAAATGAAACTTAATAAGCTTCTTGCCTACCTTGGCTGTTTCTGCAACAAGTGCATGGGCAATCCGACAAGAAGACCAGTCTTCGCTTGGGGGGTGAGATGGGGGGGCGAGCAGAGCTGATGGAGTAATTTCAATATTAATTTATGTCAGAGCCGCCTTCTCGAAGCGCTACTCACTTACAGTACTGCCCTCAGCCTGTAAACAAATATCGCTCCGCCAGGAAACATACTCCCCAGATGCAAGCCCCTCTCCCCAGCAGGGAACCTGGCCCTTCACGGCCCCCCGCCCCCGCCGCGAACAGCGTGCTCCCCCACCCAGGGTAGGAAGCTCCGGGTTTCCAGAGCACCAACCCACCACCTCCGCCACCACCCCAGCAAGAAACTTACTCGGTCCGTCTACGCCTCCACCCTCCCTTCAGGAAATCTACTCTCCATATGCATTCAGCCTCCCCGCAGGAAATCTGCTCCCCCCTGCCCCCCTTCTATATACATGCACCCCTCCCTCTCCTCCTCCCCACGCGCCCTCCCCAGCCAGAAACTTACTAGCGAGAAAGCGTGCAGGCTCTCCTGATCCTGGAAACTTACTCCCAGATATAGCGCCCGCCAGCCCCCTTTCCCGGCCCTGCTCCCCTTCCTGCCCTCCGCCGCAAGCAACTCCAAACTCTCTGCATCCAGCCACTCTCCCTCCCCGGTGGAAATTTGCAGCGCGCGGCCGCGCGCGTGCATCCACCCTCCCCTTCAGGAAACTTACTCCCCATCTGCATGCACCGCCTCTCAGCCATCGCTTAGAGGGAAGGGGGTGTGCTAGGGAAACAGAAATACATATGTATCTCTCGCCCCTCCCCCGGCCGCAGCCCACTCGGGGCCGAGCCGCTGTAACCTGGCCTTACCTTTTGCATTGCTCCCCACCCTCGCCCCCTCCCTTAACCCTCCTTATCCGCTCCCCGGAGCCCCCTTTTTTCACCCATTACCCACCCCTAGCAACCGTTCCCAAGCTCCTCTCGGCCTTTTTTTTTTTTTAATCCAGGATGCAAATTCCTCCCCTGTCAGCAAATCGACTGTCAAATTATTTTCTTGCAAAAGGAGAAAGGCGGGGTGGTGCGGGGGGAGCAGAAGCAAAAAGGAGGGGAGGCGGGGGAAGAGAGAGAGAGGGACAGAGGAGGGGAGAGATATCCCTCCGCTGAGCTGGGTCTGGCCGCGGGCGGGGAAGCAGGAAGTAAGGTGTCCAGCGCTGCGGCCGGCGGGTCCTCCGCCGCGGCCCCCGCCCGCGCCCCCTGTCCACCGGGGCGCCGCGCTTTGGCCGGCGCGGGCCGCCCGGCGCATTGTTCGCAGCCTCCCTGGCGTGCGCTGCCGACCTTATCTGTGTGCTCTGCCTGTACGTGAGGTTGCACCTTTTGTAGGCTGGCGAGACTCTGGACGTGGATGGGGCAGGGGGTGCGGACCAAGTTGCGGCCCCGCGCGGGACCTGTCAGCCCCGGGGTGTGGCAGACTCTCTGGCGAGGCCGGAAAATCGAGGCCCGGGAGAAGGTGGCGTGGCCGGGAAGCTGCCGCCTGAGACCCGGACCAGTGCAGGATTGTTTCCTGCGTAGCCGCCCCGGTTATTGTAACGCGCTTTGCAATCTAACGACTGGGGTTTGGGTTTTATGTTTATTTTTTAAGGGGTTGCAAAGATGCCAAGGTCTAGGTGGGCTTAGGGGAAACGGTCTGCGCCTACCCCCCGCTGCATCCCGGCTTCGGTGGGGCTGGGAGAGAGGCTGAGGCTCCTGGGAAGGGGCTTGGAGGTTCGCGAAGCGCGCGGCTCCATCCCTCCGCCCCGATGGGGGCGGGGAGGGGGTGCTGCAAACGGCGCTGGAACTGCATCCCTCTGGGGAGGGGTCTCCATCTCCGCGGCGCTGAAGGCCGGGGAGGGAGGTTGCCTAGGAGAGGGGCCGGAACCGGGCGGCGGAGGGGAGGGGAAGGGGCGCGGGTGCCGCCGCGGCGCGCGCTCGCCCCTCCTTGTGCGCCATGACTGTGGAACGTGGTGCCGGGGAGGAGGGCCTGCCGCCGGGGGCCGCCTGGGGCCGCTCGGCATTGGTGAGGAAACCCGAGCAGGGAGTCGCTCCTCGCGCAGTCTCCTCCTCCTCCTCTGCGGGGGAAACCGCTGCACCCAAACCGAGAGCAGCTGCGAGCAGGGGGCAGGGCGCGGGCTGAAAGGCAAGCCAAGGGTTCAAACCTCGGCGGCGCCAGGGGGGCGAGAGCCCGACAGCCCCCTGGTCCCTCGAAGGCGCGGCCCCCCTTCGGTCCAGCCCGGGACGCCAGCACTTCCAGGCGGCTTCTCTGGTACAAGGAGACGTGAACCAAAGATGGTTGGGCTTAAATAGACTACCTCGGGCCGGGTACGGGGCATCTGTCTTGGGGAGGTCCCACAAGACAGCGAGTGTTTTTTGCTCAGGAGAAAGTTAAACCATGCTTTTTTCGGTATGGGAAAATCGTTGTGCCCCTTACCCCAAATCTTCGCGCAGTATAAATAAGGTGCTCCCTCTACCCAGACCTTCGCCACTGTCCCCTCACCCCACCCCCACTCGGGCACCGGGTGTGGACAGGGCGGGGGAAGGCTATATGGGAGCTTAAAGCATGAGGTCATGGGCGGAGGAGGCTGCTGCCAAAAGCGGCCGAGGTTTTTGTGTATTTTGAGGGGTAACGGTTCTCCATCTTAAGCAGCGTTAAGTTCTCCCGCAAAGCCCTACCAATTCTGGGGCACCTGGACCAGAGAGCCCCCGAAAGAAGAGGGCTGTTTCGCTCTTTGAGCTTTTGGCCGGTGCCCTGCCCTTTATGGGGCCCTTCCACATAAGCAAAGAAAGTCGAGGGACAGCGCACAGTGTCGTGGGGTTTGAGAAAGGCTCAGATGCTCGGCTCCGCCCCCCAGCGCCACTTTCCTCAGTCCTCGGTCATTTTCCAACCCGACTGCTTTCTACGATAGCCTCCTGCCGCTCTCCGACCCATTCTTCCCAAATGGCTAGAAGAGTCTTTCTAAAACTCCGGACTACCCTCCTTCAAACCCCTCCCAATTGCTCTTAGAATAAAGCTTTGAAGCCCCCGCGCGATTTCGCCCCTACAGACCTCTTCACTCTCACAGCTCCTCCTCCCATACTGTAAGCCGAGTAGTGCTTCTTTGTTCTGTTGTTTGGGCCGGGGGTAACGCTTCCCCCTCCACCTCTTCTTACTAACTCCTGCTAGACCTTCAGGACTTGACTCAACTGTCACTACCTCCAAGAAGCCTTCCTAAGGATACAATCTCAGCTCTAACTCCCTCAGGGAAAAAAGACCCACCCTCGACCTCCGGGCAGCCGGGCTTTGGCCGGAGCTGGCCGCAGTGGCGGCCCTTTTCCAAGCGGAGGAGGCATAGCCAAGCTTGCGCGCCATCACTGACTGGGGGCCCGACCTCCTGGGAGGGAGTTGACTAGGACAAAACCTCCAAACACCCTGTTTCCTCAAGAGACCTAGGAAAAGAAGCGCAGTACCGCCCAGAAACCTCAGCCCCTACACCTCCCACCCCCAGCACACACCCACACTCTTAATGCAAGGAGGGGTCTTTTCATCTAAAACTCCTCCCTGGGGCAGATAAGAAACCTGAGGCTGGAAGGGAGTAAGTGCCTTGCCCAAGGGTCAATGAGGAAATTGACACCCTGGTCTTTCTTGGTCCTAAACTAGAAGGAAGGATTTGGGACCTAAAGTATTGCTGCTGCACAGCCAAGGACGCCTGCATCACCTTCAAAGGACCCCTACATGCTTGGCCCACTGCCAACAGAGAGATAGTAAGCCTAGTGGTTAGTCGTGCAGGCTCTGACCTTAGGCAAGTTACTTCACCTCACTTGGTTCAGTTTCTTTGCCTGTAAAATCAGAATAATGGTGCCTGCAGTGTAGTGTTATTGTGAGGTTTTAATGAGTTCGTTTATGTAAAGGCCTTAGAACAGAGTCTAGGCAAGTTCTTGATTATTTGTGAGTGGGGTTATGTGTCCTCTCCCTTCCCAAGGACTCTAGAAAATCAGAGCCCCAGAGTCTTTACTTAGCATCAAAAACAACTTAGGACCTAATAAACTGCGAAAACACCCATAAATGCACAGACAGTACATGCAAAGACCTTACTTAGCCAATAGATTCCGCCCTTGACAATGCATATGCTTGAAGACAACTCCAAATCTGGGAGCACTGGTTCTGGACTCTTAGAATGAGTGTCAGAGGGAGGATAGCTAAAGTTAAAATATTACCTTAGATCTTTGAAATCAGAGTCAAGCTGAAATAGTCCCATCCTGCTGCAAAACCTGACTTAGATGACCGAAGCCCTCCTAGGGCTGCAAAAATTGTAAGGGGATTATTATTATTACTATTATTATTGTCATTAAATCCTAGTTTTCCCATTCTCAGCACTTACCCCATGGTAAAAGAGGGTTTTTTTTTTAAATGCAATTCATTTTATTGGAATTGGTTTAATGCATTTACATGGTTCCAAATTCGAATAAACATTGAGAAGTCTCCCTCCCACCATGTCTGCTCCCCACTGGTTTTCCCTCTGTGGAAGGTCAGAAGACATGTTCAACTGTTTTCTAGCTGAGGTCTCAGGAGAATTCCTTGGATGCCTACTTAAATTTTTATGTCCAGGGCTTCCTTCTCCAATGCAGGCAGAATCAACACCCTACTCCCAACCGCCCCACCCCTTCAGCCTCAATCCTAAACAAGTTGTAGTAACAATGATGAACCACAATTCCTGAGCTACTGACAAAAGCAAACAACCATTTTGTGATTCTTTCTCCTCCTTTATGCTAGGAATAATAGCTAAGGTTTACTGCGTGCTTTCTATGTGCCAGTCACTGTGCTAAGTACTAGACATGCTTTCTCCTATTTAATCAGCCCCAAACCATCATCATTAACCTTATTTTACAGACGCAGACAGAAGTGGAGGATCAGAGAGATTATGTAACTTGCTCCAATTTGCATCCAGGCCAACCTGAGCCCAAACCCTCTCTCTTAACCACTAGGCCTCTTGCCTCTCTGCAACACAGGGAAAATTCTGGTAGCCTGAAGGGGAAGTAGAATGGAGTCTTTGGACTTAGGCAGACCTTAATTCAAGTCCTGGGTCTGGCCCCTACCAGCAATGAGAACTTGGGGAGGTTTCTTAACCTCTCTGGGCCCCAGTTCACCCACCTGTGAACTGGGACCATACATTCTTCATTGGTCAAATGAAGTGAAAGTCAAATGTGTGTAAATAATGGCTTTTAAAAGGCGTAGTAAACCAAATGCAATGTTTAGATCCTGTGTGGCTCTGATTTGAATAAACCAATTGTTTAAAAGACTTTGAGATAATCAGGGAAATAAAATGTGGACTTGATATAGATGTTAAGAAATGGGACTTCCCTGGTGGCGCAGTGGTTAAGAATCCGCCTGCCGATGCAGGGGACACAGGTTAGATCCCTGGTCTGGGAAGATCCCACATGCCACGGAGCAACTAAGCCCGTGCGCCACAACTACTGAGCCTGCGCTCTAGAGCCTGCGTGCCACAACTACTGAAGCCCACACACCTAGAGCCCGTGCTCCGCAACAAGAGAAGTCTTGTTGTGTAATGAGAGGCCTGCGCACCGCAACAAAAGAGTAGCCCCTGCTTGCTGCAACTAGAGAAAGCCCGTGCACAGCAACGAAGACCCAATGCAGCCAAAAGTAAAATTAATTAGTTAATTTTTTTTAAATTAAAAAATAAAAGAAATTATTAATTTTGTTACATGTGATAATGGTATTGTGGTTAAATTTTTTCTTGAGTTCTTATCTATTAGAACGCATAATGAGGAATCTGGGGTGAAAGTATGTTTAGGATTTATTTTCAAATAATCCAGCCCCCTCCCAAAAAACCAAAAGATAAATAAAACAAGGTTAGCAAAGTACGGATAATTGGTGGAGCTGTCTGTTATACTGTTCACCCTACTTCTGCTGAATGTTTGAAATGTTTCAAATAAGTCTGAAATAAATTTAAAAGTAAAATAATTCTATTTTAAAGCACTGAAATTTAGACTGATAAGGCTTATTCAATTACTATGAAATGTTATCAGTAACTATGAAATTTTTTTTTAAAGTAGTTTGTTTTTATTGTAATTAGTCTTCATTTTTGATTTCTTAGTTTACACTCTTTCAGTACTGTTAACTAATGAAAACAAACATTTGATTTTATACATTTAAGTGATAAACATATATGCATAGATACATGTATGTCTGTATACACATTTTTAGACAGATACATATGGATATATGTATGTGTACACACATAAAACTTGCTTGTGATCTAATTTGTGACAAATATGTACTATGAAATTTTTTAAGTTGTTGAAATACAGTACTGGCTTATAGTAGAGATGCAAAAATGGCAATTTTGTTACTGTGAGACATTCAGAGCAACACTTATGTCTGGCAGGTAAATCAGGGAGGGGGCAGAAATGAACACTGCAGAGAGCAAGGTGGACAGGTGATTGTTAAGGACGCCCCTCAACCACTCAGAGGACAATGTACAGGAAGGAAAATGGCAGGACTGGGTGATGGAGGAAGAGGCAAATTAAAATTGGGAGCCAATTTTCCCTGAAAATGTGTCTCCACAGAGCCACTTCAAAATGGCATGGATTAGGAATCTGATGCACTGGGCAAAATTCTCAACTCTATGCTTACCAGTTCTGTCACCCAGTCCAGAACTGCTCTGAGTTTCCTCATTTGTAGTTTGGCTATAAGACCTCTCAGGCCCCTTCCAGCCATCCAGGCTAGAAGTCTAAACAATGTTGTTGGCTTTCACAAGAGAAGGATCATTTCTGAGGCCACACTGGTTATTTGCCTAACTCAAGAACAGATCAAAACTGAATGGAAATGGAACTGTAGCCAATTCACAACCAAATGAAATGTTTCAGGCCCAGTGAACTTTCTGTGTATTGTTCTAGGAATAATTTTTCTGTGCTCTGGATTTAAACAGCTGGAATTATTTTTTTCATATGACCCCCTTTTGAAATGCAAGTTTGTCCTCCTTGAGAGAAAATTTGCATTTCAGAGAAAAGATGAGACAGTATATTTGGTAACTCTTCAAAGAAGTGAACCCTTCCGTATAGTACTTTACATTAAAGGTGACTCTTCAGGAGCGCTTCTTAAAAACAGGGAAAACTGGAGGCATGGAGAAATGGGGGAGAAAAGGCATGGAAAGAAAATCCCAACTTTGCTTCCTGCTCTATCCAAGCCTCTGAGAGGCAACGTGACCAAATCAAGGGACTGTGAGGGTAGAAAAAGTCAGTGGGTGCTTTAGAAATGAGTGATGGACGTAACTAATGCAGTTGTTGAAGAAGGCTCAGTGGTCAAGCGCAAATAAGTCTGTGGCAAATGCAAGCAGTGAAACACTATAGTTGTAGAGTATTTCTCAGACTCATGTTTCTTTGCCATCCCTGAATCTGTAACAGCCAAAGCAATGAAAGCAAAAAGTCCTGGCACAGAAGGGCTTATGGGACTCCCATTTTGAAACCAATAAGATAGCATAATTTGTTGACTGTCACCTCAACCCCCAAGTCTGTTAAGGATGGTGTTGAGAGAGCAGGCCTTACTCAAGACAGGAGGCCTAACTGGTGCTTGTTTAGTAATACTAAGAGATCACTATCTCAGGCAAGTTTCTAGCCAGAGAGAGAAAGGCTATGAGAAAGCTCTCGGTTTAAGTCTTATTTTGAAGAGAGGGAAAAAAAACAAACTAGGATAGTAGATTCTGTATCCAGTACAAAAATCAAAAAGCAACTCAATGGTTGAAATCACTGCTAAAAATTCCTGCACCTGCCCAGAAGCCATGCTTGGGAGTCACACATTTCAACTACGGTACCAGCACATGGTGAGTAGTGCTCAAGGGCTGCGGTGGCCCCCACTGGTTCCCAAATGAGTGGCTTTGTTCCATGTAAGGGTGAGGAAGAGAGAGAATAAGTGAATTTCCTACTGCAGATGCAAATCTATTAAAAAGTTTTAAATTGCAGAGTGTTTAAATCTAAGTATAGATAACAGCTACTTTTCCAGAACCCCTAATGGAGTCACATTTTTTTTAAATGGGAAAGAGAACCATTAAGACCTTGTATTAGAAAAGATCCTGGCAGGAAATGGGCGGCACACTCAACAGGTAACTGAGGAGCATTTATGGTAAGTACTGTTTACAATAGCGTGCATCAGGGCAGGCTTCGTGAATGTGCAGCTTGTGTGGTCACACAGGACCCTGCACTTAGAAGGTCCTGCACTGCTTAATGCCTTGTGGTCGCCATCTTGAAATCCATTGTGGTTTTTGAACAAAAAGTTCTGCATTTTCATTTTGCACTGGACCCCACAAACTATGTAGTTAGTCCTTTGTGCAGGGCTAAGGGAAACCAGCAAGGGATGGTATAGAACCAAAGAACTAAAAACAGTGTGGAACCTTTACCACCCATAAGTCAGAAAGGGCAAGAAAGAGAAATATCTGGAATGGAGGAAACGCTGTCTCTGAAGTTATGGCTGTGACTGTAGCTGTAGGAGAGGGTCACACAGCACAAGTGACGGCCTTCTGTAAAACACAACACAGAACACAGCCATAGTCAACCCACAGCCTGCAGAGAGCACAGGCAGGTGAATAGCTACCCCAGCTTCTCTCTGCCCCTGCCCTCTGACCTCCTACATGTGCTTCCCATTGGCTGAACCCTATAGGAAGCCAGGGGGTCTGGGAGCCTGTTGATGAAATCAGTGGAGGGCAGCCTGCCAGGGCATAGGGTACAGTGGAAAAAGGTAAGAGTGAATCTGGAAAGGGCAGAGAATAACCAGCTCAGGACTTTTACCTGAAATTTTCAGGATCATGGTTAAGAGTAAATAACATGAAAATGGAAAATTCAAACAATGAATTTCAGTAAAGGACTCTGTATTGATTATTAAAGGGTAATCATTTGGTATGCATCATGCACAAGGTTTTACATACTTTCAAAGGAAAAACAAAATGATCCAAGAATTTTCAAGAAAATCAGATGTTTGAAAGAGCCATCATTAAGTGAAGAGAGAAGCCTGGGATTTCAAAATTTTTAGAAACATTCCAGGCCCCAAAGTCAAATTTTGTAGGTAACACCCCACTCCCCTTCACCCTTAGGCCAACATCACAACAAAACAGTACCTTCGACAGGCACAGCATCCCAAGAATTGCAAGGACCACTAGGGCAATAGCAGCTTAATAGAATGTATTCCAACCGAGGATTTTGGTATAATTAAATATTTGTAGATACGTTTCACACATGAGGAGCATTGAAAAGCTTGTACAAAGGGAGTTCATTATGCTGCTTTGTAACCATTCTGACTACTCAATTCCTCTGAACATTTTAAGACTATTCAGATCACTTTCCAAAAAGTGCATATCACTTATTAATTCACATGCCACTCAGAGTTCTTAACTGTGTAGATATGGGCTAAACTATATTTATCCTTTATAATTTCGCTGAAAAATAAAGATTTTTGCTGCAAATGTGAATAAGATTGCAGGGACACACTTCATCTTTTTAAAAAAATTGAGGTAAAAGTCACAGAACACAAAATTAATCATTTTAAAGTGCATAATTCAGTGACATTTAATACATTCACAATGTTGTATAATCATCACGTCTATTTAGTTCCAAAACATTTTTATCACCCCAAAGGGAAACACCATACCCATTAAGCAGTCATTCCCCATTCTTTCCTCCCCCTAGCACCTCACAACCACTATATATGCCTTCTGTTTTTAGGTTTACCTATTCTGAATATTTCATATAAATAGAATCATAAAATACATGACCTTTTCTGTCTGGCTGCTTTCACTTAGCATAATGTTTTCAAGGTTCATTCATGCTGTAGCATGTGTCAGTACTTCATTCTTTTTTATGGCTGGATACTATCCCCTTGTGTGGATATACAACATTTTTTTAATCAGTTCATCAGTTGATGGACATATGGGTTGTTTCCAGCTTTTGACAATTATAAATAACGCTGCTATGAACATGAGTGTACAGGTACTTATTTGAATACCTATTTTCAGTTCTTTTGGGTATACACATAGGAGTGGAATTGCTGGGTCATATGGTAATTCTATGTTTAACTTTTTGAGGAACTGCCAAGTTGTTTACACAACCTTTTTAAGGGAACTCTGAAATCCTTTTAGAAGCACCCATTTTACAACCACTAGATATCATACCTAGAGTAACTAAGCCCATTCTTGCCTACAAAATAAAAACACATTCCAAAAAATTTTCTATGTGGGAGACACTCTAGTTAGCAATTGACTTGAGTTCTTATAATTTATTTAGGTTATTGGTTTATAAAGTAATACATGCTCATTAAAGAAATTTTTAAAAAAACACTAAGAGGCAAAAAGAAAATACAGATCACTCGTAACCCACTGTGAACTCTTACACACACACACTTCTTTTTTTTTTTTTTTTTTTACAAAAATAGCTTATCAGAGTGCTTATCAATAAATCCAGCCTGAAATAGAAAATGAAATTAAGTCAAAGAAGAAAAACAACACAGTAAACCTGTGAATGGTAACAATTTTACATCAGAAAGGACACTTACCTAGTTTTTTCAGTTCAGCCTGTTGCTGTAATAACCTGAAGCATGATTGTATGGTTGTGTAGGATAATTACCTAGTAAATCAACTCTGACTTTGAGTTACTGAGCCTGCATATAGAAGGTGTGGTTTTGGTTTGTTTATTCTTGTTGTTTTTTTAAAACCTATTTATTTGACTTAATAATATTTGTTTTCTCCTTTGGAATTGAGTTGAGGAACACAGAATTTTGACAAACTGTCTCTTTCAGATGGATTCAGAGGTCCTACCTAGATATAGGCTTTCTTTTCTTTTCTTTTCTTTTCATAAATTTATTTATTTTATTCATTCATTCTCGGCTGCGTTGGGTCCTCATTGCTGCATGCAGTAGGCTTTCTTTTCTTAAATCAACATATAGTAAGTAAAATTGACATGTGTGTGTGTACGGTCCTATGTGTAAACATCATCACAATCAAGATACAGATGGTTCTATCACCTTCACCCTAAAAAATCCCTTTAGAGTTCTGCTCTCCCCCCATTGTAACCCCTGGAAACCACTGGTCTGTTCTCCATTACTCCTTCACTTGGTCTTCTTCCTGAATGTCGTAGAAATGGAATCATAAAGTGTACAGTCTTTTGAGACTGGCTTCTTTGACTCCACATAATGTCTTTGAGACTCATTCATGTTGCTACATGTAATGATAGTATTTCATTCCTTTTTATTGCTCAACAGTGTTCATACTCTACTAGCAATAATAGTTATTGCTAAATAGTATCTTAATGCTAAAGAGTATGAATGTACTCAGTTTATCTGTTCACCCATTGAAGGATTTTGGGGTGGTCTCCACTGTTAGGTGATGATTAGAATAAAGCAGATATAAACATTCACATGCAGGTTTTAGGGCGAACATAAAATTCATTTCTCTAAGGTAAATACTTAGGAGGGGGATCATACCATGTCATATGGTAAGTATGTGTTTAACTTTATAAGAAACAGGCAAATTGTTTACCTGAGTACCATTTTATATTCCAAGCAACAAATGAGAGTTCCAGTTGCTCCACAACGTTGCCATCAGTAGATGCTGTCAGGCTTTTGTTGCTATTGATTTTATTTTCATCCTAATAGCTGTGTAGTAGTATCTCATCGTGATTTTAATTTGCATTTTCCTAATAGCTGATTGTATTGACCATCTTTTCATGTGCTATTTCCTCTTTGGTGAACGTACATAGACGTTTAAGTCTTTTGCCCCTCGCCTTTTTTTTTCCATCTAGCAAACTACATATTTCACCTATTTACTTTACTTATTGTTTGTCTCTCCTATTAAAATGTAAATTCCATGAGGGCGAGGGTTTTGGTCTGTGTTGTTTTTGCTCTAATGGCTATAACCAAAAATGCATGTAATTTACCTATCAACTATAACAGTGCTTCATACATTGTAGGAAAACTACAATAATATTTGTTGAATAAATGAGCATTTATTGCATACTTACTATGTGTCAGGGACCATTCTAAAAGCATCCTAATATTATCAGATTTTATTAGTGTTGTTGTTATTTTATTATTTCATCAATAATTTTTATTTATTCTTTACAAGTCTTTAATTGTTCAACAAACACACTGAGTGGTTACTAACTTCCAGTTACTGTGCTAGGGCTTAGGAATAAAGTGAAACCTTAGGAGGTTTAACCTTAGGAGACAGGTTAATATTGTAAAATAAGAAAGGTGCTGTGATAAAGATATGCACAGGAACCTGGCAAAGCACAGTGGGGGAATACGGAATTCACACTTAAGGGTCAAGGAAAGCTTTCTAGAAGAGGTGATCACTTAAATCAAACTGAAGGGAATAAAATGCTTAGTTTATACTTTTCCTATAATATTAAACAGAATTAATTTTAAACCTCGATTACTTTGTTCCCATCTACAGTAATGTAAATTATCCAGAAAGCACTATATTTTAAAATGGCATTGAAAACAAACAAACAAAAGGCATTGGTCTTTGTTTCCTATCAGGATAGGTACCTTTGTTTTAAGGATTATAAGAATTAAACTATAACAAGATGTTCTCCTCATTTTTTATTGGGTTGTTTGTTTTCCTACTATTGAGTTTTAAGAGTTTTTCTAGATACAAGTCCTTTGTTGAATATGTGATTTGAAAATATTTTTCCCCAGTCTATAGCCTTCCTTTCTCTTAGTGTCTTTCACAAAGCAAAAGGTTTTCATTTTAATAAAGTCCAATTTGTCAATTTTTTTTCTTTTATGAGTTGTGCTTTTAATATCAAGTCTAAGAAAACTCCCTGATCCCAAGTCATAAACATTTCTACTATATCTTCTTCTAAAAGTTTTATAGTTTTACGTTTTACATCTATGATCCATTTTTGAGTTAATTTTTGTATAAAATGTGAGACTGAGGTCAAGTTTTTTTTGTCTTTAGCTTTTTGTGGCATACTTTTGCATATGGATGTTCAGTTATTCCAACATCATATATTGAAAAGGCTATCTTTTTTCCATTGAATTGCTTTTTTACCTTTGTCAACAATTGACATTTTGTGACTCAATTGCTTGATATATTCTGATCCATTGGTCTATGTCTCTATCCCTCCACCAGTACCACAGTGCCTTGATTATTGTTCCTTTACAGTGAGTTTTAAAATCAGGTAGACTGATTTCTCCCACTTTATCCTTCTTTTTCAAAATTGTTATGGCTATTCTGGTCCCTTCACCTTTCCAAATAAATTTTAGAATCAGCTTGTCTATATCTGCAGAAATCTTATTGGACTTTTGATTGGAATTGTATTAAATCTATAGATTTCTTCAGAGAAAATTGACATGTTCAACTAAATTGGATCTTCCAACCCATGAATCCAGTATGTCTCTCCATTTATTTATGTCCTTTGATTTCTCTCCTCGGTGTTTATAGTTGTCAGCATACAGATCCTGCACAAGCTTTGTTAAATTTATACCTAAGTATTTCTCTTTTAAAAATTTCAAATGAAATATATATGATTTCCAAATTGTTTAAGCATGTAGAAATATAATCTTCTTTGTGAGTTAGCCTTATCTCTTGTAGTTGTGCTAAACTCATTTATTAATTTAAGACTTTTTCGGTAAATTCCTTGGGATTTTCTATGTAGAAAATAATGTCACCTGCAGATAGGTACAGTATTCTTTCTTTCTAATCTGTATGTCTTTACTTTCTTTCTCTGCCTTACTGCACTGACTAGGACTTCCTGTACTATACTGAATAGGAGTGTTGATAGAGGACATCTTTGCTTTGTTCCTGATCTTAGGAGAAAGCATTCAGTATTTCACCATTAAACATTACATTAGCTGTAGGTATTTTGTAGATGGCCTTTATCAAATTAAGGACATTTCCTTCTATTTCTATATCGCTGAGAGTTTTTATCATGAATCGATGTTGGATGTTTTCAAATGCTTTTTCTGCATTGTTTGATATGCTCATGTCATTTTTCCTTTTTAGTTTTTTAATATGGTGAATTACATTGATTGATTTTTGAATTTGGAGCCAGTCATGCATTTCTAGGATAAACCCCACTTGGTCACGGAGTAGTATTCTATTTATATATTGCTGGATTTGATTTCCTAGTATTTTTTTTGTGAAGATTTTTGTGTACTGTTCATGAGGGATAGTGGTCTATAGTTTTCTCTCCTTGTACTGTCTTTGCCTAGTTTTTTGGTATCAAGGCAATTCTAGCCTCATAAAATGAGTTGGGAAGTGTTCTCTTCCCTTCTATTCTCTGGAAGAGATTGTGTAAAATTGGTGCTGTTTGTTCTTTAAAAGTTTGGTAGAATTTACCAGTGAAACCATTTGGGCCTGGAGGCTTGTGGAGGTTTTTTTAAGGTTTTTACCTATGGATTCCATTTCTTTAATATATATGTTGCCTATTTCTTCTTTGCGTGAGTTTTGGAAGTTTGTGGCTTTTAAAGAATTGGTCCATTTCATCTAAGTTATTGAATTTATGTGCATAGAGCTGTTCAGAGCACTGCCTTTTAATATCTGTGGGGTCTTTGATGACGTTGGTAATTTGTGTCTCTTCTATTTTTTTAAATTGTTAGTATGGCTAGAGTTTATTGATTTCATTGATGTTTTTGGAGAATCAGCTTTTGATTTTATTGATTTTCTTTATTGTTTTTCAGTTTTCAAGGTCATTTTTTCTGCTCTTTATTATTTCTTTCTTTCTGCTTGCATTTGGCTTATTTTGCTTTCCTTGGTTTCTTAAGATGGACGCTTAGTTGTTGATTTGAGACCTTTCTTCTTCTCTAAGATAAGCTACTTTATAATGCTATAAATTTTGCTTTAAGAACTGCTTTAATTCACCCCACAAATTTTTATGTGTTGTGCTTCATTTTTGTCCAGGCAAAAATATTTTCTAAGATACATGTATCCCAATGTTCATTGTAGCGCTATTTACAATAGCCAAGACATGGAAGCAACCTAGATGTCTGTCAATAGATGAATGGATAAAGAAGATGTGGTACATATATACAATGGAATATTACTCAGCCATAAAAAAGAATGAAATAATGCCATTTGTAGCAACATGGATGACCTAGAGAGTATCATACTAAGTGAAGTAAGCCAGACAACGACATATATCATATGATATCACTTATATGTGGAATCTAAAAAAAAAAAAATGATAGAAATGAACTTATTTACAAAACAGAAACAGACTCACAGACATATAAAAAAAACTTATGGAAAGTGGAGGGAGGGATAAATTAGGAGGTTGGGAGTAACATATACACATTACTATGTATAAAATAGATAACCAACAAGGACTTACTCTATAGCAAGGGGAACTATACTCAATATCTTGTAATAACCTATAAGGGAAGAGAATCTGAAAAAGAATATAGTCCCTAGCCCCCTGAGTCTCTTTCCACTAGACCCCCATTACTTTAGTTTCTCCTTCAGGAAACCCCAAACCTTCCTTTAATTTAGCAACTAAAGAGTTAATGTCTGACCCCACAGGGAGTTTACTGGACTGAGCTCCAGTGTTGTGATTGAAACTGTTCGGATTGGTCAAGGCCAGTGCGTACCAGTCATTAAATATTTGGAATATCACCTCTGCCGGTACTTTATGTTTGTACAGCATTTTATAGTTTACAAAAGATATTTACATATATTATCTTAGTTAAGCTTCATGCCAGCTCCGTGACATCAGTACTAATTGTTATTGCCATCATAAAACATTTTAATTATAAAATTAACACATATTGGTGTGGAAAATGAATTATTATTGGGGACTCTCTGCCCAGAAAAATTATCACTTACCCAAGATCACATGGTTATAGGAGTCGGGGTCTAAACTCCTAACAGCTTCAAGAATTGTCATATCTTAAGTGCTCGGTTTAGGGAAGGAAGATTTCACTCTGCACTGGATAGATCTGGGAAGGCAATTCCAGGAGGAAGGCACTGAGCTTGTACTGAGGAACTAGTGGGATCTGGTTGACAGAGAGGAAGAGCAAGGATATTCTACTCAGGAACAGTGTGAAATGTGGCCCAAATGTAGTAAAAGAGCCTATTTCCATGATCATTTCAAGACACCTTCTCTGGAGGTGTTGGATCTGAAATTCCCCAATGTTGAGTCACAAAGAGCACCTGAGGCAAAGCTCTCCTCTCCTACCTTGCTTGTTCAATTCTGGAGTGTGGATGGAGGAGACAGGGAATGGGCATTCTGAAGCTGCTGAAGCTGAATTGTATTTATTGGGTCATTTTTCTCCTTCACACTTGGGTCCCTCCAGATAGAGCAATTGATGAAAAAGAAAGTAAGGAAGTCTGAAGTATTATTCACAGCCCCTCAGCTGCTGTTACCAAGTCCACACAAAGGCTTATCCAAGGAGAGAATGGTGCTCTAGGCCACCATAGTCCTAAAGTTCTTTGGGTGTTTGTGTTCTGTCTGCAATAGCAATGGGAACCATTTGCTCACATCACACTCCTTAGGTCATTTAACAGCAGCACTGGGCCATTCCTTAAGGTGCTGCCAGGTGGCAAGATGGCAGTGTCAATTTCCAACCTTGATGGCGTCCTCAAGGTTGAATTGAACAAGTGTCTCACTCGGGTGCTGGCCAAAGATGACTACTCTAGAGTTGAAGTCCGATTTACACCAACCAGGACGGAAATCATTATCTTGGCCTCCAGGACGCACAATGTTCTTGGTGAGAAGGGCTGGCGGATCCAGGAATTGACCGCTGTGCTTCAGAAGAGATTTGGCTTCCCTGAGGGCAGTGTAGAGCTTTAGGAGGAAAAGGAATATACGAGAGCTCTGTGCACATCACCCAGGCAGGATCTGCAGTACACACTTCTAGGAGGGCTTGCTGTGGTGTGCTGCAGGTCATCATGGAGAGTGGGGACAAGGGCTGCTAGGTCGTAATGCCCGGGCAACTCCAAGGACAGAGGGTTAAATCCATGAAGTTGTGGATGGCCTGATGACCCACAGTGAAGACCTTGTTAGCTCCTACACAGACACCACCGGTTGCCATATGCTGTTCAGACAGGGTGTGCTGGGCATCAAAGTGAAGATCATGTTGCCTTGGGACCCAAGTGGAAAGATGGGCCCTTAAGAAGCCCCTGCCTGACCACTGAGCATGGTGGAACCCATAGATGAGACACTGCCCACTGTCACCTTCCCCATCCCTGAACAGAAGGGAGGGAAGCCATAGATGCCTGCCATGCCAGCAAGTACCCACTGAATAACACAGTCTCCTTGGCAGCTGGATTTGGAGTCTGATGTTGCTCTATAAAGACCTTTAATACAATTTTTTTTAAAAAAGTAGGGTTGCATCCAGGTTTCATGGAGCCTGAATCTTATACAACCTGGGACCTTTTTTTTTTTTTTTAAATTTATTTATATTTTTCGCTGCTTTGGGTCTTCGTTGCTGTTCGCAGACTTTCTCTAGTTGCGGCAAGCGGGGGCTACTCTTCGTTGTGTTGCGCAGGCTTCTCATTGCAGTGGATTCTCTTGTTGCAGAGCACAGGTTCTAGGTGCACGGGCTTCAGTAATTGTGGCACACAGGCTTAGTTGCTCCGCAGCATGTGGGATCTTCCCTGACCAGAATCAAACCCGTGTCCCCTGCATTGGCAGGCAGATTCTTAACCACTGTGCCACCAGGGAAGTCTGGGGCCTCCTTTTTTAAAAAAGAAAACACAATTACAAACAGAAAATCAGCTATAGAACTTTGGAAAGAACTTGTGAGGGTCCAGAAGCTTTAACTTCATTAGCAACCCAGTTGCTTAACATGAATAACAGATCTGATAAAAAGAAGGGAAATTATTCAATTAAATAACATAGGATTATTTTTCTCTGTATATTCACCTCTGCTTAACAGTAATTTTTAAAATCTGCTAAAAGAAAGGGAAACTATCCAACTAATAATAGCACGGGAGTATTTTTTTTGATGGTACCTGTGCTCCCAGGCTTTTTTTTTCTCTCTCTCCAGTACTTTTAAAAAGTTTTATCGAGATATAATTGACATACAAAAACTGCTCATATTTGAAGTATACAGTCTAAGTTTTGAAATATGTATACCCCTGTGAAAGAATCACCATAATCAAGATAATGAATATATTCATCAGTCTCAAAAGTTTCCTCATGCACCTTTGTAATTCTTCCGTCCAGCCCCTGCTTATACCTCCGCCCCCATTTTTTCATATATTTTAATCTGTTTTTCTAGTTGTTTAAGGCAAAAGGATAAATTTGGACCCTGTTGTTTCATCTTGTCCAGAAGTAGATGCCTCCAGGCTTTTTTAACACAGAGAAAAATATAATCAATCCAAACATAAAGAGGTGAAGAGATGCTCTTTTAGGGTGAGTATGGTTTTGAACAGAGGAACTAGAAGACCAGTAAGGTTTTGAACAGAGGATCTAGAAGACCAGTAAGAACTCCCCCATCTTAATTAAGGGCAAAAGGGGAGGATAACACACCTAAGAGGTGTCCAGTCCAGATGGGTCTTTCTTTGCAAACCCACAGATGCACTTTTGAGATGTAATCATCAATGCAGAAATCACGTAAAAGAAGATAACATTCTCTCCCATTCTTGACTTGTCATAAACCCACAATGAAATTAATTTTGGTTTCAATTTATGCGTCTTGGGTATGAGCCACTATTATGCTGAATGTACTTGTTTGTGCCTGAGTGAAGTTTCTATATGAATTCAATAAGTGTTCAATTCTTCAGTGTTCACTGAGCACCTATACGTATACTGGGGATTTGCAGAGACCCTTGCATCCTCCCTCACCCTCTGCTTAGTCTCTGGCAGGTTTATCATCCAAGGCTGGGCCCAAATGCTCCTTCTAGGGCCACTCAGCCTAGTCATTTTTTCCTTCCAAAGTACTTGCCAACTGTACATTTAGTTCTCAGTGAACACTTTCCTGAATAGCTTGTTTTATTGCTAAATGTTTTTCCAGTGTATGTATGAATGAGATCATATACCTCTTAAAGGCAAGTCCATATCCGTACTACTTCTTAGCACCTCCGCCCGCATCACAGAGCCTAACACAATTTGATATATATTTATTTTACTTTAATATCCTTATTATATAATTAACTCTTGTTCATAATGAAAATGTTCATTATGGAAATGTTAGATGATGCAGACAAGCAAAAAGATTTAAAAATTAACCATAATTCCAATATCAGAGAAAACCTGCTGTTGACATTTTGTATAGGGTGTACACCAAATAGGATGTATAGAGGAGCTAAAGTTTTAATAGAATAAATTGAAAGATACACAACCACAAGTTAGAAGGGGTAAGAGGATGCAGTGACATTTCTTGAGACGCCAGGAAGATGATGTGCTGTTTGTGGCCCAGGGCGGGCAGCATAAGTGTGCTTTAGAGACTTGGCCGAGCCTGCTGTCCAGAAAATATACTTCTCCCATCAGTTCTTGGAATCCTTATAGCAGGAATAAAGTCCTTCCACAATAGTGTTAAAACAACTTCAGGAGACATGTGGTCCCCGAACCAGCAACATCAGCATCACCTGGGAACTTGTCAGAAATGCAAATTCTCAAGTCTGATCCTAGACTTAACTGAATCAGAAACTCTGGGGGTTGGGCCCAGCAGTCTGTGTTTTAACAAGCCTTCCAGGTGATCCTGATGCACAATAAAGTTTAAGAACCACCATCTAAGACTGGGAGCGTATCTTGTTCATTGTTGAGTTCTCTGTCTCAGCACCTGGTGCCTAGAAGGTCGTGAAGAATCTGCTAAATCAAGAATACAAATACCCCTTAACGATGCATCACTTTTAAAAATTATTTTTTTATGGTATTATTTCTCATCAAAATATGTAAAAGATATAATGAGTACCTAGTATATCCAGCACTATCTATAGCAAATTAAATCTTAACAGCTGGCCACATTTCCTTTAGCTATTTTTCTGGAGAACAAAAACATTGCGGATACAACTGAGAGCTTTCTGTGTGTCCTCTTCCCAATCTCATTCTTTCTCCTTCTTCAGAAATAACCAAGATCATGAATAATTAATCATTCTTATACATGTTTTATGCATACTCATGTATCTATAAACAGTATATGGCGTTGTTTTGCAGGTTTTTAAACTATTTAAATGGTGTCACACTCTACATACCCTGCAATTAGCTTTTCTTCATTGTTTTTGAGATTTATCATTGTGCAGACACAAAGCTGTGATTCATCATTGTAATTGCTGTATAATATTCCCTTGTATGAATACACAATGATATATGAATCTGATCTTCCATTAATGGCATTTAAATGTTTCCAGTTGGTTTAGTTTTTCACTATTAAAATAATGCTGCCACAAACATATATATCTTCCAGTACAATCAAATAATTTTCCTCTAAGGTATAGACCTAAGAGTCGATTTCCTGTGATGTAGGATTAATAGCATTTCCAATCTTAATAGATGAAATCAAATTGCTCCCCAAAGTGGCTGTACCAATTTCCCCACTCTTTTCCAACATTTGGTATTGTTGGAGTTTTAGACTTTTGCCAAGCTGATGAGTATGAAATATCAATGGTATCTCATTTTTATTATAAATTTCTCACTACCTTAATTTCTGGTGAGGCTGAGCACCTTTTTATATGCTCATAAGCCATTTGGATTTAAGAGACGTACAATTAACACATTCACACAGAAGTATAAATCGCTAACATATCTCTACTTCTGAAAGTGATTTTTGATAGGGAGAAAGCCTGAGAGGGAAGAATAAGTGGGAAAATCCCTGTGGGGATGGGAGGAGATGGAGTGGGGAGAAGGTAGAGGTATCATTTGCCTTCCTCAAGGTCCTTTCAGGGCTGGTCCTGGCCAATTGTCGCATCAGCTGTGTTCCCTTCCCCTAAGAGCTGGAATCCCTGGGAGAGGCTGAAGGAAAGTGGAAGTTGTAGTAAAATCTTCTCTGAGGAAGGCCTTTTCTGGTCCTGAGTTTTTCAGGCTTCTTGGATTCAAGACTAGTTAATCCAGTGGTTGTCAATGAGAGAATTACATCCCTACTAGGGTATGTTGTGGAAATTTGGGGGGATTTTTTATTATCACAATGATCAGGCGTTACTGGCATTAGGAGATTGGGACCAGGGGTGCTATACCTCCTTCCATGTATGAGACAGTACTACCCAACAAACAATTTCCATGAATGCTCCACACAACTTTCAAAAGCCCATTTATATGGGTGGAAAGCCTGTTCTAATGATCAAGACTAGCACCTAACTCTTTTCCACATAATCACAAAGTGTATTGTGGGTTTACACTGATTTTTCCAGGAATGTAAACTACTATTTAAACTGAGAGAAGATTCTAACTTTGTTTTGCTCAGCACTGACAACTTCATTACGTTTTCTATTATAGTTAGGCCTATGCATTTTATATAGTTTTATGATAAACAGCTCTTCTTTTCTTTCCCCTTTATATGTGGACATTATAATTATTTAAAAATTTTGTGTGTAGAATGATCATATTACCTATGAATTCCGTTTTGGTATAGAAAAAGGCCATTACAAAATGTTTATTGGGAACCAGTGAACTAATAGTACCTTGTTAAGGAAAGCTAGGCTAAGAGAGTAAAAAAAAAACCCTAACTTACCCCAAGATGCCACAGTTGGTAACTGAGAGACCTACAAGACCCTTGTAGGATGAATCTAAAGTGCTTCCAAAACGAGGGGAAAAAAACATTGGTCCAAATCTTTAAATGGGAAATTCTATCACAGAGGACCTTATAACTAAAAAGGAGGCATATAGTGAGGCCTGTCCTGGGGTAGAGTCAAGGAAAATAATTTCAGAGGATCAACTTATAAATAGGTCTTAAAAGAACAATCTTGTGCCACCGGGGCCTCTGCAGAAGGTTGTATAGCTGTGCCCTGGCTGAGGGGGCAAATGGAGTTGAATTCCACCCTGCATTCTGCTCACCAAGATGTGTGCCCAAATGAATGGTCTACCTTTTAAAATTTTGCACAAAGGAGGTTATTCACACATGGCCCCATGTGCAACCACCACCATCTCTGCTGGTTCACACTAAAAAATCAGCTAGTTTTCATCTTCAGATCCAAACCATCATTGCTAGCAATATATTCTTCATAACAATATTCCACTGATCTAGAACAAAAGCAATTTAAAAGCCTCAGGCTGTTTATTATAATAGAGTTTTCCTCATGTGAAAAAGTAAGCATTGCTGTTGTATTATTAATGGAGTTTTATTGTTTTTTCCACCAAGTTGACAGTTTTAGGATCATGTTGGTACGATTTATTCTACTAAATGATTAGAATACTTCTGTCACATTTCTATCTTCCTTTTCTAAATTGGAAATATTTGTATTCTTGCTTCAAAGTCCAACATTTAATGAGATTTGAACTTGTTTGCTTTGTGTTGAATGGGATTAACCCCCCGCCAGAGCCCACTCTCAAGTCTTTGTGTTGGGGAGGCCCTGGTTATGTGGGCAAATGGATGGTTATTTTCAGCAATAAAAATGAGCAAATAACATGAAAGCACCCATACCTCAAAAAGCAGAAGAGTGACCTCTGTTTGACCTTGAGGTCTGTGCAGAGAAAAGTCCCTTAACAGACATAACAAGCTTCGAGCCAGAGAGAAAGAGAAGAAGATTGCTTACTTTCTGATTACTTTGTTTAAACCAACCTCCTTTCTAGTTTATAATCCTTTAGGGGAGCATATTAAGAAGGGGTGGTTTAAGGTCTGTTTAGAGTGGAGGAGAATCATGAAATAAACAATTAATATTTAGGAAAGGGACCCAGAACCCTGTATTTGTAGGATTTTTTCTTCCCCCATTTAATGAATAATAGCCTTGGGCTGTGGTCTCGGGCGTCCCATGTATTTATTTTGATTACTGTTGTCATATATTCACTGGTTACATTCTTTGTGTTATTTTGGACAATCCAAAAATTAGGAGAACTCATTAGAGTAAATAATGCGATCATTTCTGCTGGCATGAGTTGTGTATAGAATACAGGAGTGTCAATTCCAGTAACAGGGAAGCAAATTCAGTAGTCACATTTTATCCTGGCCAGGTGGTCTTGGAACTTTTGCCTTGGGTAATTTTTAAAAAATCAGTCCTATTCCTTGCCTTTCAACCAAAGACTCCCTTACATTGCAGCTTAACATTTGGTCTCTGTTGCTCCTGCCCGGAGGCTATTCTGCATTGTCCAGCTTCTAGGCTTCTGCTCAAGTCAGTGCCTCCCGCTGGGATGACCCCCCCAGGCTTTTGTGCCTACTGAATCCTTCTTATCCTCAAAGGGGAGTTCAAATCCCAGTTCTTCCAAGAAGCAAACTGCCTTCACACCTGTTCTTCCTCCTCCAAATTTCGGCAACTCATTGCTTGGCCCTTCCCAATATATGTTCCCGCGTGCTGCAGCTAAGACCCGACACAGCCAAATATAAATAAATAAATAATAAATACATCTTAAAAAAAAAAAAATCATTGCATCGCCAGCAGTGCCTGACACAGTACATGATAAATTCTGAACAGCTCTTTGTTAAAACTTGAAAATATTTTCCTTCTGACTCATAACAGTTTTCATTGTCATTAATATTACAATTTCTCTCTTTAAAATCATGCCCATTGGTCTTATGCTCCAGTTTCAAAAGTTGATATTGTTTCCACTGCATAAAAAGTATTTTATCCTTACAGATGAAGTCACTTAAGAAATAGAAGAGATAGCAGGAAAAAAAGGGAGAAGGCCATTATTAGATAACAGAGAGAAGGAGGAAAGTTTACCCTATGGCGCAGAGGAGCCCATGTAAAAGATGTCTTTCATGGGTTTAATTTCATCTGGTTAATTTTGCTCCATTTCAGGCAAAGGAGAAACAAGGCATTTATATACCTGTACAATTCTCTGTAACCCCACCTTCTTTCATTTACTTGACCTTCTGATAATGACCTACTTGAATCAGCATCTGTGATCCATGATATGGACCCCAGTCACTTAGCAGGAAGTAGTGCTATAGAAGTTTTGAACCATGCTATCCAATGTATCGGTCAGAGCCTGGTCAAGAAATCAAAGCCATTCCAGCTATTACAAGAAAGAAAAGATACTGTTTTTGAGAGTGTGGGATGATGATGACTTTTTCCCATCTTTCTACTGTCTTATGTCTTCCAAATTTTCCACAATGATCATGTACTACTTTCATAATCCGAGAAAGTAAAACAAATTATATTTTAAAGATGATGCTTATTCCAAAGACTTAAGACGATCTTCCCATACTCTTGGAAGAGAAACATATTAAGCCACTGCCAGTGATTAAAATAATCGTCAAACTCTTCCTAGGGATCTGTAAGTTGACCTTTGACAAATCATTTAACTTTCCTTTGCAGCCCTTTGGCTGTCTGCAACATTGTCACACGTGTGCCTGTTCTCTCACATAAATGTGGCTGGGATTAATAAGGTCACCATTTCTAAATGTTCTTCAAGATCCTTCCATAGAAAAGCATTTTGCAAGAACAAATGATTATTGCCCTATTATTATTTCCTTGAACATCGATGGCTGCCAACCTTGAATAAAATTGTATTTAGAAACACTCTTCCCTATGCCTTTCTCCTGAATATAATAATTCTTAGGAGTAAATGGAGGGAGAATTCTCTTCCAAAGCTACATAGGATACGTGACAAATCATAGCTTTGTCATTTTAAGGAAAAACAAGTTTAAACCCAAGTTTATAATTTTTCTTTCCATTTACCATGCCCATGCTCTCATCAAACTTATGTACCTTGGGGGCAAAATGAAATGGGAAGCTTAAAATTTTTTTGTGCTCTTGAATTTTAAATATGTAAAAAGCCAGAACTAGAAAAGGACCTTGAAAGTGTATCTGATTTTGCACTCTTCCTTCAGATAGATGAACAGGTAAACTATCCAAAACAAGTTTCAGTCCATTCCATTCATAATCTCTAGGAATCAGGAAATACATTGCTATCCCAGATAGTCTTCTCCAGAATTTAGAAGTGAATATTATATTCATATTTGACCAGAATATCTACATCTCCAGCCCCACAACTGCCCTAGAAATCTCCCCTAGAAGAACACCAGTACATGGAATCTTTTATTAGAAGCCCAATTACACGTAGTGAAATGGCAGGCATTGTGGAAGGAGAATTTCACAGGTCCCATCTCTGTCTTGCTATAATTTTTGATTGAACATGAACAGGCACACCTGCACACAAATGGTAGAGGTTTTTTTAAAAATCAAATCAATAGCTAAGTGGACAAGGAGGTATTCATGCCTTACATAAGGAGCCTTCCTTCCACTGGCCAGGTAATGGATTCTGTCCAGGAAATTCATTTACAGAGGATAGCGACTTTCTGTAAAATAAGGGAATTTTTTTTTCCAAATATTCTTCCAAAAGGGAGAAGGACTGATGAAAAATTGGGTTGAAAGCCAATCTATTTGAAACCCATATATAAAATTTGGTCATTCATCCTCTTTATACCCAAGTAATTATACCCATAATTATGATTCAAACCCCTAGCAAACTCCTTGCTATAAATAACCACACATATCCCCCAATGTGTTTGAGAAGCTTCTCCTTAGTCCACACGTCATGGTTCACCTTTCTCCTGGACCCAGCTCTCTTCTGCTGACTGATATTGCTAACCATCTCCATCTAGGGGTTAGGGATTCCACTTTTAGTTGTAATTCTTTGCTCCAAGCCTGGGCACCAGCTCTTTCCTAACTTCTCCCAGCAACATTGAGACCGAGATGTAACATTAATAACACCTACTGGAGGGAATTCCCTGGTGGTCCAGTGGCTAGGACCATTGCGCTTCCATTGCAGGGGGCACAGGTTCGATTCCTGGTTGGTGAACTAAGATACTGCAAACCACGTGACACAACCAATAAATAAATTAATTAATTAATTAAAAAAAAAATAACACCTACTGGAGGTTGAGAATAATAGGCAGGGTGTACTACTCAAGAACAACTTATAATTACTTCCTAAGTCTAAGCAAGTCCATGGCCATTCTCCTGGCCTGCTCCAAGCAGCTCAACCTCTACCATGGAAGTGGCCAAGTCTTTCCTTGCTATGAAGAATGGTTGTTCCCACCATCAATCACCATGTAAATACATTCATTTTCAGTCGTAATATAAAAAATGGAAGAAGACCCTTAAATGAGAGAGAAAGAGGAAATTTCATTTTCCTTCTGGGGAACTAGAGACCAGTTTTTCCAGGACTTGGAAATGTGGAAAGACCTAGAATGCCAGCTATCTTAACACCAACCTGAGGAGAGGCCAAGTCACAAACAAGTTCAGGGTCAAGAGAAATGCAGGGAAACAGAGCTAGATATACTGGATTGGATCAATCTGAAACCTGCCCTACCTCTGGAAGTTCAGTGATGAGAGCCAATACATTTCCTGACAATCCAAGTCAAACTGAATTAGGGTTATTTTTGTTATTGGAAAAAAAAGGCACTCTGCTATATTTCCGTATTCCTAAATATGCTTCTACTGCCATTTCTTGGTTTATCAATGTTAGACATTATCTATTTAACCTGTCCTATGATAGATGAAAAACTCAGCTCATTTTCCAACACCTCCTCTACCTTCCCTTTTAGTTGCTCTATACCTTTATAACTATAAATAACATCCTAACACCTTTAGTTTTTGTTTCGTCAACTATCTTTTTATAGAGTTAAGATACTAGCTCCCCAACAAATCCACTCAGTAATTCTACACTTCACTTTGTATCTTCTGTCATCCATACTTGATTTTTGCATTATCAAGTTTATAACTAGGTCTCCTAAGCTTTACCAATGGGTTGGTTATGAACAACTAAAAATCAATTAAAACTCTTTGCTCCTGGCAATAAATGCATTATGACTACAGAGTCAGATACTGTTCAATAGTAGCATTGTCCATCTCCTCTCATTTTAACTCCATGGAAGTCTCTAAAAACTTGACCTGCTGTAGAGCTGAGAAATACATAAACACACACACACACACACACACACACACACACACACACACACATATATATATATATATATATATATATATATATATATATATATATTTGGGGAGAGACAGAGACAAAGACAGAGAGACAGACACATTCAGATAGATACAGATGATGTGACTGTAAAAGAGCAAGGATATGGTCTGCTTGGGAGTTATATTCTATACATAAATGAAAAAAATTTTACTATGGCATGAATATTTGGGGCATAAAATCCTTGTGAAAATTAAATACTCACATATGTAACATATATATATACATCATTCACACACACCTGTGTAGAGTGAGAGAAAGACAGCCAAAATAAAAAACCTCTTTACATTATTGTGACTGTGAAAATATTGTTCATTACAGAAGCAGTGATCATTAGATTTCCTTTCTTACTGCTTTTTGTTTTTCCTGGAGTTTCTATCTGCATTTATTTTATCCTATACTATTTATAATTTTTTATGAATAATGTAAGAAAATTTTCCACATCACTATTTATAGTTTTCCAGTAGTTTTTCAAAACTTTCTCTATGCATTTGCGTGCGTGTGTGTATGTGTGTATAAAGAGAGTTTTTGTAGGTTTGTTTTATGTTTTATTGCACTGTACACGTGGTTCTTTGACTTTTTTTTTTTTTTTTTTGGCCTTGTGGCATGTGGGATCTTAGTTCCCCCACCAGGGATTGAACCCCGCGCCCCCTGCATTGGGAGAGTGGAGTCTTAACCACTGGACCACCAGGGAAGTCCCTTGATTCTGCTTTTTTAACTTTTAATTCTCACCTAAGAACTGGTATGGTTGTATCAGAGTTTTGTTTATTTGTTTGTTTTGTTTTTCTAAAATTGTTAGACCTCAGTTGTACAAATGGATTGACATGATTTGATTATTCATACACCTTAGTTACAGCCAATTTGGGGTTTTATTCCTTTACCCCCCACTCTTCCGCCTTCACCATAGACATCTACTCTCAGATATTTAATGTGTGTCTTTCTAATCCACCTGCCATATACTTCTTTGATAACATACAGCATTATTTTGTGAGCTTAAAAATTATTACAAAAATGGCTTCTTTCTGTATGACTCTACGACTTGCTTTTATCATGCAAATTACATTTGCTACCCATCCACATTGATAAACATGTCTGTTTATTCCTTTTAACTGCTACATAGTAATCTATCATATGATTAGACCACACTTTATCCATTCCTCCATCATTATCATTTAAGTTCTTTTTGACTATTTGCTATCACAAATAGTGATGCAATAAACATTATTGTACATGTCTCCTTGTGCACATGTACAATCCATAGATCATTTAACAAATTTTAAAAATTTTTTATTATTATAGAATAATAATGTCTTAAATTTTTATTATTATAGAATCTCTTTGTCATATGTGCATATATTCTTATAGTGTATGCTGTGTAAGTAGCATGCTTACATAAAAGGGTATGCATTTTTAGAATTTTGATATCATTAAATTATCTCTAAAAAGATTATATCAATTTAGATTCCCAACTGAAATTAGGATATCAATTTTCTGCCTATTTGCCTTCACTTGATATAACCAGTATGAAATTCTTGACTACATCATAGTTAACAAATAGTTTCTCATTGTTAAGATTTGCATGCCCCTGATTAACTGTAAAAGGGACATATCTTTTAATATCTTTATTGGGTTTTTGTTTTACTTCTTTATAGCCATTGACAATTTTTCTACTGAATTGCTTTTTTTTCTTGTTGACTGACTGTCTAACAGATTTGTGGCAGTAATTTTTTGTTACTCTATATATGACGAAAATCTTTTCTTCTAGGCTCTTGCTTATTCTTTCACTTTGGTTCTGATGTTGAAGTAATCAAATTTATCAACTTTTCCTGTAAAGCTCTTTGTGCAAGCACGAGTATGTCTTGCTTTAGAGAATTTCTCTACCCCATGGGTTACAAATATTTGTTACAAAAAAAAAAAAAAAATATATATATATATATATATTTGTCTGTATTTTAATCTAACACTTTTGTAGCTTTGGGTTTTTTTTAATCCATATGGAATTTAATTCCAAAAGTTGTATGTGGCAAGGATATATACTAAGTTCTTATATAGAGACAGATCTATTTCTATAGTCTCCATTCTGCCTCATTAACCTATTTATCTATTTCTATGCCAAAACCACACAATTTTAATTGCTTTAGTATTATAAAATATTTTGATATTTCATATGGCAAGTCCTAATACCTGTTTCTAGCAGTATGGTGGGCCAGATAGCCTTAACAGCTTCTTTCTGCAAGACAAGTAAAAATTCTGGACAAAATAGATTTGTTTTCAGTTTTAAGAATAGGTTAGCAATAAAGTTACAAAAAGTTACATAGGCCAAATGGGTGAAAGGAGAAATCCAAGTGCAATGCCAGGTGCCTTAAAGTCATCTTTTATGACCTCAAGTTTCTATTTTGACATCCTCCCAATGTCTAGAGCATGGAAGTCCTTCCAAAGTGAGGGAGATGGATAGGAGACCCATGCACAAAGCTAAAATACCAAAAGATGAGCTAGAAAAATCCAGCATACAGAAAAGTACAGTAAGAAAACTTACCTGCTTCAATCTTGATGGTGGATGGGAGGGAAAATAAAAATATCCTCTGAAAATATAGAACCACAGTTAGGCTTCACGTAGGTGCATGGCTTAAATTCACATGGCCCGGGACTTCCCTGGTGGCGCAGTGGATAAGAATCCTCCTGCCAACGCAGGGGACACGGGTTCGATCCCTGGTCTGGGAAGATCCCACATGTCCCAGAGCAACTAAGCCCGTGCGCCACAACTACTGAGCCTGCGCTCTAGAGCCCACGTGCCACAACTACTGAAGCCCATGCACCTAGAGCCCGTGCTCTGCAACAAGAGAAGCCACCACGAGGAGAAGCCCACACACTGCAACGAAGAGTAGCCCCCGCTCACCACAACTAGAGAAACCCCGTGCGCAGCAACGAAGACCCAACACAGCCAAAAATAAATGAAATTAAATTTAAAAAAAATAAAAATTCACAAGGCCCATGTTTTCTGAGAAATCTCGATCTGATTGTTTATTTCTTAATGGTTTCAGAACAAATATAACATTGATATCAAAACCTGGCAAAGATTGCACAAAGAAAGAAAATTACAGGCCAGTCTCACTTACAAATATCAACATAAAAACATTAAATAATATATTAGCAAGCAGAATCAAGGGGTACATTTAAAATAATAAAGTGTTGTTTATTCCATGAATGAAAAGATGGTTTAATATCAGTGATATTTCTATATTAATATATCTGAGGAGAAAAATTATCTCAACTGATGCTAATAAGGATTTGGAAAAACATAGAAACCCATTCTTGATTTTAAAAAACACCCCATGAAATATAAATGGATGATTTATTTAACATGATTTATTAAGCCAGAAACGAGAAACAATCTTAATGGAGAACAACGGAAGAACTCATGCTAAGGTAAGAAACAAGCTGAAGATGCTCCCTATCACCACTGCTATTTAACATTGTCCTGAAGATATTAAGAAATACAATTAGACAAGAGAAAGTGTAAGAATTGTAAGAGATTGTAAAGCTGTCACTATTTTCAGAAGATATGATTTTATATTTAAGAGAACCAACTGAAAGTCTACTACTAATAATAAGAGAATGCAGTAAATTGCAGGTTATAAAATTAATATACAGCAATGAATAGTTTTCTCATAGAAAACAATACTAGTTTTAAAGATACAATGGAAAAGAAAAGCACATCTGCAACAGCAAATACAACAGCACAGAGATAAAACGCAAGAATAAACTTGACAAGAAATATACATCTTTATGAGGAAAATTTCAAAACGCTGCTGTAGGACACAAAACTAGAACAGAACAGGGCTTCCCTGGTGGCGCAGTGGTTGAGACTCTGCCTGCTAATGCAGGGGACACGGGTTCGAGCCCTGGTCTGGGAAGATCCGACATGCCGCGGAGCAACTAGGCCCGTGAGCCACAACTACTGAGCCTGCGCGTCTGGAGCCTGTGCTCCGCGACAAGAGAGGCCGCGATAGTGAAGAGGCCCGCGCACCGCGATGAAGAGTGGCCCCCGCTTGCCGCAGCTAGAGAAAGCCCTCGCACAGAAACGAAGACCCAACACAGCCAAAAATAAATAAAAATAAATAAGTAAATAAAAGATTACTTAAAAAAAAGGTAGAACAGAACAATGGAAATATATGCCTTATTCTTTGGTAGAAAAATTCAACATGACAAAAAGTCTGTTCTCTCTGAGTCAATTTATAAATTTAACCTGATCTTAATAAAATTACCAACGGATTTTTTCCCCAAGAAATAGATAAGTTTTTTCTAAATTCATTCCAAAAAATAAATAAGCAAGAGTAACCAAAAAAACTTGAAAAATGAAGAACAATGTGGTGGAGCTATCCCAAATGGATATTAAAACATGCTAACAGGTCCCAATAATTGTGCATGACTAAACAGGCTAAAGGAGGAGAATTTAAGTTGCAGAAATAGAGCCAAATACATACAAAAATTTAGTATATGAAAAGATGGTAACTCAAATCAGAATGGCAAGAAAAAGTTTCAAATAAATGTTGAGACAACCGAGTAGCCACCTGGAAAAAATAAAGTTGAATCTATTCCTCTCATCATGTACCAGGAAAAAGGCAACTATCTTTAAAATCTTGATATTGAAAAATGAAACTATAAAACTATCAGAAGAAAACATGAGTAACTTCTTTACAAGCTAACTATGACTCAAAATGCAGAAGACACACACAAAAAATAGTAATTTTTACTACATAGAACTTTTTAAAGTACACGGAAAACTATGCCAAAGCAATGTTGAAAGACAAATGATAAATTGGGAAAGATATATTTGCAACCTGCATCTTAGACAAAGTGCTAATTATCCAAATATATGAAGAATTACAATAAATCAATACAAAAAAGACCAATAATGATCAGTCTTTTCAAAGAAAAATGAGCAAAGTACGTGAACTGAAAGTTCATAGAAAAAGAGATACAAATGGCCCCTACACATGTAAAAAGAAAGTAAACTTTCTTCAAGTCATAATATGAAAAAAGCAAATTGAAACTAAACTGAGATAACTATTAAATTAGGAAAAACCCAAAAGTTAAGCAGCAGTTTCTGTTAGCAAGGCTGTGGGGAATCAGGTAATCTCAACCATTGCCAGTGGGAGTGAAAAGTGACACAACCATAATAGGAAGCAGTTGGCAATATTTCCCAAATTTGCAATACATTTACCCTTTGACCTGACATTTCCACTTCTGGAGATTTTATATGTTTCCCTCCACACTGACAAAATGATGCATGTACAGGATAATTCATCATTGCTTCATTGTCTACAATAGAAAAAGATCAGAGACAACCAAATGCCCATCAATAAAGAACTGGTTAAATAAACTATGCTCTGTTCACACACCAGAACACAATACTACTAAGGGCATAACGCTTCTTTTGCAACACCATTAAAGTTCGGCAGTCCACTGTCACATGGGTTAGACATATATTTAAATTTCCTCACACATTCTGATTTTGGAAATCTGACATCTTCTCTAAATAGTTGCACATATATCTCAACTTTCACTTTCTCCAGTAACGATACATCAATCGCCTTCACACATACTAAGGGTAGTCCCTCCTTGCCCCCTCGAAGAAGTTTAATGACTGTCTCATATATACAATAGAGCTCATACCCCAGGAATTCTGAATTCATGTGCTATGAAAATTAAATGAGAAAGCACATGTGAAAGCATTCCTTGGCACTTAGCAGGCTCAGAACAAGTAGATGTTGTGAGTTGGACATGTCTCTACATATGGATGGCATCTAAGGTTGATTTTTTAAAAAAATGCAAATTAAATTACCAAATGCATTTGTTTTCAAAGGCATATATATATATATATATATTCACATATATACAATTATCTATATATATAGGTATATCATTATCTACATATCTATATATATAATTGGCCTGCCAGACTGTGAGTCTGTGTTTCCATTTCTCAGGTGAGACAGTGTAAGCTCTAGGAAGCCAGCAGTGACTTACACTCTATACTCTGAGTCCTACCCTACCAGAGGGCTTTACGCTCCATGTGGCTTCTTTCTATACCCATGATGATGTTCATAGCTGGCCTTGGCGTATGGGAGTGAACCTCCAGGGCCCTTGGGGAAAATGAAGTTGTTCCCCCTCCCTCCTCCCATGTTACATATCACAGTTAGGCTCACTCAACTCCGTTCCAACTCCCTTGTAATATGCTTCACCAAGTACTTCAGATAAAAAAAGATAGATTATGTATTTCCTAGACTCCTTGACAGCGAGAGTTCTGAGTCCATCAAGGAAACACACCTGGGGATTTGGAAGGCAGAAATAAGGTACAGGCCACGCTTCTGCTGTTTTCTGTTATTTCTGTTGGCACACATGAAAACAGAGATGGTTTGGGTTCTTCTGTGACAGCAGTGGCAGGAGTCCCAGTGTCTGTTTCTTAGCTCTGCAGGTGTCAGGAACAATGTGGTCCTAGCACTTCCTGATCCCCCAACTTACTAGTATTAGACAGAAGTAACAGCTCCCTTTGTGGGCCACTTCTACCATCTTGTTCTAGGGGTCATTCTTGGAAGCTCAACCTAGGGCTCTTCTGATAACCCTTCAAACAATTTTGTAAGCACATAATTCCCTTATTAAAGAGTTGTTGAAATTAGCCAGAGTGGTTTCTGCTATTTGCAAATGGACCCTAATTGATAGACCCTATAAATGCCACTTCCTCTCACACCCCCACCTTCCCTCAAGTCTGTGGGTGGAAAAGGTATTCCATTTGTTCGAGCGTTTTAATCCTATAAGCTTACCAAACATGGGGATATATAACCCATTGTAGGATATTCTCAACCAATTATAGGTCAGAACAATAAATGCAGAAAATTTCTCCTGGTAAAATATATTGAATGTGTGGAGAGAAAAGAATGAGAAAGAAAGAGAGAAAGAGAGGAAGGAAGGAAGGAAGGAAGGAAGGAAGGAAGGAAGGGGGAAAGAGAGAAAGAAAGGGAAAGAGGGAAAGGGGGAAAGGGAGAAAGGGATGACGGAAGGAAGGAAGGGAGGGAGGGAGGGAGGGAGGAAGGGAGGAAGGGAGGGAGGAAGAAAGGGGAAAGGGAAAGAAAGAAAGAAAGAAAAAAAGAAAGAAAGAAAGAAAGGAAGAAAGGAAGGAAAGAGGGAGGGAGGGAGGGTGGGAGGAAAGAGAGAGGAAAGACTACAGGTATATAAAGCAGCTTTGGTGAGTTGACACTGAGCAGGGAGAACCAGATGCTGAACCAGAAGATAAATCTTGCCACCCTCACATTTTTACCCCACAGCTTCCCCTGATGATGATGAGTTTGGTTTTAGGGCAGAGTTGACCATCAGGAAAACCAAATAACTGAGAAAGTGGCTGGAGAAGTCATCCATCCCAACCGGCCTCCTTGCCTGGGTCTGCATTCATGATGCAAATTTTCCAAAATGCTCTGGTTAGCAAATAAAAAGCTGGTTGTGGGATCTAAAGAAAAATCCCTTATACTACGTTTGTACCCATCCCAAGTACTCTTTCAGGAGGAGATCTTTTTTTTATTTAAAAGTAAAATGTAGTGATTTTTATTTAAGGTAGTTCCCCATCTTGAACACATTTACATTTTCTTCCCTCATTTACAGCCTATTTCCTGAAAAATGTTGAGAAGATTTAAGAGTCTAATATTTTCCAAGGTCATCTCATGATTCATCAGTTTACTGTTTGTTAAAATATCAGCCTCAAGAAACTGGCTTAAATGGGAATGTTCATCTGGATTTTCTCTTCTGATTTACTTCATGGATGACATGAGAATTAATTAAAAGATTAAAAAGTCAACATTGCGTTGAGTCTCTTGAATAACAAAGAGGCCCTGTAAGAACCAAGTGAGGCTACAACAGGCACCCCTCGTCCTATAATATAGAATCATATATTAATAGAATTTGTAACCAGGAGGGGCCTTAGACCTGTCACCTTATTTCACAGAGGAAGAAGCCAGGCCCTAGAAAAAGGAAATGACTAACTCAGGATCACACGCTCAGCCAGTGGCATAGCTAGGACTAGAGTTCAGGTCTCCTGAGAGTCACCCTCCAGTGCTCTGCTCTTGCTTATTTTCAAGTGTATCCTTTTTGATCACTCTTCCCTTTGCTGTTCTGCAGCTGTTTCTACTTTAGTAGGAGTCAGACACCTTTCTGATTGTCCCTACTTAGGAGAAGTCAAAGGTCATTTAAATAGCTGAGAATTTCCTTCTCATCTAGAGCTCCATAGAAGTCAGGACCCCCATCCCCATGGTGCGGAGGAGGAAGATAAAGTTCAGAGATGAAGTTGACTTGCCTGAGGCCACACAGCTAAGGCTCAGACTCAGCCCTCCTAACACCCAAGCCAACGTCCTTCCCAGCACATTATAATAGATGGTCTGGTACCTTCCATGTGCTTTTGTTTTAAGAAGCAGATAGTAAGCAGAATTTGGTCTAATTAAAGGCCATCCAAGGGGGATTAATGAAGTACAAAAAGAACCTTATTAAAAGGAGTTGTCCTCTACAAGGCAAGCCAATGGCAGTTATCCTTCCAAAATGAACATTAGAAAGAAGTTCTTGTGTAATTTTCCAATCATTTAACTTCAAGATTTCTATCTATAGAGTACATGTGGGTCTGCATGTCCTTTTAAGATGGCCTGAATCAAGGATGACTTAGCAGAAAGCTGCTAAAGGTCAATGATCACGAGCTATTACCTTTCTTCATGTATAATCGTTACCTAATGAAAAGTAATATAAGCACATTACAGATCTTTGGAAAATTTAGGAAAGAAAAATATATACCCATAATTCTACCATCCACCATGTTATTGTTATTATTTTGCATATTTCCTTTCTGTCTTTTTCCTAGAAGTGTTTTACATAGTTTTAAGTGGTCTTGCTCTCGTTTCCGTAGCATACTTACAACTTTGAACCCTGCTTTCCCCTCTGGCATTAGATCATAAATATTTTTCTTGTAATACATTGTCTTCATGAGCATCATGTTTAATGTCTGCAAAACATTCTACCTCATGAGAATCCCATAAAGTGTCTTTGACCTTTTGCAAGGTCCATGAACATTATTCCAGGGAATTCCGGGGAATGTGGAACATTATTCCACATTCAAAGTTGGCAATAGCATTTGTTTGAATTTCAAAAAGTAAAAAGTAGCTCAATTAGTTATTTAAAACATTTCCCCTTTAAAGACCAGCATGAGAGAACCTCTGGGTATGTGTTAAGTGAGCTGCACAGACAGGATTAGAGGAGGTCATGAACCGTCCCCTCAGTCCTTACCCTGCTCAACACAACACCATGGGCACTAATACCTAAGAAACCTATTGGACAGTTATAGTCTTTATTCCTTATTGCATTATTTAGTCTACACTCATAATGATTATAGACTATCAACAGAAAGAATAAGGAATACTGTTATTAAAATATAGAAAGTGAATGAGAAGCATTAAAATTATAATTCTGTACTGATACATACTGCAACATGGATGAACCTTGAAAACATCATACTAGATGAAAGAGACCAGGCACAAAAGGCCACATATTGTATGATTTCACTTATATGAGATATCCAGAATAGGTAATTCCATAGAGACAGAAAGAAGATTAGTGGTTGCCAGGGGCTGGGAGATGGAGCAATGGGGAATGACTGCTTAATAGTTATGGGGTTTCCTTTTGGGTTGATGAAAATGTTCTGGAACTAGATAGTAGTGATGGTTGCACAACATTGTGAATGTGCTAAATGTCATTAACGGTAAATTTTATATTGTGTGTATTTTACCACAATAAAAAAATTATAATTCTGAAATTTTTCCTTGAGATAGTCTTTACCAGATATGTAAGTTGTTTTTATTTTATAACTCTAATAACATGAGTTCAAACTTCAAAATATGTCTTATACTTTAAAATCTGTTTTAAAAGTGGGGAGAAGCAATCCATTTACTGGGAATAACAGTCATCCACACCCAAATTCCATTCCCAAATGTATTTGTAGAGAAGTATTTGCAAATGACAGTCTGAAATCTCTCTCAACTCTTCATTTGGAAACAAAATATGAAAATTATAAAAATAAAACCATTGATATTTTAAGTTAAAATGCAAGAATTCTAAACATTAGGCAATGAAAACAATTTTTTGTTTTTTTTAATCCATATTAAATATAGCATGTAGTTTCTTTCAATCTATATTAAATATAGATTTTGTCCCTAAACTAAGCATAATAAATGATTCCATTTAAAAATGTATATCACAAATTATGTTTTTTCTCTTGTAAGTATTTTAAAGTGTTTGTCACATGTTAATAGGAAGTTAAATTTTGTCTTAATAACATGGATATTAACAAAGGTTGCAGTGAATTAATCTTTATCATACAATTTTAATACTATTTTGTTAAAAATAAAATATTCTACGAAAAATTTAAAATATGTATCAATGAGTTAGTATTTACAAGCGCAATATTTTAAATATTTTTCAGTGCTTAAAACAATGCCTGGCACTTATTAAGCATCATATATGTTTGTTAAATAAAGACAATGCAAAAATTATGGAATGATTTTTAAAATACTATGAATTTTATGAGACTGTATATGAGTTGACAAAGGAGACTTGCGAAGTAAAAAAAAAAAGCTATATATCTATATATATACATATGCAGGGAAAGGCAGATTTATGTAATGATTCCCTCATTGTTGGCTATTTGGGTTACTGCCAATGTCTTGTCTTTTTTCAAAAAAATTGAAACGTAATTGACATACAATATGACATTAATTTCAGGTGTACAACATAGTGATTCAATATTTTTATACATTATGAAAAGATCACCACGATAAGTCTAGTAACATCTGTCACCATACATAGTTATTACAATATTAGTGACTATATCCCCTATGCTGTTCTTATTTTTTTTATAGCTGGAAGTTTGCACCTCTCAGTCTCCTTCCCCTATTTCTCCTGTCCCCCAACACCCTCCTCTGTCTTGCTTTTATAAGGATTACTATAATGAGCAGTTTTCAAGCATAAAGATGGTTCTGTAGTTTGTTGTTTGCTTCAGGTATATTCACAGAATTAGGGTTATTGGTCCAAATGTTAGGATAACATATATTACTTTTGATATGTGTCATTATTGCTAATCTTATCTGTGTGGAACTTAGCATAAGGAAAAATATAATGCCCCAATTCGTACAGACTCTTGTATCAACCTTATCTTTTTTTGATCTTCATAATGACTCTATAGAGTAGAGGAGGTATTATCATTCCTATTTTCTAGATGAGTAAACTGAGACTTGAAGAGTTGAATCATTATGACTTGATATCTAGCTAGGAGGGGACAGTGATTTCGACTGCAGAGACACCAAGCAGGAAAGACTGTCTTGTGTGATAAATTTCTTTCTCTTGGTAAGGGAGCCCACTTATTGTCAAATTGGATTTAGGTCCCACCCTAATCCAGCATGGCTTCATCTTATCTTGACTACATCTGCAAAGACCCTATTTCCAAATAAGGTCTGGGCAAACATGAATTTTGGGGGACACTACTCAACCCAGTACACTTGGGTGGGAGGACACTGATAATCTGCCCCTCACCACTTCCCATTTTGTGCTGTGCAGTAGTTAGCAGAGGTATGTGCTCCTAAACAGTGAAGGGAGATACTTGGTTCCAATAGGCAAGGCAGCATCTTGGGAGGCTCCCCATACTCAAAAGGCCAGATAATGGGTCCATCCCCATCTTCCTCCCCAGTAGCTGCTGGAAGCGAGTTTCAATAAACAGCTCCCATAGCCAGGGTAATAAAGACTCTCAAAGGAAGAGATGTGTACAGAGACAAGAATTACTAATATATCATAAAAGAGAAGCCAAAATGCAACACAGGACAAATATTTAAGGAACAATTGTTCTGTTTTGTTTTGTTTTATTTTTGGCTGCATTGGGTCTTTGTTGCTGTGTGCGAGTTTCTCTAATTGTGGCGAGTGGGGGCAACTCTTCGTTGCATAATCTCTAGGTGCATGGATGCACCTAGAGATTATCATACTAAGTGAAGGAAGTCAGAAAGAGAAAGACAAATACCATATGATATCCCTTATATGTGGAACATAAAATATGACACAAATGAACTTATCTACGAAACAGACTCACAGACATAGAGAACAGACTTGTGGTTGCCAAGGGGGAAGGGGGATGGGGGAGGGATGGACCACCCCTGGTCTGCCAGAGAATTCCCTTAGTGTCTTTTTCTAACTTTTAAAAAATTTGTGAGGGAATTCCGTGGCGGTCCAGTAGTTAGGACTCCGTGCTTTCACTGCAGAGGGCCCGGGTTCAATCCCTGGTCGGGGAACTAAGATCTCACAAGGCGCACAGCATGGCCAGGAAAAAAAGACACTAAGCCTAAGAAGTTTAATGGACAAGTACTAGGAAACTTTCCAAAAAGAGATAATTTCTATGTTATATACATTATTCTAGTGTTGGAAAGGTATCTAACTCGTTTTGTGCATCCAGCAAAGCACTGACGCCAAAACTCAGCAAGATTAACCTCACTTGGAACATAGATGCAAAAATTCTATTTAAATTTCAGCAAGGCAAATACAACAGTGTATCAAGGGAATATATTATGACAAAGGGAGGTTAATTACAGAAGTCCAAGAATCTAATTTTAACTTAGAAAGTTTATGTAATTCACTACATTTACAGATTAAGGCATCTGATGATACCAACAAATGCTGAAAAATAATTGGTAAAATTTAAATCTATTATTGATTTAAAAAAAACCCAAAAACCTCTAAGCAGCTAGCTCTAGAAGGGAGATTTCTTATCTTAATAAAACAACTTATGAAAACCTACAGTTATTATAATACTTAGGGGCAATTTTAGAGGTAATCCTATTAAATCAGGAATAAAACAAGGATGCCTGCTTTCATGCTACTATACAGCATTAAACTGGGAGATCTAGTCAGTAAAATGAAATAAGAAAAATGAATGAGAAACCTATAAATGAGGATGTTTTCATCTACAAATTAGAGAAAATCTAATTTGAAATAGCTTATACAATAAATAAATTCTATTATCTCACATAATAAGAAATCCTGAGGTAGGAAGTCTCCAGAGCTGGTTAATTCAGTGGTTTGCTGACCTCATTAAGGACCCAGGTTCTTTCTATTTTTTAACTCTACCATACCCTGGAGGTCAGATTTGTAAATCTTCCAAGCATTGCCTCTCCCAAGGCAACAAGATGGCTCCCATATTACCAAGCATCCTATCTAAATCTGGAATGCAGAAGGGGTATCTATTCCTGTTTGTTTCTTTTCAAGAATGGGGAAATGTTTCCCTGAAGCACTTCAGGATATTTTGTCACCTCTCATTGGACAGAATTAGGTTATATGCCCGTTCCAGAACTATGTAATAGAAATCCCAGTCTGCCGGGATGGACATTTAGTCAGAGAAAGAAAGAAAATCTTGGGGGTGAAGACCACTGAGACTTTGGTGTGTTTGTAACTAGCATATAACCAAGCCTATCCTGACTTGATCAACAAAACCTGAAGTTAATCAACATCTTTATCCTCCTCTTTGAACAGTAAATCCAGTCACTCTCTTTCTTGATATGCTACCCCTACTCCCTGCTTCTCTCTGTAGTTCAGCACTTTTATTAATTTCTTTTAAATACTTCCAAAATGTGTCTATGCAGGTACAAATTCTTGTATAAAAGACAGAAAATTATATATTACTATTCTACACCTTCCTTTTGTTACTTAAAACAGATCCTGAAGTTCTCTCCATATCAGTACATAAAAAGCTTCCTGGGCTTCCCTGGTGGCGCAGTGGTTGAGAATCTGCCTGCCAATGCAGGGGACACAGGTTCGAGCCCTGGTCTGGGAAGATCCCACATGCCACGGAGCAACTAGGCCCGTGAGCCACAATTACTGAGCCTGCGCGTCTGGAGCCTGTGCTCTGCAACAGGAGAGGCCGCGATAATGGGAGGCCTGCGCACCGCGGTGAAGAGTGGCCCCCACTTGCCACAACTAGAGAAAGCCCTCGCACAGAAACGAAGACCCAACACAGCCATAAATAAATAAATAAATAAATATTAAACTTTAAAAAAAAAAAAAGTTAATCGATAACATTAAAAAAAAAAAAAGCTTCCTAATTTTTTTTACAGCTATACAGTAAATCCCTGTGAAGCAGCTACTATTACTTTCTGCATTTTATAGATGAGATGTTAGGACATCTGCCCATGGTCACACAGCTGTTAGAGTAGCAGAGCTGGGATTTGAACCCAAGCAGTCTAGTTCTAGAGCTGTTCATCACTATAAATCACTATAAATCAAAAGCAAAAAGACACTATTTAATAAGAACATGCAGATTTTTTAAGTCAAATTTCTAGAAATGAAAAAGAGTCGCTCTTTCATTCATTCACCAAATATTTATTGAGCCCATAGTATGTGCCAGACACAGTTCAAGGCTCTGGGGACACTGCAGTGAACAAAATAGACAAAAAAGCCTAGTCTAATAGAGTTTACATTTTACTAATGAAGATAGATAATAAATATAATATATAGTATATGAGGTAGGGGATAAGTGCTAAGGAGTAAAAATAAAGTAGGAAAAAAGGGTATGAAATGTTAAGAGGGAGCGGTTGAAGTTTTAGATAAGGTACCTGGGAAAGCTTCACTGAGCAAGTGGTGTTTATTCAAGACCTGAAGAAGTAAGACAGCAAACCATATGGATGTGTGGGGAAGAACTTTTCAGGCAGAGGAAACAGCCAGAGCAAAGGCCCTGATGGGGAACCATGCCTGGTATTTTTAAATAACAGCAAGGAACTCGGTGTGCTGGGGTGTGGAGAGAGAGAGAGAGAGAGAGAGCAGTGGGAGACGAGTCCAGGAGGTAACAACAGGCTGGATCATGCAGGGACTTGCAATCACAGTAAGAGCTTTGTTTTTGCTCTGAGTGACAAGGGAGTCACTGGTGGGTTCTGAGCAGAGGGAGGCAAGGATTTGACTAAGATTTTAACAAGGTCACTCTGCCATGTTGAGAATCGGCTGAAAGCAGACCAGTCAGGAGGCTGTTGCAATAATCCAGGCAGGAAGTGATGGTGACTTGGACCCGGGGGGAAGCAGTGAGGATTATAAGAAGTGGTCCAATTCTGGATCCATTTTTAAGGAAAATCCATAGGATTTGCAGTATTTGCAGTGTGAGACAAAGAGAGGAAATAAAGATGACTCCAAGATATTACCCTGAATGCCTATAATAAGTTACCAATAACTGAGATAGGGAAAACTTCGGGGTTTGGGAATGAAGAACAGGGGCTCAGTTTTTAACTTTCCAAGTGGAGCTGTCTCATAGGCAGCTGGATATGTGGGTCAGGAGTTTCGGGGAGACGTCTGAGCTGGAGATGTAAATTTGGAAGTTATCAGCATATCTATGGTATTTGAAGTCACAAGACTGATGACTTCATCTGGAAAGTGATTTAAACTGTGAAAAAGAGAAGAGTCTCAAGAACTGAGCCCTAGGACTTCATCATTTAGAAGTAGGGACGACGAAGAGGAATCAGCAAACAAGACTGAAACAGAACAACCAGAAATAGAGGAAGAAAACCAGATGAGTATGTGTCTTCAAAGCCAAATGAAGGAAGTTTTTAAGGTGTAAAAGTAAACAGATGGGTTAAACAGCAAATGAGACCTGCATGAAGATGAAATCAGCAAATTCAAAAATAGAGATGGAATGTTTTTCTTTAGAAGAGTGAGGGACTTCTCTGGTGGTCCAGTGGCTAAGACTCCACGCTCCTAATTCAGGGGGCCTAGGTTTGTCCCCTGAGGGAACAAGATCCCACACGCCGCAACTAAGAGTTCGCATGCTGCAACTAAATATCCGCGTGCCACAACTAAAAGATCTCGCACATGGCAACAAAGATCCTGCATGCTGCAACTAAGACCCAGTGCAGCCAAATAAATAAATATTTTTTAAAATTAACAATTAGAAAAAGAAGAGTGATTAAGAGAAATGGAGGATAGAATGAAGAGCTTCAATGTGCATTTAGTGGATGTCCCTGAAGAAAAGAATAGAGAATGTGAAAAGGCACTATAAAGAGAAATTTTCTAAGAATTTTCTATAGTTAAATTTCGAAAGACATTAATGTTGTAGGTTCGGTTCCCCGGGAAGTAGACTGAAACAGAGATTAGTGTGCAGGAGGCTTATTATGGAGAGCTCTTGAGATCAATACCAGTGGAAGGGATGGGAGCAGGACTGGGCAGAGGGAGAAGGTGAGGTGTGATGCAGCCTCAACAGAAACTTCGGCCAACTTCATGGGAAGGATGACCAATTGTCCCTGTTTGCCCAGGATCGAGGGGTTTCCCAGGATGCAAGATTGACGGGTTTTAGAGACACGAGTCCTTGGCAAAGGACTGGTTGATTATTCTACCAGAGGGAGCTCTGACGCTAAGAAGGACCTTTAGAATTGTCCCACATTGAGACAAGAGGGCTGGCTCTTTGTACCCCTGTATTGACGAATCATTGGATGCCGGCTGCCCTTAGGAAGGGGTGTAACCTCTTGAGCAAAACAGCACTATTCAGCTGAGGGCAATTCCTGGAGAAGGCTGACATCTGAGCGTTGTCTTCTGGAAGCACCCCCAGCTCCTAGCATCTAGAGGATTAGGTCCTTCAGTCCTGACGAGGGATCCAGGTGGTGCAGGACAGTTTTGAACATAATGAGTCTTTCTAATTGAAGTAGTAAATTGTCTTGAATGGAATAAATAATACAAATCCACACCTAAACACATCATCACACCTACAGAATAATATAGACAAGAGATAAATCCAGCCAAACTGGAAAGACAGACCGTCTACAAAAGAACAATAATTACTGAGAACAGACTTCTCATCAAATAACAAATGCCAGACGAAAATGAAACAATATCTTCAATGTATTAAGGAAAGTAATTGTCAACCTGGAATTCTATACTCAGCAAAATCATGGTTTTACACTGAGCACAGAATAAAATAAAGACATTTTCAGACAAACAAAAGACTCAGAGTTCATGTCTCACTAACTCTCAGGGAAAGAGTTCCTGAAGGACATTCTTCAGTAAGATGGTATTATAGTTGAAAGAGTGTGATGCATGAAGCAGTGTGAGCAAATGGGTAACCTAAGCCCTAATAGACACTGGCTATTAAAAATTACTAATTTGTTGGGGATGTTTAAAAACAAGATGGAAATACATTTTAGGCCACAATAATGTGGAATGTGGGAGACAGAGAAAGGAATTAAATCTTTATAAGACTTTGTATTTTTTTAGGGGGATGGCAATACCAATTAGCTTTGTACTTTATTATGTCAAGAATGCATATTAAAATTCAGAGTGTAGGGGCTTCCCTGGTGGCACAGCGGTTGAGAATCTGCCTACCAATGCAGGGGACACTGGTTAAAGCCCTGGTCTGGGAAGATCCCACATGCCGCGGAGCAACTAGGCCCGTGAGCCACAACTACTGAGCCTGCGCGTCTGGAGCCTGTGCTCCGCAACAAGAGAGGCCGCGATAGTGAGAGGCCCGCGCACTGCGATGAAGAGTGACCCCCGCTTGCCGCAACTAGAGAAAGCCCTCACACAGAAACAAAGACCCAACACAGTCAAAAATAAATAAATTAATTAATTAAAAAAAAAAATTCAGAGTGTAACTCCTAAAAGAACAAAAATAGAATACATAACTTCCAAACCTGTAGAAATAAAAAGGGGGAGCATAAGAAAAACTATATTAATACAATAGAAAGCAATAAAAGAAAAAATAAAAAGCATAATAAAGGAAAAGCACAGAAAAGGAAATAGAAATAAATCCAAATAGATTACTAACCCCTATAAATTTAAACGATTAAACCCAGTGTTTAAAGGACAAAAATTCTCAGACTAGGAGATAAAGTCCAACTGCTAAGTTCTTTTTAAAGAGGCAAACCTGAGACATAATGATATAAGAAGGCTCAAAGTAAAGAGATGGACGTATAAACACCAGGCAAATACTTGTGGAAAGAAAGCTGGTGTGGCAATACCAGACAAAAATAGATATTAAGGCAAAAAGTGTTACTAGAAATTAAGTAGACCTCAGCTTCCAGCCAAGATGGAGTAATGAGAACTGGATTTACCCTCTTTGCCTGGAACAACTAAAAAACTGGACAGAATATTTGAAACGAAGGTCTTTCAGTCTTTGGACATCACACAGCACAGTGATCCCTGATAGGGGAAACACATTAGTGAGCCCTATGATTGCTCCAGTTTAGTGCTGGAGAGTTTCTAGGCCATAGCCAGGCAGGGGGAACCCAGGCAGACGCAGGGTCTCCGAGTTGAAGGGATAAATCCCGGGAGTCTAAGGAAGCCAAAGCTGTTGGAGTTTGCAGGCACAGTGGTGGAGAGGAGAAATTGCACACAGAGAAAGTCAGTCCCAGAGATCTACACAGGATCCCCCTTGAGTCCTCAACTGAATGCTCATCAGCCCATGAGTGTGAGAAACCTACCCACAGCCAGAGAATGAATGACCCAAAAAGAGCAGAGGTAGCAATCCGGGAAGAGGACACAGGGCTAGGAAGAATTGGGCTCCCATCAGACAGAATGGAAGACCCTGTAATTCATAGGGCACTGAGTAACCAGAAGGGTACTGCCTCAGTAGTGGGGAAAAATCAGCCCTAGACTAAAGTCTACTTGGATCCCGCCTAACAAAGCTTGAAAATAAAAAAGCCTTAAAAGGATCAAACTGTTTCCAAGTAATTTAACTGTGTCTCAGAACAAAGCTCAAGAACATTTACAGGCATACAAAGCATCCAGCATTTAACAAGGTAAAATACACAATGTCTGGCAACCAATCAAAACTTACCAGGGATGCAAAGAAGCAGGAAACTCTGACCCACAATGAGGAGAAAAATCTATCAATAGAAACACGTCCAGAAACAGCGCAGATGACAGAATTAGTAGATAAGAACATTAAAAGTTATTGTAACTATATTCTATAAATTCAAGAACATAGAGGAAAGATTGAGCAAGGTAAGATATAAAAAGACCCAAATTGAACCTCTAGAGATGAAAATGAAAGTTTTACTGGATGGTGTGAAGATTAGACACTGCAGGAGATAAAAGAGAGAATTCATCAGCAAGTTATAAAAATCCTGAACTGGTGCATCTAACAAAGGAGACTCAAAGTATATTAAGCAAAAATTAACAGATCTAACGGAGAATTTGATGACTTCACGACCATAGATTTTAACATTACTTTATTAAAAAAAATAGATAAAAAGGCAAAGCTTTAAATTAAATATACCTATAAATTAAAAATATACATTCAAAGTGAATACAAACTGGCATTGCAGGTCTTATATCCTCATACACTGAGACATTTGTCATCTACTGTGAGCTCTGTGAGGACAGGAGCTGTGTACTGATCAGGACTGAATCCTCAGAGCCTGGCATGGGACCTGATACATTTTAGGGTATCAATGAGTAAATATTATATTTATAATATTTATAATTCTAAACGAAGTAGCTAAAATATTATAAGGCTATAGAGGACATAAGTGCACAATTAAGCTTAAATTAATGGATACGTATACAATTGCACATCACAACAAATAGGGCATACATATTTTTTTCAAAAACACCTACAACGGGGCTTCCCTGGTGGCACAGGGTTTAAGAATCCGCCTGCCAACGCGGGGGACTAGCGTTCGAGCCCTGGTCTGGGAAGATCCCACATGCCACGGAGCAACTAAGCCCGGGCGCCACAACTACTGAGCCTGCGCTCTAGAGCCTGCGTGCCTAGAGCCTGCGCTCCGCACCAAAGAGAAGCCGCCTCAATGAGAAGCCAGCGCATGGCAACTAAGAGTAGCACCCCCCCGCCCCCGCCCCCGCCCCCACCCCGCTCACCGCAACTAGAGAAAGCCCGCATGCAGCAACGAAGACCCGATGCAGACAAAAATAAATAAAATAAAAAATAAATTTTAAAAAACCCACCTAAAACATCTACAAAAGTCAACCATTCAGTAGCCATTAGACAACGAAAAATGTGCTATTACGCTGCTGCAGGATAGTCTAACTGGAACTTATGTTTTCTATGTAGGTAATGAATTCAGATACTTTTGACAGTTCCTGCAAATATAGTTATGAACATTGTTTTGTTTTCTGGGAAATTGAGGAGGGGGCAATACTGCCCTCATACTGACAAGCTAATATCACGTCATAATTAGAACACAGCAGGTCCCAAGAGGTGACTTAACAAACCTCACAATCACAGAATTTAAGGATTCAGACCAAATCTCTGTATTGATCTTCACCTTATTGATAAGAAGAAGCTAAGAATATAACTGTAAGTTTACACTATCTTAACTGTATAATAAATTGTCATTCAGCTCTCGCTTCATATGTTGTTTCTATAAACTCCCCCATCAAAAAGCCCATTCAACTGCTGTTAGCTATCTGGGTTGATTTAGCCTTATCTGATGATAGGCAAGAGTCTGGTGCCCAAAGCAGTCAAAACAAAATGAACATCAGTCTTATAGGAGATTGACTTTCTTTTTTTGGTAACACCTTTACTGAGATACAATTCACATACCATACAAGTCACCCATTTAAAATGTGCAATTAAATGTTTTTAGTATATTCATGGAGGTTGAAATCATCAACCCATTCAATTTTAGAATATTTTCATTATACCAAAAAGTAGTTCTGTACCCATTAACAGTCACTCTCCATTGCTTTCCAGCCCTAGGCGACCACTAATCTACACTCTGTCTCTACAGATTTGCCTGGACATTTCATATAAACAGAATCATACAGTATCTGGTCTTTGTGATTGTCTTCTTTCACTTAACATTTTCAAGGTTCATTCATGCTGTAGCATGTATCCGTACTTCATCCCTTTTTATTCCTTTTTATCTGTACAATTCCCTTGTATAGATAATACCACATGTTATTTATCCATTCATCAGTTGATGGACATTTGAGTTATTTCCACTTTTCAGCAATTATGAATAATGTTGCTATGCACATTTCTGTACAAGTTTTTACGGGAACATATGTTTTCATTTCTCTTGGATATATACTTAGTAGTGGAGTTGCTGGGTCCCATGCCAGCTCTATGAGTAACATTTTGAGGAACTGCCAGGCTGCTTTCTGAGGCAGCTGCACAATTTTACATTCCCATCAGCAGTGTATGAGGGCTCCAACTTCTCCACATCCCTGTCAGCACGTGTTATTATCTGTCTTTTTGATTGTAGTCATCCTAGTGGTTATAAAGCACTATCTCATTGTGGTTAGAATACTGCTTTAATGAGGCTTATTTCTGATTGGGTGTTTTGCAAGATAAGTGAGTGTTTTTAATCACTTTACTGTAATATGCATTTTTATCAACTTTGTTTACCCATAAAAATAATCAGTTTTGCTATATGAATATGAAAAGTGTTTGGTTATCTATTACTATGTAACAGACCATCCCACAACTTAGGGGCTTAAAATAACAACCAGTTTATTATCTCTCATGATTCTGTAGGTTGGCTAGGCTCAGCTGGGTGGTTCTTCTGCTCTGTGTGATATCAGCTGGGGCTGCAGTCACCTGGAAGTTCGACTACACAGAACATCCAAGATAGCTCAGATACATGTCTGGTGACTTCACAGGGATGGCTGGAAGGCTGAACTCAGATGGAATACTTGAGCAGTTGGGACTCTCTCTCTTTCCACATCATCCTGGGGCGTCTCTCTCTCTCTCTCTCTCTCTACATGGCCCCTCAAGCATGAGAGTAATTGGATTGATACATGGCAGCACAGAGCTCCCAAAAGTGCAAAAGTGGAAGCTTTGAGACCTTTCTAAGGCTGATGCTTGGAACTGGCACAGCATCACTCCCACCACACTCCATTGGGCCAGTCTAGATTCCAAGGCATGAGTCCTGGGAGGCATGGGCCCTTAGTGACCATCTATGAAGACTAACTGCCCCAAAAAAGAATAGTTTACTCAGGTGATAATAATAATTTTTCTAATTTACTGACATTACTGTTAAATGCTTTCCATTTTTTAAGGCATTTAAGTCATCTATCATTGAGGACCTTTTGAGAGGCAGGAAAGAACTTGAGCTCACAAGAAACCACCAATACTCTCAGAAAGCATCCTCCACCACCTTCCAGATTTCTTATTCACTAAAGCATAAAGGAGATACATAAAGGATCATTTTTACCAAAGAAGCTAGAGAAAAAAAAGACCTCTAATGTCAGCTAATAAAGATTTTGCTGTATATGGAAACTGTCAGGTCACTCTCATTTTCAAAGCACACCTTCTGATGTCTTTGAATGATTGCCTTGTCCATCATTTCACATGTTAGATTCTTTCTTGATGTGCATGCTTGGATTTTCCAACACAGGCCACCTTCCCCCATGTGCCCCACTTTGAAGAGGGAGAGAAGCAGAGGTCTTCGTGCTTCAGAATTTCAGACTCCAGTCCTGGATAGCACACCTGAAGACATTCTGCATTTCACTACATTTGAAAGCAACTTGCCAGCATCCAATCGTAAGGTAAATTGGGGTTTAATATTTGAGAAACGCTCATTAAGTTCAACAACAGAACTGATCCCTGGTGAGGTAGGAAGCTCCCATCCCCAGAAGGGTTCGGACAGAGCTGGGCCACCTGTCAGGGATGCTACCGTAAAGATTCAGGAAAGCTGGAAGAGCCCTAACAAATTCCAGATCTTATTCTTTTAAACCTGTTAAATGTAGACAAAGCATTGCCCACTAATGAGAGGCTCAGTTTCTGAAGTCAGACAGATCTGGGTTTATAACCTGGCTTTACCATTTACCAGCTGTGGGAGGTTCGACGGGTTTTTTAAACCCTGTCAGCCTGTTTCCTCATCTGTAAGGTGAGTATAATAACATTACCTATATTTCAGGTGTGGGGCTACTGCTGAACCAGAAAGCATGCAGATACTCCAGCCTTGGAAAGGCCTTGGAACCCTCTTCCATATGAGGTCATGGACTTTTCTGAGAATCTAATGAGAGCTTTGGATCCTCCACATTACCCCAACCAATACATGTATCATGAAAGTTGCTACAAGTTCATGGGGTTCAAAAACCCCTAGTTGTCCATCCATGGTCCTCGTAGAGAGTTATATAAACCTTTGCTCTAGACTAAACACAGCAGCCACAAGCCCACAAAGAGAAGGCAGTGAGTCCCCATGAAAATCACAGCAGCTCTGAAGGCAAACACACATTTTGTCTTTTGAGAGTTTCAGTCTGCCTCTAAAGTCTCGAAGTGTAATCTGAGACTGAGCGGACCCTACAGAAATTTCCCTTATTCTGTGGTTTAAGAAATATCTTCGGGGACTTCCCTGGTGGTCCAGTGGTTAAGACTCCGCACTCCCAATGCAGGGGGCCCCGGGTTCAATCCCTGGTCAGGGAACTAGATCCCGCATGTCACAACTAAGACCCCGCGCAGCCAAGTAAATAAATAAATAAATGTTTTAAAAAATTATTTTAAAAAGAAATGTCTTCAGAGGAATAAAGCTGAATGTGCAAACCACGACCATCTTATCTTAAAGGTTTTATACATCTTTCTATAATCTAAAATTTTCATTTTTTGAGAGGTTCTCTGAGAAAAACCTAATTTTAAATTTTTCAGAGTTTTCCCTGGTTCTCCCACATAAAGACTTGAAGGCCTGAAGAGATTGAGAAGCTGACCTCAGGGGCTACGTCTGTGATTCAAAAGGAGGAAGGGGAAGTTTGTTCATTTTCAGTATCTCACTCAAGCCCTGCCCTAGAGTACTACTTAGGGGTTTATAATTCCTACCAGCGTCTGATGGCGTATCGGTTGGAAACGCTGAGTACCCACTGGGTAAGAAGACCTGGTCCTATGGCAGATGAAGAGAAATATCAGGTTAACCCATCTCAGGACTAGAGTTATTTTTCTCTAAGTCTTTACCCTCCCAGAGGCGGGTTGGTAGGGTCTCTTCGTGAATGAAGAGACATTATGATATCTTTTGAGTGTATTATTGTTAATCATTGATTTTTATCAAGAACAAATGGATACCATCTCTTGTGTTTGAATAAGGAGTTTTTGTGGAGTTTTTGTGTCCCTTACATTATTGTATGCACCTCCTCTTAAGCTGTTTTAAGCCAGAGCTTACTTTTTAATAATTCAATAATGAATCTTGTTTAATCTCTCTTAATCCTCTTGCCTAATTCTCTTTTACATTAAGGGATTAAACACAGAAAAGAAGACGTGGCCAAATGATGACTCACTCCTCTTTCAATGCTGATCCCCAAAGGCAGATAGACGAGAAGAAACGTCCCAGAAGTGAATGAAACACACAAGTCTAAACTGAGAAATAAATCATCTGAGTCTCAGGCTATTTACTCTAACTTCCCCTTTCTTCCGTGACACAAAAATTAGTCTTAAAAGGTTTGCAATTGCTATTCACTGCTGCACCTTCCACAAGATATTCTCTAATGAAGCTGACATTACTAACTCACCGTCACAAACCATTTGCTTTGAGCTGTTTCTCTAATAACGGGGATGGGCCACACTGAGTCATCCACACTCTTGCCCAGGCCCCTAAGAACCCCGGGGACTCATTAACTTGACAATTGGCCAGGATTAGCAGCACAGGGACGGTGGCTGTGTCATGGAGCCTGGGGCTGCTGAACTGTGGACATTTGGGGCCCAGGGCGGTATTAGGCTGAGGAGGCTGACAGGAGAGGCTGAGTCTCAAACTGTCTGGAGAGAGCCTGGTCCGGTCAACCTACTCTACAGAACCCAGAAATGGTGGCCTGGTCACATTCTCAGGGCTCTGTGTTGCCCTCACCTACTTCCTGTTTCTGCCCAAGCTGGTGAAGTGTATCATGATGGCATGGGGCTGGAAGGGTCCCTGTTCTGGGACCATCTGTGCTTTGCTCCTTCTGAATTAAACCTGGAAAATTCCCCCTTTTCCACTGCATTCTTACAATCTTACACAGCCTTGTGCGGGGGAGAATAAAGTAGGAGCTTCCTATATGCCGTGATTTAGGGGTTCCAGATAAAGCCGCCTCCCTGAAGACACCTGCCACATGGCTTACCATTCCTACGGGACACCCTCCTTTCAGGCAAGACATTGAAAGTGACTGCTGAAAAGCAAATGAGGTTCCACATATAAGCGATACCATATGATATTTGTCTTTCTCTGACTTACTACCAGGGGGAAAGCAGGGGGAGGGATAAATTGGGAGATTGGGACTGACATATACACACTACTATATATAAAATAGATAACTAATAAGGACCTACTGTATAGCACAGGGAACTCTACTCAGTACCCTGTAATGACCTATAAGGGAAAATAATCTTGAAAAGAGCAGATATATGTATATGTATAACTGATTCACTTTGCTGTACAGTAGAAACTAACACAACATTGTAAATCAACTGTACTCCAATAAAAATCAAAAAAGAAAAAGCAAATGAGGTTTGGGTGGTCTAACATATAAACCTATTCTTTCCCATTAACACTTTTCAAATTAGTTTAGCAGATTTGTCCGTTAGGATATTTGAACTCTGAAAATAGCACCCTGGTCTGGTTACTTTTACTGCAACCTGTGGCCCAAACTTTCAAATTCAGAATCCTGTGTGTTTCTGCCAATGATCATTCCAGCCGTCTCACTGAGACTTTGTGGAGAAAGTATCAAAATATGATGATATCAAACATGAAACAGTCCACACTCTGCCACCCACATTCCTCAGCTGGTTCGGAGGCTACTTTCTTCATATTGTAAGAAAGCAAAAGCCAAACCAAGGTTGGGGGAAATGTTTAAATACTGTGACCTCTCAATGATCCAAACCAGGAGAGGAAAGTGAAAAAGATTACAAAGAATGTGCAGCACCAGTTCTCCAGTGTAGAAGTTCATGTCGTTGTATATGCTCCCCTGGCAGGCCTGGCTTTCTGACTTCACTTTTGCTTGGGAACCTGTTCTGTGGAGTGCAGGTGTTTTCTGGTCTGTATCCCCAGCCGTGTGATAAGCCAAACAGGACAGCTTCTGTCCCAGCAGGGGTGGAGGATGGCGTTTTGGAGGGTTAAGTTCAAAACAGGAGAGTATTAGCAAACCCATTTGACTTCACAACCAAGCCACACCCTCCAATCTAACTTTGCAATGAAACCGACATTTTAATCTCCAAAAATATTTTTATAAAAAAATAAAAATAATACCTAAAAAGGATCCTAAGAACCAAATGCGAAAAGAGACACACTCTTCTGAATTGCCCCACCCCACATCTAGGATGGCTTTTGGTTCTGTCTCCCAGTTTTCAGGAGTGTGCTGTCGGGAGCTCAGGGCTGGAGGTTCTCTAGGGTATTTGTGACTCAGCCTTTCCCAACAGGCTCACCCGAGTATGTACATGGGCTGTCCACCACTGTCCCACACTCTCAAGAGACAGCGCCCTCCACGCCTCCCAGAACAGTGAACATAGGAAGTCTTGACACCTACTCAACAAATGCTTCTGCGTTGGGTACCAGGAAGGATACTGAGGTCACAAAAATGAAAGGAAAATCCATGAATTCTTTGGATGATCTCATAAACAAGTCATGTCAATGACTATTAGACTATATGTTAAATTCTAGAATAGAGGTACATACACAGGGGTTGTGGACACACAGAGGAAGGGATGTTTAACTCTATCTTGGGAAGGGAGGGCTTTGAAGAGAATACATATAATTTTTGGCTTCAAGTAATAGAATACAGTGGCCTAAGTAGTAAAGATACTTATTATCTCATATAACAAGAAATACAGAGACAGGAAGTGCAGGGTTGGCCTGAATGTCTTTAAGAGCTAGGCTCGGGCTTCCCTGGTGGCGCAGTGGTTGAGAATCTGCCTGCCAATGCAGGGGACAGGGGCTCGAGCCCTGGTCTGGGAAGATCCCACATGCCGCGGAGCAACTGGGCCCGTGAGCCACAACTACTGAGCCTGCGCGTCTGGAGCCTGTGCTCCGCAACAAGAGAGGCCGCGATAGTGAGAGGCCCGCGCACCGCGATGAAGAGTGGCCCCCGCTTGCCGCAACTAGAGAAAGCCCTCGCAGAGAAACGAAGACCCAACACAGCCATAAATAAAATTTAAAAAAAAAATTCTTCTTTTTAAAAAAAAAAAAAAAAAAGAGCTAGGCTCATTTCATCTTGGGCATGGAGAGGGAAGCTTTCATTTTACTTTAAATCTTCTCCATTGTGGATTTAGTAGGAATATCCCATTCTTATATTCATCATTTCTGATCCAGCAGTTCTGAATTTCTCCGCTAAAGAAGATATATTACAGGATTTTAAAAGTTGTAGTAACTCACGCAGGCCAAACATGTTTTCTCTATTTATACGACATGCATGAAGAAATACCTTTCAGTTCTGCAACGGTGACTGTATAACCTCGATTGCCTCAAGCGTTGGTGAGTGTGCCTTATAACAATCGTCTTAGAGCACAATCGGCCCTCCTTATCCGTGGATTCCACATCTGCAGATTCAACCAAAAAATATTCAAAAATATTCAGGGGAAAAAATTCCAGAAAGTTCCCAAAAGCAAAATTTGAACTTGCTGCACACTATTTACATAGCATTTACATTGGATTAGGTATTATAAGTAATCTAGAGATGATTTAAAGTGTACAGGAGGATTGTGTAGGTTATATGCAACTACTACACCATTGTATAAAAGAGACTTGCGCATCCATGAATTTTAGTACCCATGGGGGTCCTGGCACCATTCCCCCAGGATCCTGAAGGACAACTATACTGGAATAATTTCTTTGCCACTCTAGTGAAAATGCCAAACTAGGTCAATTTCTGTTGTCTTTGAAGAGTTTTAGGGAGAAAAAGCAAGGTTGCAATTTTTATTGCATTTATTTGCTTACACAAGAGTAATACATGTGTTTTAGAAGCTGTGGGCAATGAAGGAGGTTGTACAAGCTGAAGGTGTGCAGAGGGACAAATGGGGCTCCTGGAGTTGTGCAGTGCACAACCGATGAGATCGTATGTGGCAACCTATTTCTGAACACAGAGCACAGAAAGGAAAAAATTCCCCATGATTCTACCTCCCAGCAACAACATTATTATTTTGCTACGTTTCCTCCCAGTCTTTCTTCTAGGTATATTGTATTTTTAAATGATATTATAATGTACACCTGCTCTATAACCTCTTTCATTTAACAGTTAATTATAAACATTTTAAATGTTTAATTAAATATTCTTGAAAACATCATTTCCAATGGCACCATATTTTCTTATTTCATTTAACACTTAATATAGTATTTTTTTACATGCCAGTCACTATCCTAAACTCGTTAAAAACATTAACTCATGTAATCCTGCACAGATATTTTTGTTTGCCTCTCCAGACCACTCTACCCTCTTCCACCTTGCTCTGTGCCCCCGAAGGCCGACCTGTACAGACTGCATCACCCGGCTTCTGTGCCCTCTCACTTCCTTGGATTTGGCCAATGACAAGTTGTCATTGGATTATCATTCCCAACTCCACTCTCTTCCTCTCTCCCTGTGTTAGGATTTGCCATGGGAGTTTGCCTTCTACTGGAGTATGTGGAATATAAATAGCTCTACTCTATTTACTTTAGTCTCAGTCATGGGACATGCTTTGACCAACGGAATGTTTGCACACTTGGTGTGAGCAGAGGCCTGAAAAGGACTTGCCTGTTTGGTTTGGCCTCTTGGTGGCTGTTCCCAAAATAAGAGGCCCAGGAAGCTGACCTGAACCCAAACAACCCAAAGCCTGAAGCAGAGCTGCTTCAGTCAACCTGGGAGTGAGAAAAACAAATGTCTGCAGTTTGTAGCCAGTGAGATTTGGGGTTGTTTATATGCACCATTATTGCAGCAGTGGCAGACTTATCACAGATGTCTCAGAAGAAGCCTGGAGGGTGAGGTTAAGGTATGAAGGGTCACTGGGCTTTTCACAAAGAGCACAGCTCCTCCTAGGAACTCTCTCTCTCTCCAGGTTCCAATACCTGCCCAACTGCTCCCTATGACTTCCTACTACTACTTGCCCAGAGTACTGCACTATCCTTGGTGGTTTCACTACATCCTGTCCACACCTCTGTAAAGAGTCCTTTTATTAAACTCTACTCAAATTATCTAATTTGAGTGTGTCATCTGTTTCCTGCATGGGCTCTGACTTCAAAATCCTCATAACCATCCAATGATGTAGGAACTATTGTTATCCTCATTTTACTAGAGGAAATTGAAACAGAGAGGTTAAGTAACTTGTGCAAAGTCACACAGCAAGTAAGTGGGGGAGCTGAGATTTGAATCTAGGCAGGCTGGATTCATGTTGACTTCACTATGCTGCTGTAGGTTCACCTAATGGGCCTGTCATAATTTATCTAGCTCTGTATTGTTTAAATGGTGCTTATATGTTTTTTATCAGGTTTTTGTTTGTTTTTTCTGTTGTAAATACTGCTATGATGAGCAATCTCTGTATAAATATTTACTCATATTCAGGGTTAAGAACGTTTCTAAAAGTTAAATTGTTGGATTAAAGAGTATGAACTTCTTTGTTCCCCGGCCATTTCTTAATTTTTTTAAATTGTTTCCTTTTGACTATAAAAATGATCAAATTCAGTAAACAAAATTCAAGCATTACAGAAGTATATATCATAGCACACAAACCATTCCATACCCTCAAAAAAGAACACTGACCCAGGATCTAAGTTCTCTTTAACAGTAATTAATAGTAATTATTAATTTTTCTTATTAAAAAGTCAATAAATGTGTACAGTAGAAATGCAAAAACGTAAAAATAAACAACAAATCATTTGTAATGCACAAGTCATGTTCTGTGTATATGTTTACATCTGTGTGTAAACAAACACAGGATCATGCTATGAATACAGCCTAGTAACATGCTTTTTTCACTTAGCAATATACATCATCATGAATATTTTTCATGTCCTTAAATATTCTTCTACAACATTAACTGTAAAGTATATTTGTATAATTGCCTCTCATTCTACTGGAGCAATATTCTGTCATTTATGCAACCAATTCCCTAGAACTAGACATTAAGTTGTTTCCTCCTTTTAACTACAATAAATAAAATTCCCACACACATAGTTATAAAGAGGTATCTGCACATATTTTTGATTATTACTTAAAAATATATATAGTTGTGGAATTGCTGGATCAAAATGAACACAGGTTAATAAGGCTTTAATTCCTATTACAACTGGCCTTACAGGAAGGCTGCTGATTTATTCTCCCATCAGCAAAGGATATTATGGTTTTAAATTGTTTTTTTTCAATATGATTAGGTAAGATAAAAAATGGAGGGGGAGAACTTTTTGGTTTTTATGTACTTTCATTTGCTTACGAAGGAGATAGAACTTTTAATAATTTGTACTTCTGTGGCAAATTGTGTACTTTGCCATTTTTCTATTAGTATGTTTATCTTTTTCTTAATGATTTGTAAGACTTCTTTCAAATTGTCGTATACACAGCAAAGGTTTTCCCCACATTGTCATTTCTATTAAACCTTTTAAAAATTTATTTTTCATATAGTCAAATTTAATCTGTTTTCACCCTTATGATGTCTGCCTTTCATGTTATATTTAGAAAGGTTTTCTTCTCCCAAAGATCAAATCAACATTCACTGGTTCTTCTTCTGATTCTTTTGCAGCGTTATTTTTTTTACATTAAAAGTTAATTTATTTGGGCACTTTGGGAGAGATAAAGCCCTAATTTTTTTGCATTTATTTTTAAAAAATATTTATTTATTTATTTGGTTGCACCGGGTCTTAGTTGCAGCAGGCGGGCTCCTTAGTTGCAGCTCCAGGCCTCCTTAGTTGTGGCATGCAAACTCTTAGCTGCAGCATGCATGTGGACTCTAGTTCCCTGACCAGGGATCAAACCTAGGCCCCCGCATTGGGAGCACAGAGACCTAGCCACTGCGCCACCAGGGAAGTCCCTATTTGCATTTAAATGATCGGTCTATTTGCCCAACATCATTTACTAAATAATCATTCCCCATTGACCTGAACCAGCTTTATCATATACCAAATTTCTAAGATGCTTTGGGTTCTCTTTCTAGACTTTTTATTTCATTCCACTGATCATTCAATTCTGTGCCAACACCTCATTGCTTAAAGCACTGTGGTTTAATAACTTTTAAAACCTAGAAGTACAATTATCCCCCTTCACAACTGTTCCTTTTCAAAATTTTCTTGAACTCTTCTTCAGTGGGTATTGTACGCAGACGAACTTCAGAATAATTTTGTCACGTTCTAAGAAAAATCTTGTTGGAATTTTTGTTAAAACTGCATTCAACTTATTAACTAATTTTGGGGAAATAATCTTCATAATATTGAATTGTTCCATTTAGAAAGATGATGATATTCCACTTTCCATTTATGCAAGCCCTTTGGATCTCAAACTACAATTTGTGTTTTTCTTCACAAAAATCTTGTGCAATTATTTAAAACAATGGAAGCTCCATGGTGGGTATTTTCAAATTCCAGGGAGCCCTGAATAGGAATCAAAAGACCCAATTCATAATTTTGACTACTCACTTAATACCTGGAAAAATTTACAAAACTTTTCTCTGCCTTACTTTTCTCAGCTGGACTAATAACCCCTGTCTTTTCCTGCTTTCAGAGTTTGCCTGAAGATTATACTAACACAGCAGTAGAGAGAGCCATGTTAATACAGGGGTTATTATTTTGTCAATATACAGCTAAAAATGGGAATGCGCCCAGTAGGCATTTTACCATATAAAATAATCCAACTAATCAAGTAATAATTAGTGAGTACCCAGAAAGTACCCAGCTGTCTTGCCAGGATTAAGTAGGTTTTCCGGATATGGGACCTTCAGTGCTAAAACCAGGAAAGACCCAGGCAAACCAGGGTGCATCGGTCATCCCAGCTGTCAGGCATCCCCTTCAAACTCTAAAATGCTAGAATTCCAGAGTTCTATACATAAGAGAAAATAGGCCCATGTTCCCAGGTTGTTTCCTGTCTAATAGTGGAGACACAGTGAATGCTTATGAAAAGATGAGGGAATGTGTATGTACTGAATTGTCCCATGAGGACTGGGGGTATGATAGGCATCTCAAAAGGGGACGATTGGCTTGCACTGGAGGCTCTAGTAGCGGTGCTTGAACTAGACTTTAGAACCAGAAGCATTTGCATGGGATGGGACTCCAGGTGGGGAGTGAGCGGAAGGTATGAATCAGAGTTTTGTTGCAAGGAAGAGAAGATTTAGCACTCGGCCCCCAGCCTGGTACATGGCAGGTACTCAGTGAACACAAGTTCAATCAAGTTCAGGGCACTTGGTAACAGAGAATTGGGATATGCGTGGAGCATCTATTTAGGGTCGCACACTCTGAAGTTCACAAGAGTAAACAGTTAGAAATGCAGAAAACCACCTAAGAGACTCTCTCATAAAACACTAGATGAAATACTATGAAATTTATACAACCAACATGTTTCTCTTTTTCCTTTGGCTACCAGAGTTCTAGTCCTAAATTTAATGCCCAGGACCACCTCAAAGATGTTCCCACTAACTCCTTTCACTTCCTTTAAGCAGGCATTGTTCTTTCATATCCTGAAATATCTTCGTTTGCATTGCTCTAAAAAAATTACTGCCTGAAAAGACATTATGAAAAAATTAGAATATAAGGAAAAATGTAAAGAGGAAAATTAAAGTTCCTGATATTCCCTCGAAAAATAGCCACTGTTAATGTTTTAGTGTTCCCGCCTACACGCATACCCGCTGGCTTTTTCTTTCTGGATATTGTGCTGTATATGTTTTCTAAATTGCTTTTTTAACTTAATACTTCATGAAGATTTTTTCCATTTCAATACATCACTTCTATATCAGTACTCTTAGCTGTTACATATTTTTTCATTTTATGGCGATACACTAATCTGTTTAGTCTCCTACAAGAATAGGCACATTGAGATTTTTCTAGATCTAGTTGTGTTCTGAATTGTGCTGTTGTCTGATCATTTCCTTGAGTAAAGTCCTAGGACTAAAATCACGGGGCAAAGTCTAGGTATATTTTATATGATATCATTTAGAGGTTAAGAGGCAGGTTCTAGGGACAGACTGCTTGGGTTCAAATCTTTTATTTTCCAGCTCTGTGGCCATGGGGTTTGTTCTCTAATCCCTCCAGCCGTTGTGTTTTTTTAATCTGAAATTAAGATAATAATTGTACCTGCTGCATCTGGTTGTTGTGAGGATTTCACAATGAGATAATGTGTGTGAAGGACTGAGCACAGTGTCTGACACAGAGCGAGCCCTCCATAAATATTTTCTATAATTATATTGCTAAAGTGATCTTCAGAAAGATTATATCACTTTTCATTGACACAAAGGTCAAGCCCTTTCAATTTGTAGAGATGTGGATGGATCTAGAGACTGTCATACAGAGTGAAGTAAGTCAGAAAGAGAAAAACAAATATTGTATATTAATGCACATATGTGGAATCTAGAAAAATGGTACAGATGAACCGGTTTGCAAGGCAGAAATAGAGACACAGATGTAGAGAACAAACGTATGGACACCAAGGGGGGTAAGGGGAGGTGGGAAGAATTGGGAGATTGGGATTGACATATATACACTAATATGTATAAAATAGATAACTAATGAGAACCTGCTGTATAGCACAGTGAACTCCACTTCGCTGTACAGTAGAAACTAATACAACATTGTAAAACAACTATACCCCAATTTAAAAAAAAACCAAAACAAAGGTCAAGCCCTTTCAGCTATAGGATTTAAGTCAAATAAAAGTTAAAAAGTAGCAATACAAGCTGCTCCTTTGCCTACCAGGATGACAGTGCCAATTTACCTCCACTCTAAGGAGTTTCTCCAAGGGACAAAGGCTTATCCTTCTGCAAGTGTTTTAATCCAATCCCCCTAGTGGCCAAGAGACTGAATTTTCAAGATAACTAAACCAACCCTGTTCTTTCAAGATTAATTCACAAAACAGAAATAAAGCAACCTCATTTTTTTTAATCTTAAAGAAAATATATAACGACCCAAATAACACCCCTCAATATCATCTAAGGTCTCTGCTTTCTAAAAGTTGCTAGCCTACTTTCCTAGACAGCTGTAGTTTGTTCCCAGGGAGGAAAGATTAAAAAAATCTGGCTAAAGCCGTTGTTCTCAATCTTGGCTGAACCTCGGTATCTTGGAAAATAGAGATTCTCTAGAGATTTTGATTTGATCAGACAGTAGTGTGGCTGAACATCAGGATTTTAAAAAGCTCTCCAGGAAATTCAAAAGTTCAGCTGAGGCTGAGAACCAGTATGCTAAAGAAAGTTGGCAGGGATGCCCTCAAACTGATTAACCTCTTTTCCAGCCAATCCTCAATCAGACAGGGAGAGGCTGCTTCCTCTCTCACCTCTTCCTCTGCTCTTAGAAGGGTTCCAAAGAGAATAAACAACAAATAATCCCCCTGGGTCTAACTCCTAGTTGCCTCTGCCTGGCTAGAAATAAAGTATGAACCACAAAAGGCAAGCCACGTAAATAATTTTTAAATTTCGAGTAGCCACATTTAAAAGGGGAAAAAGAAATAGCTGAAACAAAGTTTAATAATATATCTTATTTATCCCCAATACATCCAAAACAATATCACTTCCATGTGTAATTAATATGAAACATTATTAATGAGCTATTTTACAGTTTTTTTCATACTAAGTCTTTGGAATCTGGTGCCTATTTTATGCTTACAGCACATATCAATTCGGGCCAGCCTTGTTTTAAGTGCTCAGTGTGTGGCCAGTGGCTGCCATATTGGCAAGGCTAGGGGTTACATGCAAATTAAGTAACCTCTGTAGGGCTCAGTCTCCCTTAAAATGGGGACATGGTAATGCTGCTCTTCGGCATTATTGCAAGGATAATGAAATGCCTATTATGATGCTGGTGGTTAGCGAGCTCTCAGCAACGTTTAGCTTCTTTTAAGGGGAAGAGATGCACCAGGTCAGGTGGCAAGTGGAATGACTTCTCTTTTTCCTCTAAAACAGGGTTTTTCAACATTTAACCCATGTTCCGTTTTGCTAAACATTAAAAGCTCATGCTTTCTTTGATCGTTTTTATTTCAAAACAGAATTTTAAAAGTTCAATATCATGACTAAAACTAAAAGAAATAGCACAACCTATTGCTTTGTTATCACTCTCCCTCCCCCAACCTGGGAGCATGTGCCCTCTACTCCCCTTTCTATGGTGAATCCTGCTCTGAAACATCTTCCTCACTTCAAGGTTGCTGTCTAAACTTCAGATGAGCCTTGCATTCATTTCGGGTTTTTTAATTTAAAATAACTTTTATTTATCACTATAAAAATAATGCACGCTTCCTAAACAAAAATCAGAAAATATAGAAAAGCAGAAAGAACAAAATCAGAAGCACGAGGTTGGCACCATCCACAGAATAAGCACTCTAACGGCTGGGGTGTAGTCTCACAGCTGGTGTTTCCGACCCTGGCTGCTCCTCGGCATCCTGAGAGTTTCAAGATATACGATGCCCAGTCCCACCCACAGAGACTGCGATTTAATTGGCCTGGGTGCTACCTGGGCATCAGGATTTTTTTTAATGCTCCCCAGGTGAATTCTGATGAGCACCCAAGACAAGAGCCAGTGTCCTAGAGCAATGAGTCTCAGACTTGACTCTGCACACCAACCAGGTGTTGATCTTGTCAAAAATGCATACTTTGATTGAGTAGGTCTGGAGTGAGGTCCCGGATTCTTCATTTCTATGAAGCTCCCAGGTAATGCTAATGCAGCAGGTCTGCCAAACATACTTTTAATATTCCATATGCTTCATTATTCATAAATACCTATATGTACCTTTTCTCTAAAAATTCCTACCCCTGTTTTATAATCTGCTCTTTTTATTCAATGATCCATCATGACCTCCTTTGCATGTTAAAAAAAAATACACGCCTGCAAGATCGTTTTGACTGGCTACATGAGATCCCATTTTAAGGATATATTACTGTAGGTCACTTAGTGCAGTGCGTTGGGGGCTGGGGTTTGCAGCTGGTATATAATCTGGGAAGTTCAATCCCTGCCTCCATTCTGGTGACATAGATCAGGGATGGGGCTCCCCAAGCATTTCTGATATACTGTTCCTCTCTCTCTTCCCAGACCTTGAAAACCACCGATTTAACAAATTCCTATTTGGGGTGCATTAGATTTCCAACTATTTTTCATAACAAACATAGCACACAAAAAATTCTGGAAAAAAAATAGATCACATCAATCTAGTAAGTGTTATTACTGTTTCCATTTTACAGATGAGTGGCTCCTAGAAATTTGCATTTGTAAAAATTTGCCCGTAAGAGTCTGCTTTCACTTGGTTTGGGAATCACTGAAATTCCAATTTAACCCTTCTGTGCTTGTGGGAAGGATAACAGCGTTTCCTGGATAAAGCCAAGTTCAGAGTGCTGGGCACAGTCATGGCCCTGCCACATCCCTGTGCAGAGGAGCAAAGCCCCAGACAGAACCACATGTCTTCCATGGCCACAGATGGATGGACCAGAGGTGGGAAACCAACACAGTGAGTGTGGCCCAGCCAGCACAGAGCTATGCTATGAAAACTCCTGCTCATCAGACAGGAGGCAGTATCACGAGGTAGTAGACGCCATAGAGGCCCAGAACTCTCAATAAGCAGAAGCTTGGAGAGAACAGAAGCCATGAGGCAGAGAAAAGAAGAGTGAGAGGTAGGCTGGTAGTGACAGAAGTGTGAGAAGCAGAGGCAGAAGGGGGCTGTGTCTCTGTCATGCTGGGGAGTGGGCAGTCTCCTGCCCAGGTGGGGACACATCACTGTCCTTAGAGCTCTGGGTCCTGAACCCCCTTCCGGTCTCTGAGCTGTGTTCTAATTCCAATGAAGCCCAGCTGGGAAACTACTGTAGGTGCCTGCAGAGCCCTGATTAATTACCATGTGGACTCCTTGCAATAATTGTGTACCCCACCCTCCCACTGGGGGTAAGGGAATTATTTGTGGTAAACCGAGGAAGACTCCTTATTACCAGCAAAAGAGCCCCACACGCACTCCCAGTAATTTGATTCACTTATTAAATTTTGTGAATAGAAGATATAAAATCTGATTTTAATGGGAAGAAGAATGTAAACACAGGGTAACGGAAGGAGATGGGGACTGGGGGATCCCTGGGGGAGCAAGAGGGGACATTGCAGAGAAGGTAGAGTGGGGGAAGAAGGGAACAAACTTCTTCATCTGTAGCCAGTCTAGGCTATTCCCGGGAACCTAGCTGACCAGTCAGAAAAAGGACTCAACAGTGGCTGGAGTCAAAGGGAAGGGAAGGGAAGCTGAGCTGCACAGTGTTATCCAGAAGGTGTGAGGGGGCACTGTGATGACCAGAGAAAGCTCAGATGGCACAAGGAGCAGCGACTCCCCTGAGGTGGCCTTTGTTCTTTTGATGACCAATCAGAAGTAGCAACCAGATTTGCAGACCTAGAGTCCAGTCTCTAGCCAGAAACAAAAGAGTCTGGTCTACTTTCAGAGGACAGAACTTAGGCATCCAAAAAGTCTCTGCCATTTTCCCTAAGACAAAAGACTCAGGAGCAAGAAGTGGAGAGTCAGGGATCAGGGTCTTCTGATTGACCACAGGACTGACTGACAGGTCCTCAGCTCCCATCTACTCCCAGATAGGCCTGGATTTTACCAGTATCTCTCCAAAAGCTCCTATTTCGTGATATAAGTATCAGTCTCAGAAGGCTTATAGAATAATATTAGCAGCATTAACAATAGCTTCTATATAATAAGTCCTGTAATAAGACACCATGTCAGAAGTCTTATACCCAATATCTCATTCCATTTTCACATCAGCCTTATGAAGTAGGTACTAGGACGTCTCCTCTTTATAGATAAGCTGATGCTCTGAGAGGCTTATTAACTTGACCAAGGTCATATAGCTAATTAGAGCAGAAATGGGATTCACACTGTGTCTATCTGAATCCAGAGTCTATGTTCTTGGTCACTTGAACTCTACTGACTCTCTCATCAATTATGACAGTTAAAGGGAGTGTAGAGACGATCTAAGTGCAAAGCCCCAATTAAAATATGAAGACATCTTCAAAACATCCCCATGTCATAGAGTTGTGGACATTAGAGAATTACAGGAGTCACCCAGACACCCTGCTCAGCCTCTAGAGGCAGCAACTTCCATTTGCAAACAGAGCCAGAAGTTTCTCACTTACAACATACTGAACTCTTTCCAGAACCTGCCACCTCAGCATTTTTCCTGGTGGTAGACAAACTTTGAAAAGCCATTAGGTCTTTAATTAGACAGCCAAGTCAAGCTGGTAGAATGCACCAAACACCACCTTTCATCACGGAAAGGGATGATCGAGTCCCTAAACCAACACAGAGCTTTTCTGTTTGTCAGCACGTGGCAACCCCAGACCTTGTTCCAGTGGTACAGAGAGGGCCTCACATGTTTCCTCTGGGAAAGTTTCTACAAAGGTGACTGGGGAGACCACAGAATAGTGGGCCAAGTCTGAGGACTGTGGAGAAAGGAGTAGTATTATTCCTTTTCCTTTGTCCTATGTTATCAGGCCTGCTGAAGAGAAGCATGGTTCTGCTGAACTAAATTCTTGTCCAAACAATACAATTAACTTCCTCCTCCTCCTTTTCCTTTTCCTTCTCCTCCTTTTCCGGCTCCCTGAAGCTTCCAGAAAGTAAATTTTACATCTTTCATTCAATATTACCTCTGTTGTGCCTGCTGATACTACAGCTTATAATACGCATCTGCTTAGAGGTAGGCATCACCCTACAAACTATAATTTGATTTGAAGGATGGTGCAGCGCCAATCTGTTCAAGTACTGGACACTATTATTTTTAAAATTTACTCATCAGATAGTTTCAATGTTGTTCAACTGTTCAAAAGCATAAGAGAGAAAGCAAGCTTTCAGACTGTTTTACAAAACCAGTATTACACTGATACCAAACCCTGAAAAGCACAGCAGCCGAAAGAAAACTACAGACAAATTTCACTCATGAATCTGAAAGATTCAACAGTAATTTCTGATAAAAATCTCTTAATAGAAACGAGGAATATTTCCTCAACATAATAAATGTATGCAGTCATATCAAAACCAGCATCAGGCTTAATGGTGAAATTCTAAAAGGACACCCAGTAAACCTAGAAAAAGACAAAGATGCCCACATGGCCACTGCTCTTTCACGTTGTACTGAAGGTATAAGGCAATGCAATTATAGAAGGGAAAGAAATAGAAAGTATACAAATTGTTAAGGGAAAGAAATTTTTCATTATTTGCAGATGTTGTGACTGTATACTTTGAAGACCTAAGAGTAAGAAAATGCACTACAGTGTCTAACTGCAAAATAAATGTACAAAAATGAACAGCTGTTCTATAAGTAAAGGACTCAGACCTGAGAGAATAGAATTCTAAGGTGGCAGTGGGAAAAATAAGCAAACCAATTATACCACAGAATCCCCCAAAGGCTCAGGAATTGGTGGAACTAGTTACATTTGGAGGTTGAAGGAGGGATAAAACAAAGGAAACTGATTGAAATACTGTTTAAGAGGCAGTTAGAGCCCTAAATACTCTCCCAACTACCTGTCCCACCACAGCAAAAGACTGGAGGTTTATTCTCTGTAAAGGGAAAATCTGAGGGGCAGGGGGCGGCTCTTCTGGTCTGGAGGACACTAGGCACACTTGAGGGCAGGGGTACCAGAGAGAAAACAGGGTTAGGTGTAAGTACTGGATGCTGAAACCTCTGCCCTCCTCTGCCTCTGCTCCTAGAAGATGTCAGCCTGCCTTTCACCATTCCACGAGGAGACTGGAGAATCTGACCAGCTCACAAGGAAAGACATGAAGATATATAAAGGACAGCACCCAACAAATCCTTCTCAGCACCATCAAAGCTTCCAATCAGCTTAAATAGGAGCAGATGACCAAAGATCACCAGGCACCCGAGGAAAACTTCTAACATGAAGCATAGAAACCAAAATGTGAAAACAGAAAAAGGAACTTGGAGGAAATGGATTACGGCCATTATGCAAGGAGAGGAAAACAAAAACAAACAAAACAAAAACTATCATTAATATCCTTTGAAAAATGAAAAGCTATTGTGATATTGCATCCCTAAAATAAGAATACGCTGCTATAAAGAAAATATATTCAGAGAAAAACAGTTGAGAGAGAGGTCTTGAAATTTAAAGACATGATATCAGAGATTTGTTTTTAACCTACAGAAGGTTTGGAAGATGATATTGAGAAAATCTCCCAGACTGTACAGCACAGAAAAAAAGAGATGGGAAATAAGAGAGAAAAGACAAGAAAAATTAGAAGCCTGGTCCAGGAGGCCCAATACAAAAACAATACGAGTTCCAGAAAGAATAAACAGTGAACATAAAAAGGAGGAGACCATTATAGAAGTAATTCAAGAAAATTTCCCAGAACTGGAGAGCATGAGTTTCCAAACTGAAAGCGTTCAGAACAAAGAATTAAAATAGACCTGTACTAAGGCATATCATTGTGAAATCTCAGAGCAAAGGGGACAAAGAAAAAAAATCCTCCAAATTTCTACAGAGGAAAACAAAAGGCCTATATAAAAGATGAGGGATAAAAACAGCTCTGACTTCTATAAGAGAAAGCTAGAAAGCAACAGAACAATGTCTTCAAAATTCTGGAGTAAAGTGGTTTTCAACCTAGAGTACCATGCCTAGCAATTCAAGTATGAGAGTAAGGTAAAGACATTTTTAGTTGTGAAAAAATTTACCTCCAAAGCATCCTTCCTTATGAAGCTATTGAAGGATATGCTTTACTAAAACATGATAGTAAACCAAGAAAAAGGAAGGTCTAATGTCCAAAAATTGGAGCTCTGTCACAGGAGAAAGGCCAAGGGAATCCCCAGGGCAAATGACAAAGACAAACAAATATGCACCAGGCATACAGACCAGCAAGTCCAGATTTTTTTTCAGGAAGCTAAAACTGATAAAATAATCAATCTTGAGAAGAGCTTTATACACTGGCAAAGAATTTGAAGTGAATTAATGATAAAGACATTAAGAAAAACAACTAAACAAATGCAGGGGGGTGGCTGGTGGCAATAATTAACTCCAGGGAAAACAAATATTGAATACTAAAACACATTACAAATCTTCCTTATTTGAAACAATTTGGTGCTGGTTCAGGAATGCACAATTATAACAGATTAAAGAATTCAGGAAAAGTCCCATATACAAATGAGAATGTTAAATGTGATATGGGTGGCATTTCAAATCAGTGGGGGAAAAAATAGTTTCTCAATGAATCATATTGGCTAGTCATTTAGGAGAAAAGAGGTAGATGTCTTTCTTACTTTATTCCCAAGAAATCCTAGATGGATGTAAATAGATGAAATAAAGCCATAAAAGGTACTAGAAGAAAACATAGGTAGACAGCATATAAACATTGTGAGAAACAACTTAAATAAAATACAAAATCCAGTACAACAAAGAAAAATATTAATAACTTTGACTACAAAAAAATGTAAAACATTCCTACAGGGGAAAAAAAAATCATTGAAAAGTCAAAAGACCAACAAAAAAAAATCAGGGATAATAGTTGCAATACATATAACAGCCAGAGTCATTTTCCTTAATATATAAAGAGTATTAACAAATCAATAATCTACTTGAAAAATGGGACCAGGGAACTTACTTACAGAAGAACATATTAATGTTTTATAAACACATAAAAAGATTCAAAGTGCTTGGTTTTGCTCATAAATAAGAACTATAAATTAAAACAAAAATGAAATACTATTTTATCTGTAAAATTAGCAAAGATTAAGAAGTGCCACAATCCTCAGTGTTGTCAAGAATATGGGGAAACAGTTATTCTCACAGACTTTTAGTGGGAATGTAAATTAATACATTATCATAGGAGAGGAAATTGGTTGTATTTATCAAGACTTGTGGTGTACACACCATTTGGACTGGCAGTTCTTTATACTGTAGATATATTCTTATATGTTTACGAAACCATGTAAACAAGATTTGTCATCTTAGATCCCTTCAGGAGTGACTCCTGTTGTGTAACAGGACTCAGGATAAAGAATTGACATTTAAAGAATGCATATTTTTGCATTCAACTGAGTACATCTAGCATTCCCCCTGAATCAATCTGTAATAAGTAACATTTTTAAAACTTGAGCTTATAAAAATACATTTCTACTAAAAAAAAAGAAAGGAAGAAAGAAAGAAAAAGAAAAGTCAGGGCCAGCAAGGGAAGGCCTGTGATCCTCATCAACCCATTTGCCCCTGGAGAGGTGTGCTAGGACCAAGCAACCTACTGTATATGCAATGTGGGTTTGTGTTCCATAGGAGGGGCCCCCTTGCCGTGAGGGGCTCCCTTCTTTTAGGGCAAGCATGAGAACCACCTTATCAATGAAGCACAAGCTTGGACATTGTGCCACCTGGATATGGTGCCAGCCAGAATCTAGACATTAGAGTGAGGCAAGTAAGGCTCTCATCTCTGGTGCAAAATTTAAGAGGGCACCAAAAAACACAGTAATCAAGAGAAATTATATTTTAATAAAATATTTTAAAATAAAAATTAATGTATAATCCAAAAGGACTTGGCATAGCACTGTTACTCATCCCGTCTTCATTTAAAATTTTGATATTTTGCTCATCATGGATTTTTTTTTTGCAATTAACATTAATTTTTAAAAGTATTGCATTAAATGTTATTTTCCTTGATTACTGAGATTTGAGTACCCTCTTAATTTTGCATCCAAGCATCCTAGTCTCAGCCCTTTTGCCATTGTTCACTGTGTTCTCTGCGAAAGCCAAGTGCCAGCACCTAGATGAGGGAGACCGGTTTCCGGTTCCACCGGCAACGGCAACGAGTTCAGTTGTAGCCCCGCCCACTAGGGGAAGGAGAGTGGAGGTCAGCTCCAAGTTGTGACTGGCTCACTGCCTAGACTACCCAGAAGAAGTGCCTTTGGACAATCCTTGCAGCACAAAGATGTTCACTGAAGCAGTAATCAAATAGAAAAGGGTTGAAAATAAATGACCATCAATAGCAACTAATTAATTTTTAAAAAGGAATTCTATACATCTATGGAAAAGAATAAGTAAGATATAAAAGGTGAACAAAAGCAAGGTATAGAACAATTCATGTAACATGTCTCCATTTGAATTTTTAAGAATGATATATGATATTAATGATTAATAATTATCATAATTGATAACATATAATTCAGTGCTTTCTATGTGCCAGACTCATTTAACCCCGATTGACACTCTATAAGGCTGATACTATTATTAGCCCCATTTTACAGTTAAGGAAACTAAGATCCAGAGAAACTTAATGCTGGTTATCTCTGCCCAGTGAGATTGAGAATCTAAGTTTTGTTTTGTTTTGCTTTGCTGTGTTTTGTTTGGGCTGCGCTGCGCTGCTTGCAGGATTTTAGTTTTTAGATTGTTTGAACTTTCTTTTTACAGTTAGGGTTGCCAGATAAAATACAGGACACCCACTTAGCACTTGAATTTTAGAAAAAAAATTGATTTTCAGTGTGAGTACATCCTATGCAACATTTGGGAGATACTTACACACACACACACAAAAATCGTTTTTTGCTTCTCTGAAATTCAAATGTAACTCGGTGTCCCGTATTTTTATTTGCTAAATCTGACAACCTACTTATAATGACCCTTCCTTTGGCAAGGGCAGCAATTCCCTTGGTCCTGCCACAGTGAAATATTAGTTCTCCAGGAGCCACATCTGATAAAGCAGGATTTCAACAGGTGGCCTAGTTCAGATATTGAAGTTACTTGATTAACTTATGACATATTAATTAGGGATAATTCAGAAACAACTGTGCCTGAAGCTCTGTCTTCCCTTGTTTTTTTGACTGAAAAGGGATGCATTATCCACCAGGAGAAAATTCAGGGGCCCTTAAAGATACAGCTTGGCTCTATCTCTGGAGCGTAGAGGCATTCACCCGGGACCAGGCAGAGGCTTTTGTTCTTCAAGCACCTTGCCACCTAAAAGCAGGCATAGATTTTAATGGTCATGTTGGACCCTGGAGACAGACGCCCCACATTTGGGTGTTGTATCAGAATTTGTATAGGATCTGAACCACACACTGCCTCGGAAGCCTTATAGACAGCTGTACCTGCTGCTCTTCCTCTGGGTCCATATCATCCATCAGTATAGGAGGTGTGCCTCCTTGGCTAATGGAGGCTAGAGCCTCTTTGGGATTCCTGAGGGAGAGGAAGGAATTGGCCTCAGGCTTCCGGTCCTGAGGATGCCGGACCCCTTTCTCCCTTTGAATGTCAGTTACCAGCTGCTTATTGAATCTAAAACAACAAATGGACATCAAGTACTTCTGCGTCCCAAGCTGTGCAGTGGGAATAGGTCACGTTTAAATAAATGCAAGCTCCATTGTTAAAGAAGAGGAACCCCAGGGATAGGAAAGCCCAGCCCCACCAATGTTCGTCGCTCTTCCCGGCGCTGCAGAGGCCAGCCCTGGGCAAGAGCGCCCCCTGCAGACACCGGCATCATTGCCGAGGAAGCGCTGTCTTCTTAGAGCCGCTGCGGGATGTATGAGTGGCTCTGCCACCTCACTTTAAACCTACACCTAGCCTGGGGGGGAGGGGGCTGTTTAGAGAGGAGAATGAGGGGGTCTCATCCCACTGCAAGATTAAAGGCAGTCCCATGACATGAACCTGGACTCTAGAGACAAACACAGGAAATTCTCTCAGGTATTCAAGTTCCTGGGCAGTGATTAATGTTTAGACCATTGGCTTGGTTGCTTGATTCAACTGACTGGCAATTCCGACAAAATTAAGCTCCTGGTTCCTCTTGTGGATGCCACCAAATCCTTGGTAAGGAATCCTGTTGGAACAAAGCTGGAGACATTCTGAAAAGATGAGGGAGGCCGGCAAGTGGACACAAGAGTGATCACACAGTGATCAAAGGGAAACGGATGCTGCCTTGGCAAGGGCAAGGGTCTGAAGTATTTAACAACCAATGTGCTACATTCAACAGCCCTGTGAGATTGGCCTTCCCCTACCTACTTCTGTGCCTGGAGGTGACGCCCTGCCCATTGCTGAAAGGTAGATCATTTTCCCTGCTGCCCAGCCTATCAAGGCCAAAAGTATGACCTCAGAAAAATTTATGCTTAACTAGGTAAAAACGGCCATTATGGAATCAACTCTTAGGGAGCTTACTTAGAAAGTTGTGCAGAAATATGACATTCCGGATACCTTATATCTGGTGATGCCACCTATGAAGGAGCCTGATAAATACAAATAAGGAGTTTTAAACTTAGCTTTGATAAAGCACAAGTGAAGGGTTGAGGCAGAGTGGGAAAAGAATTTTGAATTGGGAAAAATAACAACTAAACATATGAGTCTAAAATGAAAGTTCCCTCTCCCTTTTGGGTTTTACACAATATGGGCGACCAGTCTGATGATAATTCACTGAGTAATCTGGGACAGAAACTTACGATTTCACAATTCAACAGAAATATTAAATTAAAACTCCTTATAACCAAATGGTAAGTAAATAATAAACTTATTATCTGGGAATCAAATCAGGAAGGTGAGAAGTAGGGAGGCCCAGGAAACACTGAATATGATCATAATCACAAATTTAATATCCCCCAAATCATCTGAAAAGTCTTTGATTGAATTTTCCTTTTCTAGTATAGCTCCTCTGATCTTGTATCTTTTCATGATGGCTCCTGCTGGTCAAAGACCAATCCTTGACGTATGTGGCATTATTCCCTCCGTTGGGAAGCAGCATAACCTTACAGCATGAGGTCGCTCCTTATGCATCAGCTGTGGACAGACTGAACATATAAGAATCTCCCAAACCATGGTGGGATGTATAGTAGAGAACAGCCACTTACTCTAATTAATAATGTTCAATTTTACAGTCTTTGCAGACAGAAAGTTACATGGGTGTAAGCTCAGCTGTGGAAGGATTCAACTATTGTAGCCATTGGCAACAATAAGTAATGGATTGAAACAAATGCCTATAGTAACTGATGTTTACAGACCATAGATGACTGAGTGTGATTTTTAAAAATATATATATACTAGTGCCCTTTTAGCAATAAAAGTGAACACATCCATCCCTTCTAGTCTACAATGAGTTTAATTGATGCAACTTGGGAGGCTGGGAATTCTGTTCCTGCAAGTTCTGATATTGGATGCCATATTGAACTACTCCCTTGACGGTGGGAAAAGATAGGGCCATTTACCATCCAGGCAAGAGAATAAGTGTCTCCTATGAGAAATCTGGCAAGACTAAGAGTAAAGACCTAAAGATATTGACAGCAGAGGTTTCCCAGCAAAACGTCCCAGACAGATCATCCTACAGCAAATTTCACAATTGATACACCCTACGCACGCTTTCAGAGCATCTCATCAGATTTTTAGTCTCCCACTCTTAAAAATGAGCCAACAACCACAGATTACAGCCTCTAATATGAGAAATAGAGACCAAAAGTAACAGAAAGAAGAAATCTGGATAAAACCGAAGCTATACAGGAGGGAAGAAAGCTCCAACAGCAAAACAAAACCAAGCCAAAACCACACCTATAACTGATATCCTCAGAGACACACTATTGAAACCATAAAATAAGAACAAGATGTTCTTGTAGAGATGTGGATGGACCTAGAGACTGTCATACAGAGTGAAGTAAGTCAGAAAGAGAAAAACAAATATCGTATATTAACGCATACATGTGGAATCTACAAAAATAGTACAGATGAACTGGTTTGCAAGGCAAAAATAGAGACACAGATGTAGAGAACAAACATATGGACACCAAGGGAGGAAAGCGGGGTGGGGGGGGGGGGGGTGGAGGGCCAGCGGTGGGATGAATTGGGAGGTTGGGATTGACATATATACACTAATATGTATAAAATAGATAACTAATAAGAGCCTGCTGTATAAAAAAATAAAATAAAATTCAAAAGAAAAAAAAAAGAACAAGATGTTCTTTAAAGGAGTCAATGAATAAAACTGAATTCCTGGAAATGAAAAATTCATTAAAAAGACTGAAGATAAAATTCAGGAAATCTCCCAGAAGGAAAAGCAAAGAGGCAAAGAGATGGAAATAAGAGACAAACGATAAGAGAAATAGAAGACTAGCCCAGGAATTACAGGAGGAAAGAAAAACAGGAGAGAACACTATTTTAAAAATGAATTCTTTAAAATTTCCCAGACGGTAAGGACATGAGTTTTCATACTGAAAGGGCCCTCTTAGTGCTCAGCATTAATGAATGGAAATTGACCCACATTGAGTCACATCGTTGTGAAATTTCAGAACTCTAGGAATAAAAAGAAGCTCCTTTAGACTTTCAGAGATAGAAAAACTGATCATAAATAAAGAATCAGAAATCAGAATGGGGACTTCCCTGGTGGCGCAGTGGTTAAGAATCCGCCTGCCAATGCAGGGGACACAGGTTCGATCCTGGCCCAGGAAGATCCCACATGCCACAGAGCAACTAAGCCCCTGCACCACAACTACTGATCTTGTGCTCTAGAGCCCGCAAGCCACAACTACTGAGCCCACGTGCCACAACTACTGAAGCCTGCGCACTGCAATGAAGAGTGCAGCCCCGGCTCGCTGCAACTAGAGAAAGCCCGTGCGCAGCAATGAAGACCCAACACAACCAGAAAAAAAAAAAAAAAGAAAAGAAATCAGAATACTTTAGATTTCTCAATAAACATACTGAAAGATAGAAGATAAGTGGGAACTGCCTTCAAAATTCTGGAGGAAAATTATTTCCAACCTAGAATTCTATACTCAGACAAGCTATCAGTCAACTTGGAGAATAAAATAAAGATAATTTCATAATTGCAAGGTCCCAAAAATGAATTTCTCATGCAACCTTTCTTTGGAAACTACTGGAATATATGGTCCATCAAAACGGGGGTGAATCCAAGAATGAAGAAGATAAGAAGACATAGAATCCAGTAAACAGGAGCGTCAACACAGGAAGGATAAAGAGAACCTTAAGGACAATGGAGACGAGATTCCAAAGAGAATGTGAAAAGAGATTTCAGAATGTTGGCCGTGTACCAGACGGGGTGGATCCAGGCTTTGTGGAGCTTGAAGCTTATACAGTTTGGGGATCCTCTTTAAGAAAATAAAATACAAAGTAGGGCTTGAAAATGAATATGTAGAATGAGAAAAGAAATCATAACAAACTATAAATTTTAAAGAGCTGACAAATACCACAAACATCACACAAATCCAGAAAAATAGAATATTATTTTTATGAGTCACCTACTTGATTCATGTCTCTAATACTTTTTTCTCTATATTTTTCAGCTGCATAATTTTCCCCCAATAATTATGAAACATTTTAAACCTATAGAAAAACTTACAAGAACTTTACAATAAATACCACATACCTACCACCTAAGTTCTACATTTAACATTTTACTATACTTACTATATCACAAATCTGTCTATCTATCCAATTCTCTGTCCATCAGTTCATCTTATTTTTTTTTTCTTTTTCATCTTATTTTTTTGATGCATATCAGACCGAATAATTTGCAGATGTCAGTACACTTCCCACCAACTACCTCAGCATGCCTATCCTTAATAGGAGATCAATATTTTTTTTACAATCCTTGCCTTTTTTTCGTTTGAGGTAAAATTTATATACAATGAAATGTAAAAATCTTAAGCATACGCTGTATACTTTTTGGTCATCTCTACATATGACAATGATTTTGTGATATTTTTCTCTAGAGAGAATATGGAGATAATTCAGTCTTTTCTCCACTGTGGTTAATCAAAATTTGTTTTTATTATCAATAGTAGAGACGTATGAAATAAGCAACATTTACATATACACAGTACTGTTTGTAATAGTGCTACAGGCTTAAGCAGAATTCTGATAAATTCTGTTTATGTGTTTCCCACCAAAGAAGAAAAACTGTACAGTGCATTTATAATTGTATGTGGTGCACTAATCAGTATCTTCCTGATAGGAGAAAACTAAATTGCTGGAAACTGAATCTGTCACTTATAATCTCCTACATCTGGTGAATGGAAACAACTGTTCTACTGACTAGTTTCTGGCTCCTTACATTCAGACCTTGTTTCTCTGCCTCTACTCACCTATTTCTGCTGTCAGGCACCATAGGACATGTTCATATCTTGCTATAACCTCTGACCCTGCACCTTCATGTTACAACCCAGGGTGAGTTAGCACAGTAGAAGGTAGGAATATTCCTATAGCAATTCCTACTGGGATGACTGACAATAACTTAACTTTATACAGATGTGACTTCAAACTACATAAATAAATCCAACTAAATCCAAGTTAAATGGATTTCCAACTTACTTCCCCTTGGTTGGATTCCAAAACTGCAATGTGAGAGAAATTGTGACAGAGGGAAAGCTGGATAGGAAAGAGACAATGTATTTAACCAAAGTTAAAATATCTTACTTTGCAAACTATACAGAACTCATCATGTGGATACATTGCTAAGGCAAATGAAAGCTCTTGAAGCTTAAGCTTCAGAGTGTCATGGGAAATCCACTGCTGGCTCTCGGCTGACAGGGCAGCCAGTCCATTTTGGAAGAGGTCAGAAAACTCCAGCAGAGATTTCTACAAGATAAAATTTATAGACAACTGGATGTGACTCAGTATAACGAGAGACTTCGACAATTGGTAGAGAATTAGGGCTTGAACATTCTGGTGTGCTCAGAGAAAATGATGAAAATGAAAAATAAGACAACTATTAACTCCATGGAAAATAAAAAGTTGTTCAGGGAAAGAAAAGTCATCATAATTTACTGGATGGCTCAGCTATAAATAATTTTTATCAGCATAATAATGTAAGCTCTGAAAGTTTGCCTATCTAAATTACGATATAACTGCATTAGGAGGGTGGAGGAATATGAAGGTATACGTACATGGTGCGGGCAGGGGATGAAAGAGAGTGAAATCCTCATCTTTCCTAACAGGAAGTGCATAAATGATGCCTAAAATGGAAAAAAAAATCAAGAAGCAATACAAGGGGGACTTCCCTGGCGGTCCAGTGGTTAAGACTTTGCCTTCCAATGCAGGGGGTGCGCGTTCGATACCTGGCCGGGGAGCTAAGATCCCACATGCCTCGTGGCCAAAAAACCAAAACATAAAATAGAAGCAATATTGTAACAAATTCAATAAAGACTTTAAAAATGGTTCACATTAAAAAAAAATCTTTAAAACAAACAAAACAACAAAAAAGAAGCAATACAAGGAAGCTATTTTGAGATGTGGAAGCAGTTAAAATAATTCAGTGTTTGCCTCTGAGAAAGCAGAAGTGGGGGGAAAGGGATTAGGGACTGCTCTGCTTTCTTTCCCTTTATCTCTTCTTTCGTTTTTGTTAACAAACTTTGTAGAACAATATAACTGTTGAAATTTGCATGTAAATAATTTTGACAAATTAAAAATTAAAATACACTCATATCCTGTAATCTAGGGATTCTAGCTCTAAGATTTTAACTATCCCACAGACATACTCACACATGTGCATAATTACATTTTTACCAGGTCATTTATTGCCATATGGTCTGTGAGAACAAAAGATTGGAAATGATTTAAACATCATCAATAAGGGATTGTTAAATAAATGAAACATATACCCATTGGAATACTAGGTAGCCTATTTAAAAATGAGGCAACTCTATGTATCCTGATACGGAGGAATCTCCTAAATGAAAAAGCGAAATGCAGAAAATTTGCATATATGCTACCACTGGTATAAAAACAAAAATAAATACACTTGTAATGTACAGAAACTCTCTAGAAGGACACACAAGGAATGGAAACAGTAGTTGTCTCCAGGAGAGGGAACTTAATGGCTAATGGAAGGGATAGGAGAGTGACTTACTTTTCATAACTATACCCTTTTGTACTTCTAAAACTGCAGACCATGTGACGTCATCTATTAAAAAAGTAAAATTTTAATTAAAAAACTTCAATACAAGGGCTTCCCTGGTGGCGCAGTGGTTGAGAATCTGCCTGCCAATGCAGGGGACACAGGTTCGGGCCCTGGGCTGGGAAGATCCCACATGCCGCGGAGCAACTGGGCCAATGAGCGGCAACTACTGAGCCTGCGCGTCTGGGGCTTGTGCTCCGCAGCAAGAGAGGCCGTGACAGTGACAGGCCCGCGCACCGCGATGAAGAGTGGCCCCCGCTCGCCGCAACTAGAGAAAGCCCTCCCACAGAAACAAAGACCCAACACAGCCAAATAAATAAATAAATTTATTTTTTAAAAAAACAAAAAACTTTAATACAAAATGGAAAAACACAGAATTAATTAAATGAACCCAAAGACAAGGCAAATGGATATTTGCTAACTAGTAACTGTATTAGTCAGGGTTCTCCAGAGAAACAGAACCAATAGGTACATATCTCCACAACCAAGCTTGATGTCCGTAACAGCCACAGGAAGAGATAGCCTCCAATTCACTTCCAACTTCTAAATCTCACCAGAGCACATATAATTGATGAAATTTAATTTGTTTCCTGGACTCTAGCTGCAAAGGAGGGTGGGCAATATGTTTAGCTTACCACACTTTATAGTAAATGAAAGCATATCAGGAGATGACATTGTCTGGGGAAGCCAATCCACAGCATTTGCCACAGTAACTAAACTTGTGAAGGTGGTTTCTGAGAGTCTGATGTAATAGTACCCATACCTGGCAGCCTTAAGCCCTTGTCCTTTTTGGGCTCAGTGTCATTAGTTTTCCAATGCCTTTGCAAAGCCAGAAAGCCACCAGAACTTTTCTTTCATTTTGCCTCCCATAATGACCAAGTACAATAATTTACATGCCTTAAAGAATATGTTGCACCTGTCAAAGAAAAAAAAATTATTCCTGACACTTGTTAAAGATGGTAAGGAAGACTTTATTCAAAAGGGGCTACTACAATGGGGTTTTGCAGTTGAGGATAGAAAACGAGCTCAACTCTGAAAACAACAAGGACAAACAGATATTTATAGCCAAGGAGCAGAGTTGGGTCAATGAATGGAAAATTACTAAGAGGAGACATCAGGGCTAGGGAGATTCTTGCTAGACCAGCTCAACAGGATTCTTGCTGAAGGCAGGCCAGGGCGATAAGACAGCAAGGATTGGGGATGAGGAATGTGATCAAATATCAACATGATCAGACCAAGGGTAGGAGTTTCTTGCTAAACTGACTCAGCAGGATTCTTGCTAAAACTGGAACAAGCAGGCCAAGGACAGAGCCCAATTTCTAGCCAAAAAGAGGACTCAGAGGAACCTGACGAGAGATTGGTCAGGGAGAGTCTTTGTCACACCGCTCAGTACCCAATGGACAGAAATAATTGGGGAGGGGATAGAATGTGCTAGTTGGACAACTCTGCCTCAGAACATGCCATGTGACAATCCTTCCCACATCTGGAAGAAAGATGGCCTTGACAAGCTGACTTTAAGAAGCAGAAAACCACACTTGTAGGAGATCATTTATATCAGTGACAACAGATACAGAAAATATGAAATATTCTGCAAAATCTTTGCCTATATAATGTATTCATTTGTTTACTTTTTTTCATTGCCTGAGGACTTTTTAGAGACCAGCTGCTTTATAACTTTCCTATTAAAGATTAGACGAAAGCTACTCTTAACCCCCAAAGAGAAAAAAAAGTTGCAATTTACTGTCATCGCGGTCAATTATCTCAGTATGAAAGAGGGAGGTGGATAACCTTGTCCCCAAGAAAAGCAGAGCAGGTATCCACAGACTTAACTGTAGATGGACCTACCTTGGTGTGACTCTCCTGAGATGGGAAGATCTCAGCTCAGTGTTTTGAAACAATTCAAGAACAAAAGTTCTCAATCTTTTACCCATGGCCTTTAAGAAGGGTCAATTAATTATTTTAGGATCTGTCAAGGAAAAGGGAGACTGGATTTTGGCATACTATACTTGAGCTTGGTTATTTTAAATATTAAAAATAATAATAAATTAATTTCCCTAGAAGTAGGTCCATGGGGGAGCAAAATGGCATGGAAAGAATATGAGCCTTGGAGACCTTGGAACTCAGAAGAGACCTGAGTTCAAATGCCAGCTCTGCTACTAATCGAACTATGTATCCTGAAATGATTAGATATTTCTGCGTATAAAACCACCTCAAAATTCAGTGGCTTAAAACCACAGTCATTTAGTTCACAATTCTGCAGGTCAGTAATTTAGGCCAGTTCTACTGGTCTCCCGGGAGTCCCTCAGGTGCCTGCAGCTACCCACAGGTCAGCTAGGTGGCTCTGCTTTCAGGAGTTGGCTGGCTGTTAACCTGTGTACTGCTGCTTTCCTTCCTGTGCTCTTATTCTCCAGCAGGTCAGTCCAAATATGTTCTCACGGAGAAAGCATAGGTCCAAGAGAGATGGTGGAAGTGTGCAAGACCACATCTAGGGACCTAGGCTTGGAACTGGTATACTGTCACTTTCACCACATTCTGTTCTCTAAAGCAAGTCACAAAGCCAGCCCAGGTTCAAAGGTTGGGAAAATACACCACTCAAAGACTGGCAGAGTTACACAGCCAAGGGAGTAAGTACAGGAAGGCCATTAATTAGGGCCGTAAAACTGAATCACTACCACAGTGACTTTGGGCAAGTTATCTTATCTTCATGAGCCTCAGTTTCATCACATCTTAACTGAAAATAATAACATGTATCTGAAAGGTTTTTTTTTTTTTAATTTTATTTTATTTTTGGCAGTGTTGGGTCTTCATTGCAGTGAGCGGGGGCTATTCTTCATTGCAGTGCACGGGCTTCTCATTTTGGTGGCTTCTCTTCTTGCAGAGCACAGGTTCTAGGAGCCTGGGCTTCAGTACTTGCAGCACACGGGCTCAGTAGTTGCTGTGCATGGGCCCAGTAGTTGCGGCACATGGGCTCTAGGGCACGTGGGCTTCAGTAGTTGTGGTGCGCGGGCTCGGTATTTGTGGCTCGTGGGCTCTAGAGCACAGGCTCAGTAGTTGCGGTGCACGGGCTTAGTTGCTCAGCGGCATTGGGGATCTTCCTGGACCAGGGATCGAACCCATGTCCCCTGCATTGGCAAGCGGATTCTTTTTTTTTTTTTTTTTTTAATATTTATTTATTTTTGGCTGTGTTGGGTCTTCGTTTCTGTGCGAGGGCTTTCTCTAGTTGCGGAAAGCGGGGGCCACTCTTCATCACGGTGCGCGGGCCTCTCACTATCGTGGCCTCTCTTGTTGCGGAGCACAGGCTCCAGACGCACAGGCTCAGTAGTTGTAGCGCACGGGCTTAGTTGCTCTGCAGCATGTGGGATCGTCCCAGACCATGGATCAAACCCGTGTCCCCTGCATTGGCAGGCGGATTCTTAACCACTGAGCCACCAGGGAAGTCCCTAACTTCTTGTTATACAGACTTTCAAACAATATTCTTCTTCTCAGCATCATCCTCACCCACTTTCAGAGTAACATGGTGCTTCATTTTTCTAAGTTTTTCAGAGTTCTGGATATGAATTTGCTTGAGTCTGTGTTGCTCTACTGCTGTCTTAGGTTTCAGCATTCACTGATTGCTAAGTCAGTTACTTCTCATCCATGGGCTTTCTATCTTCCAAAAGTTTGGTGCTGTCATCTCCATACCTAGTCTACCTTTCTTTTTTTTCCCCTTTTACTGTCAGGAGGTATTCAATGTGCCATGTCTAACTGAAAGCTGGAGATTAGGGTTTAATGCCCACATGGGAACAGAAGATAAGACTTTGGGCCCAAGAAACATGAATTGAAACTGAGATCCCCACATAAAGCCAGAGCTTTCAAAGGAATGGAATATCAGTGAAAGGATAGACTAGGAAAAAACTCATTGACTGGCAGAGGAAAATGACAAAGAAGCTTTTAAACTGGACTCTGAGTAGGAA